>NW_021620993.1:1527304-1544390 GCF_004785775.1 Grammomys surdaster | reverse complement strand
TCTCTCTCTCTCTCTCTCTCTCTCTCTCTCTCTCTCTCTCTCTCTCTCTCTCTCTCTCTCTCTCTCTCTCTGAACTTTAGGAGGTAGGACTCTGGAGGATATAGGTCCCTGTGAGCATGTCTTGAAGGTTACATACGTAGCCTCAGTTTGTCCCACCTCACTTTCCGTTCGCTCTGAAGTGAACAGTCTCTTTCTGCTCAGTCCTTACTACTGTGACCTTCAGGCACATAATGAGCCTGGCATCCACAGAGCTCAGGACTGTGACTGGAAACCCTGAGCCAAACTAAATCTTTCCTCCTCAATGTTGCTCACCTCACTTAACATCCTATTAAATAAACATGAACCTAGGACTAGGCTGACTTGAGGAGCAAGCTTTGGCCATCCTCTGTGGAGATTACAGCCCCTCAGGGCCTCAGACTAATGGAGATCGAGAAGCCACACCTCTAGGTTGTCTGAGTTGATGGAAGGAGGGAGTTTTAACAGCCTGGCTGGAGCTGACAGATCTGGTGATGCTGTCTGTAGACGTCCAGATTCAGGGAAGCAGTTTTGGCTGAGCTGGTTGCCTAGTGACTTCCAGAAATGTGGAGATGCCATTCTCAGGCTACGGGGGCCTGAGGGTGGTGGTAGATCGACTAGTAGTGAGAGCAACTACGTCCCCAGTACCATGTCTGCCTGTGCCGCCATGCTTCCTGCCATGAAGGAAACCCAATATTGTTCTTTATAAGAGTTGCTTTGGTCATGGTGTCTCCTCACAGTAATACAACCCTAATTAAGACAAACCAGAATCTCACAAACTATGAGCCTAAACAACCCCTTTCTGATTCTAAGTTGGTTGTCTCAAGTAAATAAATTTGAATAATGGGGAAGTGACTAACATGGATGGTACTGTGCTGGTCAGTTTAATTATCAACTTCTAGAGCCATCTAAGAAGGGACTCAATGAAGAATTTCCTAGGCTATGTTGGCTGTGGGGTTGTCTGTGGGGGATTCTCTTGAGTACATTAACTGAGGTGGGAAGATCTGCCCATAGTGGGGCAGTGCCACCTCCTAGAGAGGACACTGTAAACTGCATGTGTGTAGAGAGGTGCTGAGCACTGACAAGCATGAATGCATTCATTTCTCTTTTCTCTTGATTGCAGATGTGACTACTTGCTTCAAGGCCCTGCCTTAACTCATCTGCAATGGTAGAATTTCACCTGATATTGTAAGCTAGATAAACAGTTCTCATTCAAAGTTGCCAATGCCAGGATATTTCATCACAGCAATGGAAACAAGACTAGAACAATGATTTCACCTTAAGCTAGTTTCTTTTTCTCACCCACTTGCCACCAAGTCCCTCTGCTGTCCTGTCATTCCCTGATCCAGATCCCTATACTCTGAGAATATGGCTACTGTCTTCTAGTTGGTCTCTAAGATGGTCCATATTGGAGAAGCTCATTGGCAGGTCTCTGACTTCTGACCTTTGGTTTGGAGGGTGACAATTCCTGCATGGCAGACTCTCTGCATCACTACACAGCCTTGCTCCAGGCTACGGCGTTACCACATGTTTTCTCACAGTCTGGGTGGCCTTGGGAATGGGACATCTTCCCCCTGTGGCTGGTCCTGGAGCTTCTGTCTCTTGCTGAGTCCTCTCACCTTACTCTCAGATTAGAGGGGAGATCATTCACAGAATGGCTTTTTAAGTCCATTTGACTGCCATGCCTGGGCGGGGGACCATCTCCTACCAGGGCAGGAGAAGCTACAACTTTACATTGTGTCTTAGTGTTCACAAGCAGAGTTCAGAAGGTTCATGTCACAGGGACCTTCCTACAAGCCCCTATGTGGTCATGGGCATAAGGCTGTATTTCCGCTTCTAGAACAGAGCTACTATTAATAACGCATGCTAATGAATCCAAAAATAAAGCTTCACCTTCATATAAATTCACTGATATGTCCTTAGCAATGACAGCTAATTTTGTATTTCGTGGGTTTTGTCTCTCAAGAATCATGACCACATACTGGTTTGGTCTCAGGATGTGTCTCAGTTTATGGCTCTAGTTGTATGAGTATAATTGTACCTATTTTTCTATCCAATAATTCCTGCTTAGTCATGAAGACTAGAAATTAATTTTCTTGTCACTCTGCTTTGGACATAATTTTCTAGCTCCCCAGGGGACTGGAGTCCCATCTAAGCTACATAGTTTAGCTGTGAGAAGGCCAAAGGCGTTCACAGAAGTTAGTCTCTCCCCCCTTCTCTCTCTCTGTCTCTGTCTCTGTCTCTGTCTCTGTCTCTCTCTCTCTCTCTCTCTCTCTCTCTCTCTCTCTCTCTCTCTGTGTGTGTGTTTCTCTTTCATTTGTTCCTATACCTGTTCATTTTTCAACAGGTAGGAATATCTGGGGCTGTGTGCACAGTAGCTGCTGTACAAGGAGACTCATATCTGTTGGCTCTTGACTTAGTGGCAGTGGGATTTACTAGCAGGGCCGGGGCTCTTGTTTTGTTCTATAACTCCAAACGAGGTGCTTGAGAACTTGTAGCTGAGTCTTGAATTTTATTCCAGGATGGTTCATGCTATAAACACAGCCTCCTGTCCACCTCTGTATACTACCTGTGTCATGGGCAGGGTTCAGAGCCCAGACCTGCCCAACAGTGAGATCACAGACACACAGAACAAGAACAGCAATGTTCAGATAAATCTAGAATGCTAGCCATGAGCACCCATTAGTCCTGGTCCCTCCCCATCCTGGAAACCCTTTGAAAAAAAATGGTTACTGCAAGATCTGACTCTCCAAGGTCTTCCCCAGGTCAGGAATAACACGTTCTCACTTCTTCCTCTGTAGATGGGATGGGGGCCTTCTGCTTTACCTGTTTCACTTGCCTCTGTTCCCATCACCTTACTCAGGTTCTCCTCTGGGGTCTGCAAGAGCTTAGTTGGGATGCTAGGGCCTCTGTGGAACTCTAGCTTGCATAGCTGGAGGGCTCCTATATATCCTTCACCCAGCCTCAGGTAACTTCTACCTGCTGGAAAGGCTCCACAGAGCCCGAGCATTATTGCAAGTAGAGGGGACCCCTTTTTCATATCAGACTTGTACTAAGCAGGCACCTGGTACATCCTGTTGGGCCAGCACCTTCCTCCCACTGCTCGCCTCCATCCTAATTCCCAGCTTAAAACACTATCCTCATCTGGATACCTCTGTCCTCCCCACTAAGGCTTCCCTCTTTTGGGGTGTCAGACCCTCATGTCAACTTTCAGGTTGGAAATGAGATGTAGAGAGATTTCCAGCCCGTCAAAGTGAGGCTTTCAACTGCCTTGTTTATGGGATTCTCTGAGCCACCTTGAGGCTGTGCACACACATAAAATATGTAGTAGGAGACTGCTGCTTTGTTTTCTCTCTTTCTCTCTGTCTAATTTCAACTCCCTGTCAGGTCTCTTTAAATTGATTGCTCAGGAGAGAAGCTGTCTGGAGCAAACTGCTGGGTTCTCCTGCGAGGATTATTCCTGGGTTCTTGGCATTCCTTAACAGCTTTGAGGGGGCTGTGTGGGGGGATCTCAGCCATTTACCTCTTAGCACCCTCATTCCTTATTTTTCTAGAGAGCTCCTCTAGGGATGGGCTCTGCCCTAACGACTTAGGCAGATGCCAGAGCTCTCACAGTCTGGAATTCCCTTAGACAGATAATCTCCCAGGGGCCTTGGAGTCGGCACTGTGAATATGAGTTTTTCTAGACCCCAGTCCATGTGGTGGCTGAGATTATTGATTGCTGGGAGGCATGGCTGCTAAGGGAATACCAGGGACTTGGGATAAAGTATCGGGACTAAAAGTTAGTCCATGGTTGTAGGGTGCAGGTGACTTCCCTGGAGGGGGCCCCCTAGACACCAGTGTGGAGCTGAGCAGTTCACACCCTGAGACCCAAAAGCTTTCTCCTCAACACCAAGTGCTTTGATTTAGGGGTCTGAATTTAAGAGCTAAATTTGTCTTGTGTAGCTGCATACAGGGTAGATTGGTGAAGATGGCCATGAACCTCATCCTGAGAAGAAACCCATGGAAGCTTCCTCCTCAGACCTGAAATCTCTGTGCAGACCCCTTTCCCTCTGAGTCATTTAAAAAAAAATACAGTTGTTTATGTAAGTGTGGGACATTCGTGGAGGTCAGAGGACAACTTGTGTGTGTGTGTATGTGTGTGTATGTGTGTGTGTGTGTGTGTGTGTGTGTGTGTGAGCTGGGGTGGGGGTTGGTTTTCTCCTTCCATCATGTGGGTCCTGGGATCCTTGGTGGCAAGTGCCTTTAACCACTGTGCCACCTTAGTTGTTTTTTTAACTTTGTAGGTCCATCTCAAAATGTACTTAATTCTACTCAAGTTTTAGCAAGCATTTAATGCACCACAGCCAGGTACATATGAAGACATTAAGATCGTGAGTCTTAGGACAAGATGGTGAAGGTCCAAACCTGTTACTTCCCAACTCTGTGACTCAGGAAACTAATCAACCCTAAGTGCTTTTCTCTTAGTCTATAAATTTAGAATAAGGTTCATTTAGAAAGAATTTGGAGGCTCACCTGTAACTCATTTTTTATTCCTAGCATAGACAGAACAGATCAAAGGGGAAAAATGACCTGGCCATTTCTCTATTTAACATGCCAATTGCACCTCAGGATTGACTGGCAAGCAGGAAGGTAAGACAGCATCCTATATGTTCAAAGCTGCCACTGTGTGTGTGTGTATGTGGGGTAACCTAGTCTAATATCAGTGGGTAGCTGGGGAAAGATCACAGGAGAGGTGAGGAGTAGTTGTTGATCATCAATATTAGGAAACAAGATCAGGTCCCCAGATCTAGGTTGCTGCAGTACAATGTGTATCCTCCTGATAGTTCACTGTCCTGCCTGATAGGTACCTGTCTTGGCTAAGGCTTAGCTGCAATAAAACACTATGACCAAAAGCAGTGTGGGGAGTGATGTGTTTTTATTTTAGCTTACAGCTCCATCACTCAGAGAAGTCAGGGAAGGAACCTGGAGGCAGGAACTGATTCAGAGGCTATGGAGGAGTGCTGTTTACTGGCTTGTTAACTCATGGCTTGCTCAGCCTGCTTTCTTAGAGCACCCAGGACCAGCAGCTCATGGGAGGCAATGCTCACAGTAAGCTAGGCTCTCCCACATCCATCAGCGATCAAGACAATGTACCACAAGCTTGTCCACAGGTCATTGTGGTGAGGAGCATTTTCTCAATTGAGATCCCCTTCTCCAAAATGACTCTAGCTTGTGTCAAGTTGACAGGAATCTAGTGGAGCCAGCATAGCGTACCCATTGTTGACCAGCTGTTCTGAATACCCTGCCTTCATAGTGTGTGTGTGTGTGTGTGTGTGTGTGTGTGTGTGTGTTGTGTGTACTGGTGCTACCTTGATCATTACAAGGTCTCCTCTGCCATCCTGTCATAGTTCCCTAAAACTTTGGATGAGGACAAATGCTTTCCATCCTCCAATCACAAATGGGAAACCAACAACATGACAGCCCTTTAAAATCACAACCACAAATAAAACAGGTTCAATTCCATTTGTTTTGCTAGAACTCAAATAAACAAATGTCATCATGACTGATTTAGGAGACACTGGGGCCAACTTGCACACCAGACAATACATGACTAACTGAACCTCACTCAGTTCCACAATTCAGTCTTTTCATCAACACACAGAAAAGCAAAAAAAGGCTCTGAAGCCCTATCAGGGAAAGAATGTGCAGCCATGCTGGATGCTGCCCTAATCCTTCCTCTCAGCATCAGTCTCATGGAGGCTGTAGCTTGACACAGACACAAAACCAGAAAATAGCAAGACCATGAAGAAAACTCCATCCTACAGAAAGGAGAAACTGAGGTACAATAAGAAGAACAGTTGTTCCCAGGGGATGCATGGCTAGGAAACAGTGGGAATGGATTAATTGAACTGGATTAATTGAAGCCACCAATTGTGGCTCCACAGTTAGCAGGTACCATGCACGGTGGTAGACAGCGGCCAGGTCTGTAGCCAGAGCTCTCCCCAGCTACTTAGTGACAGTGGTCTTCCCTAGAGCTATCAGGAGCCTTGAGGGAGTTTGTTCTCTTGGGTTCATAGAGTGCCGTCTACCAGCAGCGATGCGTGGATCCCTGCCACCACCATCAGTGAGCTTCTCAGGTCACCTGTGCCTTCTCCAAGGCTCGGATATAGCTTGATTGTCTTTGATTCCTCACGTCATTCCTGAGTCTGGCATATGGCACTCAGGCTCATCATTATTGGGCTCTTGGACATTACCATCAGCAGGTTTATGAGTTAGCCTGTACCTGCCTCTGTGAACAGAATGAAGCTAGCCCACTGCACTCATAAGCTCTAAGGACAAGGGGGACACACCCTTTCCCCCATTAGGCTTTGCTTCTTCCTAGGGCCTAAGTCTTCCACTGGACAAGGAGATATTTGCCCCTTCTCCCCGGTTTCCAGGCCTGGCACCATGCAGGAGGATGTCCTACCTGGACCGCTGCAGAACGAGGCAATGATGGCCAAGATGCACACAATGCTTAGGTAAGGGATCCAGGGAGCTCGGTCCTGCAGAAGGACAACGAGAACAGGTGAGGAGCTGTGGAACAGCCAGGGAACCTGAGGTTTTACATTTTCCTGACTCCCTTTGTGTGACAGGTCATTTCATGTTCTGAGCCCCAGTTGCTGCAAATGGCAACCCCTTGACCATTCTGTTCTCTGATGTGGGTTGCAAGGAGATGATGCCAATAGAATTCCACAGTCACCAGTGTTAGGAGCCGCGTTCGCCATTGCAACATGGCGCTGGTTTCCTGCTTCCTGGTTCTTCTTGAGACCCTTGCTTGAATGTGCGCCTGCGCAAGGAGCAAAAACCAGTATGCTAATTTGGCAATGTCGTGAGAGCTAATGAGTGTGTGGCACATCTCCTAGGGCTCTATATAAGCCACAGGTTTTTTGGGTTTGGGGTCCCTCACCTCACTGCCATCTAAAGAGCTGTACAATAAATTGCTGTCAGAAGAATCCTGAGTGTGGCGTTCTCCTTATCGGCGAGGCTGCGCGCCGCACACCAGTAAGCAAGAAGTGTAAATAAGTGCACAATTCCCAGGAAACCAATGGTCAAAGGCAGTCATTCTCAATTCCTAACGCTGAGACCCTTTAATAAGTTCCTCATGTTGTGGTGACCCCCCCATCATAAAATTACTTTATTGCTACTTCATAACTACTGTTAAGAACCATGATGTAAGTATTTGCATTTTCTGATCGTCTTAGACAAGCTCTGTGAAAGGGTCATTCAACCTTCAAAGGGATCGCGACACACAGGTTGAGAACCACTTCTCTAAAGCAAAGCATCAGAGCAAATGTTCAGTCAAGTATTGCCACACTTGACTCAGTTGTCACCCTTCCTGTGTAAAGCACCGTGTTCACACGCCTGACATCCCATGAGTGTGCGGAGTGTCCACAGAGCCTGCCGCTCATCTACAGGCAGCTGTTGAGAGAGCCCTGAGGTCCTGTTGTGTGGGTCTTAGATTGAGGGGATGCTTGAAGCAGAAGAAAGACAGATCCCAGAGGACCTATCGCTTTCTCTCAAAACCTCAGATGTCCAAGGAGACTGCAAAACCACCCAGCTCAGGACAACTGTATGCCTGGATATGGGAAAATAGCAGCTCAGGCAACAAACACACTATCTCCCAAGGAGGAACCAGTTCAGCACCACCCCTGAAGGACTGGCTTCTGACATCATTACACTACCTTTGCGTCTTTCTAAAACCATTTGGAATGTTAGGATATCTGGCTGATGAACAAGATGCCCGACTTTCAATGTTAAGACTTATTCCTGAAAAAAAATGCCAAGATTTACGTGCACTCTTGGCTGGAGACACCCAGTAGGTGCTCCATGAATGCAGGTTGCCCTGAGAGGGTAGAGATCAGAAGGGAAGCCGTGAGGCTGTAATACAGGTGCTGGGATCCTACCCACCTTGCTTTCATCCAGCCATAAAACCTGATCACTTATATTTATGATTCGGACTTTCCCTCCATAAAAGGAGGTAATCTGGGGCTGGAGAGATGGCTCAGTGGTTAGGAGCAATTGCTTCTCTTGCAGAGAACTCAAGCTCAGTTCCCAGCACCCACATGGTAGCTCACAACCATCTGTAACTCCAGTTCTAGAGGATCTGTCTTCCATGGGCAACAGTCATACATGTGGTGTCCAGACATGCATGCAGGGAAAACATCCACATGCATAAAATAAAATAGTAAGTTTTTCAAAGGAGACAATCTGAGTTTCATAAGGAGAGTGGGTATAATTGCTCCCCTGTGTAAATATATGCAACTATAGGTGTAAACACACAGTCCTGTATCATGCCCTTCACATGATGTTAGCGACTCCTCACAGCATCCCAGGCTACAAGGATGGCGTTCCTTTGTAGAGCTAGGGCCCGAAAGGAGCCAGAAGCATGGTAAGTAGAAAAGACAAGATGCCAGTACAAGGAATCCAGGTGACAGGGGAGTTACTGAGAAGCCACCTGACAGGCAGAACCCAGCTCTCTTAGCAAGGAGGTGATAACTAGAGGGGCATCTTAGGGGCACTTAACATAATCCACCCCCATTCCAAAGACTGGTAGATTGAGGTGCAGGGAAGGGAGAGGTCCTGTTCACAACACAGTTCATCTGTGGCAGTGGCAGGGCCAGAAGTCAGGACCTTTCTTGTTCAATTTCCCTCTGGAAGCGAGGCTCCATGGGAGAGATGCCTCACAGGAGTCTGTTGAGAAGATGAACCCACAAGGCTCCAGAGTGATGACAGCAGAGCCAGTTACCTACCTGCTGACCCCCTTAAAATGTGACAGACACAATATCTCACCTGCAGGGTCAGTGTCACTGTGAGGGTCCCAAAGAAGAGGGCCATAAGCCCGAAGCCACCAATGAGGAGAGGTCTTCTTCCTAAGCGCTCAATGACCAGGCCCTACTCAGACAGGGTGGGGGAGGAAGAGAGAGAAAGAGAGAGAGAGAGAGAGAGAGAGAGAGAGAGAGAGAGAGAGAGAGAGAATGAATTATTTCACTTCGAGCCAATACAAAAGAGATCCCAGTCCTGGGAAGATGGTGGAGGGCCATGGAAGGCTGTGGAGGGCTGGTTTGACACAGGGGCTATGAACTAGGAGGACAACTGTATGCAGCCCCAGCAGCCCTGCCCTCCCGCCCAGCTCTCCACAGCTGCAGCTTTGGGACTGTTCCTGATCTCCTCCCACTGACTCTTCTGTCTGTCACCAAGGCGAGAAAAAAAAATAATAAAAAGGAACATCAAGGATCAGAGAGATGAGGTAACCTAGAAGAGGTCACACAGCAGAAAATGAGGAGGCCAGGAATTGAACCCAAGGTGTGGTCAAGACTCATGATTGATTTCAATTGAGCAGTTAGGAGGGGCTTCCTGGAGGAGGCAGAAACAGGCAGACATCATCAGGGAGAGGGTTAGCTCAAGCACCAGCTTGGAGGTGGGACGATTCCTATTGAGAGCGCCACTTCCTTTCCCCTCTCACGGTCTTCCTAACACCCTCCCCCGACACACATGATCTTCATGTGAGAAAAACCTGTAGTGTTTGCTTTCTGCGTCTGACTTATTTAACATAGATATCTACAGTTCCCTTCCTTTTCCTGCACATGTCCGTTTTCTTTAGGGCACCGTCCTTATTCACGATCTGCATGAGATGCTCTGCTTACCGGCTACCGTGCATAGAGCAGAAAGGACCATCATAAGCAGGCATCTATGAGTGAGTGACTTAGAATCCTTTGAGAGTAGGAGATCTTAAGTGGGAGGGAGAAAGGGGGATAACAGAATTCCTGTGACAAGGAAGCAGAACTCCCATTCTGAGGAGTGGGGAGGATCAACAAGAATGAATGATGTGTGAAAATGCCAGAATAAAACCCACACTAAGTTAAAACTCCACATCCACCCACCCACCCATCCATCCCTCCACCCACCCACCCATCCCTCCACCCACCCACCTACCCACTCATCCATCCACCTATTCATTATCCACCCACCCACCCATTCACCCACCCACCCACCTACCCACCCATCCATCTCTCCACCCACCCTCCCATCAATTATCCACTCACCCACCCACCCGTCCACCCATCCATCCATTATCTGCCCACCCATCTACCTGTCCATCCATCCATGCATCTCACTCATGCAACAATCAATCAATTAAACCCATTTGCTTTGGTGAGTGGAAGTAGTGACACTGCTGAGGGCCGTGAGGTCTGAGCATGTGATCTCTTGCCTGGCAGCTTCGGGTGACAAGAAGAAGGACAAGGTCCAGAAGCCTTGAGAACACTGCCTTGGAATTTCAATGCAGGGAGTCAGTGCCATGCTCACCAGAAGCCAGGGGACCAGAAGCTGTCTGGGGTGGACCTTCTCCTCATATGAATGGGTGCTGCCATCTAGGCAGAGCAGGATCTGGAACATGGGTGGCATTTGCTATCTGGAGAATACAGTCCTATAGGCCAGGTGACAGCTCAGACCACTTGGCTATGGGGAGCAGTCAGGGACCAGATCACCCAGGAATGACTTTGCTGGGACAGGAGGGGCCTTTAGTTCATAGTCAGAGACTGGCAGCGGGTGGAGATACCCTGACTGGTTGAAAGGGGTTTTTTTCTGCAAACCCAGGTTTCCTAAACTTTACCTCTTGGCAACCTGATCCAAGAGAATAGAGCAAAGATGTCCAGAGGGACTTGGGCTGGAAGACAGGATGACCTGGTCTCAAGTCCTGGTTCTGCCTCTGTTTTCCTTGCATGCAGGATGGATGACTGACTGACTGAATGTCTTTGAGCTTGAGTTTCCTCACCTGGGAAGTGTGGATGGTAGTATCTCTTCAGGGTACCTTTGAGATGAGAGGAAAAGCATGCTGAGCCTAAACTCAACTCAGGAGCAGCTGGGCCTAAAACTGTCAGTCAAAGCAGAAACTGTCAGTCAAAGAACGGCTGCCTGTGTGGTTGCTCTCACTCCAGCTTTTAATTGGCCCCATGGCCTTGAACATGAAGGCCACCCCTTTTGTGAATCAACTTCTTTTTGTGTGACCACAGGATTAGTCTAGGTGACAGAAGAGGGGTCATTTCTGAGCACCCACTCTGTTGGAAGCAGTGCACTGAGCACGTTCCAAATACTAATCATTTAATCCCCACAAATATCCCCATGAAACGGGCCTTCTTTGCCCCAT
This sequence comes from Grammomys surdaster, assembly GCF_004785775.1. Lineage (NCBI taxonomy): Eukaryota > Metazoa > Chordata > Mammalia > Rodentia > Muridae > Grammomys > Grammomys surdaster. The sequence goes on along the minus strand of NW_021620993.1, from coordinate 1,533,208 downwards.
TATACAAATGAAACAAACAAACAAAACAAAAACCAAGAGACTTGGGAAGCTGTCCAAGGCACATGACTGATAAAGGGTGAAGGAGCGATTCCTGCAGAATGTTTTCTAGTTCCAAAGATACTAAGTTTCCCAAAGTAGAAGCAGGCAAAAACCCTCAGTTTGTAGCAAGCAGCCCAGTGTCCCATCTTCATGTCCAATCCTTGAACACATAGAGCATTGAGTCATAGACTGACTCTCTTTTCTCCCTGCCCTCTTTGGAAAGCCCTCACATCAGAAACCAGGAGTACCCCTGGCTGCCATGGGTTCTTTGCTGATGGAGTGAGCTAGGAAGACATGCAGTGTGCATATGAAGGCAGTGAAAACAGAGAGGAGGGCAATGAGCTCGCTCTATGGGAGGTGTGGAGGGTCAAGGAAGAAGCAAAGAGCAGAACTTTGTGGGAAAAGAGGATGGAGAGGCAATAAGAAGGAGATGGAGAGGCAGAGGGAGGGAGGGATGCAGGCAGGAGCTGGAGGATGTGGGGCTTTGTCTCCTCAGTGTCTCAGAGGAGCTAAGCTAGAGTCCCTGATGAGCACAGCTCTGATGTCAGCACAGAGGCTGCCAGGGACAAGCTTCCATATGGCATAGGGGACCAGGTCACAGTGAGATTAGCATGTTGCATTGTTATTCTGATTCTGACACATGTAACAGCTGTGCTGAGGTTAGCATGTCACAGTTAAGAGATTAATGTGTCACATTGTTACACAGGGAGTCTCTGTGGTTACAATGGGCTGAACCTGCCTTGTCCTGTGAATCTAAGATTACAGTGTGTCACGCTGAGGTGTGACAATGTGTTACAGACCACAGAGATAGATATGCATTGTTGATTGATATCCATATTTTCAAACATAACAATAGGTTTCATTACCCTAGGGTATAGGGCTCTGGAGAGAATCTTCTTCATGTGAGCCAAACACAGTGTCAACATTTAAAAATGTCCTCCAAATACAAGCTAACTAAGAACCAATATTTTACACTATGAAATCAATATTCAGGGGCTTTGTTGGGGAGGAGATATGGTTCCCCCCCCCAGGTCACTGAGGAAGCAGGAAGCTGAGTCAGCCTGAAGCTAGCACATGTTCTTTGCATGGGAAATAATAGAGCTCAGAAGTCTTAGTCCTGTGTAGGTCATGACCCCCACCCCAACACACACACAGGGGTGGCATATCATATTTACATTACAACTCATAACAGTAATAAGATTATAGTTCCAAAGTAGTAGTGGAATAATTTTATGGCTGGGGGGTCACTACAACATGAGAACTGTATTAAAGGGCGGCAGCATCAGGAAGGTTGGTCTAGGAAGCCCCTTGAGGATACAGCTTTCGAAAAGATGGGAGTTAAGGAAACGGCCCTCCTGGTCCTATGGGGTCAGGGCATCAGTGTGCTCCCTCCTCCAGGCCTTACTGAAGTGCAGCCTGTCTGAAGGGATTAGAGTGAGTGGATATTATTACCCTGGACTAAAGCTGTCAGGGAAGACACTGACTCAAGATGGAACAGCTGCTCTTGAAGGTTACATGTGCCAACTAGGAAGTAACTCTCAGGCTTCTCTATCCCTGCCTTCGCAAGATTAGATTCGCCACAGCCCGTCTATACTTAGAGAAGGGAGGAGATGTCAGGGCATCCCTGCTTACACACTGAAGGCCTAAAATCAGCCATAGGCCTAAAATCAGCAATAGGCCTGTCATACATGTATACTAACACCAAGTCTTGGGTCTCTGTGGATAAACACTGAAACAGATGGCTATAAGCTATTGTAAACAGGCAGCTTTTGTGACAATTTACCAGCCTGAGTAGTCATAGACCTTGTAAATAGGTAGCCTTGGCAGATATTACCAACTTAGATAAGGACAAGTGAATCATAGGCAGAGTCATAGTGACCTATCCCCTGAACCTTCACCCAGCCGATACCCTGTTCTGAAAAATATCTGTATTCCTCCTGAACACCCACCCCGCAGTGTCCTCCCCTTCCCCACGTCCTGTCTTTTTGTGTTTATAACCCCTGTGTGAATGAGTATAAATTACAATTTGAAAAACAAATTATAAAAAAAAAAGAAGCATCTGGGGACTCTGTTCTGTAAGGTTCCCTTGCAGCAACCACCCCCAGTGTGCTGGGACCTTTGGACAGATATCAATGGCAAAATATTTCTTATTAGAATTTTAAAAATTAATTTAAGTTATAATTTTGTACCCTATTACTATAACTGCAATTGAGATATAGAAAATGTCACCTCCATCAAAAGACTTCCTATGTCCTTTCCCTCAGCTCCAGACAGCCCCTGATCCACTTTTTTGTTTGTTTTTTTTTTTTTTTTTGAGACAGGGTTTCTCTGTGTAGCCCTGGTTGTCCTGGAACTCACTCTGTAGACCAGGCTGGCCTTGAAACCAGAAATCCTCCTGCCTCTGCCTCCCAAGTGTGGGGATTAAAGGTGTGTACCACCACTATCCGGCAAAATGTGTAGCCCAGGCTGGCATCAAACTCATGATCCTCCTGCCTCCTTCAGCAAATCCTACTGGTATGCACCACCGCAACCGGCCCTGATCCACTTTCTAACACTGGGTTTAAAGAGAACAGTTTTAGAATTTCACAATCTTTATAACGTTTTTGAGAACTATTTTGCTTGTGATACACATGAATAGTTGTTTTTCATGGTTGATCAGTATTCCACTGATGGATATACCACAAGTGATTTCTCCTTGTCTGTTGATGGACACGTGGTTCCTTCCAGGTTTGGTCTCTGGTACATCATCAGCATATAGGTCTCTATGTAGTCATGAATTTTATTTCTCTTGGGTAAATACTCATGCATGGAATGGTGAGTGCATAGGTAACTGCAAAAAATGTTCTCTAAATGAGTAATACGACTCTAAACTTGACTAGCAGTGTGAGAGTTCCTGTTGCTCCATTTCCTTGGCAACACTTGGAATTATCAGGAATTAAATTTCATCTGTCCTTATGGTGAATGACAGAATCTTGCTGTTCATTTTAACTTCCCTAATGGCTAATGGCACTGAGAAATTTTTCCTGTGCTTTTTGATCTTTGCGAATCTTCTTTGGTAAAGATCTGTTTGAATACTTTCAGAGAGCAGTTGATCTTCTTGATTTCTCAGGGTTCTTTACATATGCAGGACACAAGCTCCCTGTCAGATGTTTATACGGTTTCCAAAGCTGTAGTTCACCATTTATTTATTTATTTATTTATTTATTTATTTATTTATTTATCTATCTATCTATTACAATGTCTTTTGAACAGGCTTGAGATAATTCAACCAAAATGCAAAAGCAAAGACAGGTGGACACAACTGGGATATTATCCTCCTGATACTTCCCTGAGACTTCTGAGGTACTGGAGGCAACCTTCCTCAAGCATCCAGTCAGCCAGGCTGGATGTCAGAGCCTGGGAATCAGGATTAGAAAAGACCCAGCCTGGGATGGGCAGAGAGCAGAGTATCTTCTAAGACCAAAATCTCGATTTCCTGCATGAACGAACTCTCAGAGGGCAGAACCGTCACTGAAACAGTCAGATCTGCAAGCACTGAGCATTGTGTCCAGTTCCTACACAGGTTCTAATTCTCAGAATGGTCCAGCTCAGAGGAGGCTGCCAGCAGCTGCTCACATCTGCAGAGAGTGGGGTAGAGCCAAAGCAGATGGCTGGTTCTGTTTTAACCTGCTGGGATGTCTCGTCTGCTCAGTCCCCTTATGTTTTGTTCTATGAACTAGGACTTGGTCTCGGATAACCATCAGTGATTTCGTTAGTTTCCACAGCTGCAGTAACAGTGTGTTTCAGCTCAGACTGCAGGGATGCCCCTCATCTTTCCCAAGCTTTAACTCCAAGATCAAGAGCCTTGTCCCCTGTGATGACTCAGGGTAAGATTTGCCTGAGCCCAACCCCTGCTTTCTCAGGGTCTGCTCCAGCCCACCTAGCCTTTTTAGCATATGCCCTAAACCCTCCTCTGCCTTCTGAGATCTGCCCTGGCCTTCTTCTCCATTCTGGTGTCCTTTTAGCAGAAAGACTCCAATATTCATGGGTAGTCTCCCTGTAGGTGTCTGTTTCCAAAATTTCCCTCCTTATAAAGACAATGAATTTGGGGGCTCAACTCACTCCAGAATAACCCAATCCTAACTTAACTAACAATACCTGCAATGATCTGTCTCCAAATAAGGTTACACTGGGGGGCAGGGTGGACTGGGATTTCAGTATGTGATTAGGGAATCAGATCGCAAGTGACATTGTACTAAGTCTCCATTGAGCTTAGTATAGTCTTCAGCAATTCCTGTTGGGGTGACCTGTTACTATTGGCTCTCCCTAAGAAAAAGGTGAGAGTCTGAAAAGCTAGGCATCTGGACCCAAAGATGGCCCCAGATCATGACCAACAACAGGCCTGGAAGACCACTGAGCCCAAACATGCCCCTGCTGTGCCCTGTCACCCTCACCTTTAGTCTCTGTATACATTAGATCCAGTATCTCACACCATGACCACAGAGAATGCAGATGGTGACACTGGAATCTCAGGACTACTGGGAACTTTGGAAACTCTTTAGTCCAATGTAGCACAGCCCCAAGCTGTGCTGCCACAGACAAGACCATGGCGCTGTGGATTCTGCCCCTGACGTGTAACAATCATACAGTCTGTGCCTCCTCCCAAAGGCAGAGCTGGCTCCCCACACCACGGTGGACCCTCATCCCTATGGGTGAATGACGCTTCTTCCCTGGAAGTTCAGTCATCTGAACAGCACAGTTGAAGCCCCAAAACACAGTCTGGAAAGCCAGCTGTTCTGCAAGATGGCAATTATTTACAGCCAGCAAGCTGCCGAATGATGGCCGCTGCCCAAATTAACAGCAGATCAAAAGAATGAGAGTGTCGTTCTATCTCGGTTTTATTAGGCCTCGGAGCCATTTTAATAGACCGTCAAAAATCTCAGTAAAGAGAGTGGGGAAAAAAACCAGGGCATCCTTTTATTGATAGACAATTACCCTGAAGGGTTGGGTGAAGCTGTCTGTGTAGCCCTGAAAAGCAGGTCACATAAACTTTGGAAAAGGTAGAGGACTTGCTGAATGTTGAGTTTGGGGGAGGAGAGGAGCTGCTATGGGCTTTGATTTTTGTTTCCATGACAACTCTTTCTTGCAGAGTTAAAGTATCTCATTGTTACTTTAACAAGCAGCTTAAACCAACTCACAGGTAGTAGCTTTTGCTTTGGGCAGCCAGAGGTCCAGAACAGATCTCACTGGGGAAAACTCACAGTTTTAGGGGTGGGGACTCTGGGGGAACAAGACTGGCTTTCCTATTTCCCTGAGGAATTCCAGGTTCTCTGTTCTGGCTTTCCCTTTTCCCTGTGGCTGTACAGGTTCTCTGCTCTGACTCCTTTATCATCTTCCAGGCCAGGCAGCAATGATGCCCCTTCTGCCTCACATCTTGCCTGCTGTTTATTGACCTTTCATCTCTTCCTTTTGTCACTTCAAAGGTTCACTGCTTGCCCAGATAATCCCAGGTGCATCTCCCACCTATGAAGTTCCCTCTGACCCAATCTCGTGGACTGTGACTTCAGACCTGGGGAACTTTGGAACCCACTAATTATTTCCTGCCACAGATTGCGAGGGTTAAAAGCTGATTTTATAAATGTGCGAATCCATTTATAAATGTGTGGTAATTACCATACATCTACATTTCTCTAAGCCCACCCCGCTGGCAAGTGGATGTGGGAATGGGATTGTAGAGCTGTCTAGTTCTGAAGCTCATGTGTCAATCTCTCTCTCTCTCTCTCTCTCTCTCTCTCTCTCTCTCTCTCTCTCTCACACACACACACACACACACACACTCACACACACACACACACACACACACACACACACACACACACACACACA
>NW_021620993.1:1513235-1527294 GCF_004785775.1 Grammomys surdaster | reverse complement strand
ACACACACACACACACACACACACACACACACACACACACACACACAGTGTCCCTGGAAGTTCTCTTTGCAAGGACACAAGGACAAGTACCTCACTTCAGGTGACAGGGTGTGACTTATCTGTCCACATAGAGCAATGGGCACCTGCTGAGTATGCCCCATCCTCCAGCCCTGTCAGTCACTTAGTGTCACTTGCTTACTCCCTAGTCTATGTCTATGAGGCAGGGACATGTCCTTATATAAAAGGGGGAAGGGAATCACTGAGACATCGAACAACTTGTTAGAGAGTCACCTGTCTCACAAGGAGCAAAGCTGGGACAGGAACCTGGTCCATCCATGTTCTGAGTAGAGATGCCAACAACCTCACCCCTTGGGTGGAGGATAAGAAAGGAAGTAGAACCCAGGGTTTTTGAGGCTGATACAGCCTTCATTACCAGAGCAACTTTTCAGACAGAATCTTTTCTGGTTATATGATGCACCCCATTAAAGTGACTAGATTAATGTTAGAAGGGAAGTCATTCTGCACGCCTCTGTTACAGAAGCAGGACAAAGGCTGGGATATTGGCAGAGCTGCAGCCTCCCAGGCACAGAACAAAGCTATACACAGAGTAGAGACTGGTGGGCATTTCCCAGGCTATTCCTCACAGCTTGAATAGAGACAGTCTATTTATTCTTTTAAGTTTTCTGGATTTTTACAAATTTAATCCCAAATAACTTGGTAATGATTTCTTATAGCAACAAACAAAAATTCAAACTCCAAATCCTCTTCTTCCTCTACTATTTCCACCCCACGCCGACTGAGTTCTATTGATCAAAAGTTGGAATTAATAACAGGATTGGTGCAGTCAACAGCTGGAGACAGAATTTGGCGACATGCACAAATAACAAAGCACTGAAAATTTTTCCCCTTAACAAAAAGCAGGTCAGGAAAGAGCCTGAACATCATTCATCTACACTTCTAATGGTATCCATTTTTAAGAAGTAGAGTGTTAGAATGATCCAGGAAGGTAAGGAGAAACATTGACTCTACTGACAAATCAGCAGGATAGGGAGTCTGCCTGTTTGTGCTGACACCACTCTAGGTGGAGACTGGCGAGGGAGACTGTTTCCTCTCTTTCTGAGCATCTCTTTCCAGGTCAGAACTCACACGCTGCCACATCAGACATGTCGGCTCATACCTGGTTGACTGCTGAAGAATCTCAGGGGTACTGAGTACCTACAGCGTGAAGCACACCACAGTCCCTCAGGAAGACAGATGTAAGCGCGTCATCAAGAGAGAAGGAAAGGCTAGGGAAGTTTGGCCAACTGTCACACAGCCAGAGCTAGGAATAGTTTAGCTTGTTTTGATTGGAGACCCAAGGAATTGAGATACAGAGAGAAAATGACTAAGTGGACTAAGCGTCCATAGAGCACAAGTCTCTCTCAAATCCAGACCGGGTCCCCTGACAAGACCCGCCCTCATGAAGCAAAACCTAGTAGGTCCCCTGGATATCTGTGTGCCATCCAGTCCCTATGGCATTCTCAGGAGCCTTTGGTGACTTACAGAGAAGATAGCAGCCAGCGTCTCGATTCCTCCTGTGCTCAGGGTGATGTATGGGATCTTGTCCTGAGGGATCCCAGCTTTCCCAAAGATGCTGTTGGTGTAGAACCAGATCTGTAATGCAGAAAGGATCAAGGATGGTCATCCAGAGACCTCACCCTCCCTCCCACCCTAGACTAAGGTGTGAGGCTCTCTCTGAAATCTTGCCACCGAGCCCAGAGTCACAGGTGAGCTGTGCCATGTAGCCATATGGTGCCCCCAACCCCTACTTCTTTACTAACAGACTCCTGCATTCTTGGAAGTGATGTCTGTCCATCCAAGCCACTGCTTCCTACACTGCCTCCAGTTAGGAACAGGTAGCAACAGAAATATTGGTGGGACCAGCATGAAGCTTCCTAGTTTACTCTAAGTCTTATATGTATTTATTTACTTGTTTATTTATTTATTGTGGGGTGGTAGCAGTGTGTGTTGGGGGAAGAGAGGTCATAAAGGAAGTTGTAGGTGTCAGCTCTCTCTTTCCACCATGTGGGGTACAGGGGTTGAATGCAGGTCCATGGTAGCAAAATCCTTTACTGAATGAGCTATCTTACAGGCCACACACCCTGCCTTTGCCTTTTCTTCTTCTTTTAGAGAAACTTTATCAAAGATATATGCTCTGGTGTTTACTTATTTTATTTTTTCCTACTTTCCTTTGTGTGGCCAGGATGCCGAGTGTGATGGTTGGAGCCTCGGTAGCCCTCTTGGGTCATTTAGTAACCTTGGTTAAGTATACTCTGTGAGAATCAAAAACTTTTTCCTCCATAAAACATCTTAGTAGGACCCAGTAGAAACTGCCATGATAAATCTACAACAATACACATGGTTGAAGTGATGTTCTTGAGGTCTGTGTAACTGTACATGTACAGGCAGGTCCCAAGAAAACTAATTTCCCAAACCCCAAAGACAGACCCAATATCCAGAAATGAACTCAACCTGGATGATAGGAGGGATTCTGGTGGTTAGATAAAAGCCAGCATTCCTCAGAGCTTGTGAAATACTGATTCCCATCTGCCCAAAGGGGTCATTTTCATTACCTCTGGCATAAGGGACATATGGTTACCTGGGGTACCTATCAGCGTGTGGAAGCTCACGCTGGCCTCCAGGCTCCCTCAGGATCACAAGTACTTTAGCATCCTGACCTTCTCACCTCCTCCATACCCTGAACTCCCTCCAGCTCAAAGGATTCCCTCCCCACAGCTACCAGATCTCCTTATGAGCCTGCTATCTCACTACTCACCCTCTTACTTTCTCCTATGCTCTCTCTCATCTCTTGCTAGTCAGTTACTCTCTGTCTTTTACTTCCCCCCCCCCACACACACATTCTCTCCTATTCTCCCACTTCCCTGGCCCCAGTCATGTCCAGTCTGCTGGCAATGCTTAGTCTATTTCTTTCTCTGCTCTGGACCCTCCCGATGCTCCTGGCTGTTCTCTCTCTTATATCTACCACAAACACCTTATTCTGGATCAGTCATGCTGGCAGTTTCTTGGATGCACCTCCTCACATACAGAAACATCGGGATTGTTTAGCTGCTACAGCTCTGATGTCAGGCCCAGCACTGGCTATACTACCCTGATGCTTGTGTGAGGAAACCCTTGTTTCTAATATGTCTTGTTATGAACACTTGTTTGAGAAGCTATTTACACCCAGGGCAGGGAGAGTCAGGACTAACTTGTATCCAACAGCTGGTAAGGTTTGCAGTGACAGATTATTTTTCATGGGGTCTCCCAAACAGCCAGAGGCACAGTGCGAATGAGCTACTGTCCTAGTCCATGGATCAGTTTGAAGAGATGGATTTTAACGTTCACATGTTACAAGTAAAGACCCACTGCCCTGTGTTATCTGCATCCCCACTGAGTGGGTAGAGGAGGTAGGACTTTAAGCTCTGTTGGAATGAATGGTGGCTGCCACATTTGCAGTGCACAGAGGCAATACCTCACTAGCCTACCAGTCCCTGCTGCTCTGAGGCTATCTATCATTCTGAACCCTCAGTATCTCTGCATCTTTCATATCAGCTTCTTCTCCACGGTTTCCCAGACCCAGTCACAGTCAGATTGTAGACTTAGTTAAGAGATATTCTTTATTGTCACCCTGGATTTTAGTGCCACAGGTCTCTGTGTCTTCCACTCATAGGGAGGCAGAGCTTTCAGCCCCCACCAATACTTGGTATATATTTTCCTGTAGAAACGATTCTCCAGCCTCATGCCATCTCAGCTCCTCCAGCCTCCATGACCCCTTGTGTCTCTAGTTTCCATACTCCCTGAAGTGGCACAGCTGCGGACATCCTCATCAGGTTGAAAGTCAATGTCGGGAGTCATTGTGCAAGACCTTCTGTGTTTACAATAGTACAGCTGTGAAGAGGACTGAGACAGCTTGCTAAATGCATCTAGACAGCAGTAGGCAGGAGTTGTCCCTTATCCCCAGCCCCAGCCTGGATCCTGTGAGGTCCGCAGGGCTTGCCTGTCCCCTTCTGCCTGATCCATGTAGCACCCTTCCTCTACCCTCATTTCAAGAAGCGGGAGATGACTGCCTTCACCTTGACCTCTGTATGAACTGAAGGAAATATGATCGGACAGTTTCAGGCTCTTGTGAAAAAGAAGAAAGTGCCTGGGACACTCAGAGTCAGAGACTTACAGAGCAGGAGCTTCCTCCATCTCACCAAGTCAACGTGAGCAATTCCCTAGACTCACCTCCCCTTTTTCAGGCTGCCCCAGGTTCCCTACTGCCAAGGTTCTAACATGCTGAAGTGTCCAGGAAAAGCCTTCATAAACAAACAATAGGCATCCTTCTAGAAGGTTCCATCTCTCCATGAAGACATTCAGACTCTTTAGGAAAAAGAGCCTCTGTTGTCAGTGGAAGGCATATGTGATACCCTCCTCCTTAAAGGTGCAGGGCTGGTGTCTTTCTGAGTCTCCCAATGCTTCACTCTAAGCTCCTGGAACACTGTTTTGATGAGGCAGCATGCCATGCAATCATTCTACCTGTGAGAAGACTGAGGAGAAAGCAAGGGCCACTCCCTATGCAATGACACCAGATTAGAGAGGTGTCCCCTGGGTGCCCCCTCTCTTCATGTAGTACATGCCATGATACTCCTCTGTAACCTGTGGCTCTTCACTCTTCTATCTGCTTTTGGCTGTAAACACAGTGGTCATGGGATGAGAGATGTGGCCTGACCTTTGCCAGTTAGTGCCTGCCTCATCTTTGTTCAACATAGGAGTAACTGTTCTGGTAGTGACCAATCAGCTAGCAAGAAGTAACTTAAGTGAATGGTCTTTGTTGTTTGCTTTTGGCTCGTGGTTTGAGAGGGTATGGTCTGTCATGGTGGGATTCCTGGAGCTGAGACTCCTTACAATCTTACAGACCATGAAGTAGAGAGCAAATGGGAAGTTTGGTTGTAACCCCTGAGACCTGGAGGAACAGATTTTCTCCAGCTTGTCTCTGTCTTCTAAGCTGTCCAGTTTCCACACACAGCACCACCACCTGGGGGCCATGTGCCCTAACACATAGGGACAGTCCACATTCAAACTGCAATGCCCAGAGCAAGATAATGCTGACCTGGATGTGCTTGCTGGACATGGAAGGACCCATGGTCCTTCCAAAACATCTCTGTGTTAATCCCAGAATCTGGCATCTTAGCTTCCACAACAAGTCTGACTCTAAGCATGGGGAGACCCTGGAGGCAGCAGTTTTTGCTGGATTGTCTGAGTGAACCGTAGATGCCATCACTCCTTATGAAGGAGAAATGGGGGGGGGGCAGAGTTGGAGGAAGAAGGTATAAGGGTGGAAGAGGACGAAGGGAGAGAAAAATCAAACGTGCTTTATTGCATCTGACTCTGAAGATAGAGGAAAGAGGCCACGAGCCAAGGAAAGAGGCAACTCCCAGAAAGCTGGGAATGGGTTTTCTCCTGGTGTGTCCAGGATTGGGTGCAGCCTGAATTGGCTTGAGGACTTCTGACCTCCAAAGCCGTACAATGATAAGTGGTTTGAAATCTCTGGATGTCAGTGCTGTGATTTTTTTTTAACGTCCACTGGTGACAAGAAATGTGCACACTGGAGAGATGTAATTCATTTATACCATGTTTTACCTGGGGGGCGAGTACTTCTCACACATGGTGATCTATGGCTGCTTTGAGGTCTAGGAGGAAAAGGCCTGTTCATTATTAAACACCTTCTGGTTGTTCTCTTAGGCTTTTCCTCTGCTGGGCAGAATCTACTTGCATTTTCTCTGTGTGTCTTGCTCAGGTCCCAGTTAAAAGCATGGTGCTTTTCCCTGCCCATCCTTGTTCTACCAAGAGCTTTGCTGTGAGGCATTAGGTTTTGTGGCAGGCCAGGATATGCACACTAAGGGTCTCTTGGGACTAAACCAGCTAAAATAGACAGGGTTTGAAAATGGCCACACATAAGATACTCAGTGAGTGTCCTGAATCAGCACAGATGTTAGACAAACTATCACAGTCCTTTCTTTCTCTCCTTCTCTCCCTCTCTCTCTGTGTATGTGTGTGTATTTGTGTGTGTGTGTGTGTAATACATGTGTGTCTAGGTCAAAGGTCAACCTCGGATGTCATTCCAGGTGCATCCACCTTGTTCTTTGAAGCAAGCTCTCTCACCAGCCTGGGCTGGCTGAGTCAGGTAGGGTATAGAGCAGGAGTATCTTGTCTGATTTGTCTATAAAATGAGACCATATGGGACTGTAGAAATCCTGGGGTGTTTGGTCACACCCCCAGAACCCAGAGACCTAACATGCGGTCTCCATGTAACATGCAGTGGGTCACGTAAGGCACAGGTAGAGGGCGGGGAAACAGACCTCTGCCTCAAGATTTACATATTACCTAAAGGCCCTAGCCCTGCCCCTCTCCCGCTTCCAATATAGGGAAGCCCTTCCTGGCATTTTGTGGGAGAGTACCACCATTCAGATACATCACCATGGCAATAAAATCTCCAATTCCATGTGTCTCCTGGGACTCTGGACTCTCTTTGTATAAGTGGGAAACTCTCCAGGAAAAGCCTTCCTGCCCTCCCTGTGCTCCCTGCTGCAGCCGTCCTCGGGACACTCTCCCCTGTAGTGGCAGTCCGTGCACCCGGGCCTTCGTGGGCTGCCCCGTCTCTGTTCCGGACACCCCCTTCTCCCCTGCGCCACTGCTTCGGTACCCTGCGCCCGCCTGCAGCTTCTGGACAGCTCAAGCCCCACGGTGTGGGCGGGATCGAACCATCAGCAGAGAGTGTAGCCGAGTCCAGCCGACGGAGCCATAATGTCTTTCTCATCCAAGAAGTACATATGCTGCCCCTACCCTGTAGGACTCCTTGGGAACAGAGCAACGTGACCAATGGGAGGTGCCTGCCTGGCAGTATTAACTAGTGTCTCCTAGGGGGTCATAGTCACCTAAATGAAGGGACAGAGCATGTTTTAAAGCCACCTACTGTTTTTTAATCTGGGTTAGTTCTTGGCTCTGGCCTCTGGGCTGTGAAGGAGAAGGCTGCGGGAGAGGGTCTGGACCCAAGCCAGGCTGGCATTTACAACTAAATAGCATGTGTCCTTTTGTCTATAAAATGGACAAAGGAAAAAAGATGTGTTCTTTTTTAAAGAGAAGACGTGTTCTGTGGCTGCCTAGAAGTGAGGTGGGGACAGCCTGAAAAACACAGGTGGGATAATTTGAGTTGGGGATTGAGGACCCTCTCTGCTTGGGGCTTAAGTACCTAGAACTTGGGGTTCAGACAATTGGTGCTCAAATCTCCTTTATACAGTATCTAGCAGCGAACATTTGGGAAAATGTCTCAGTGTGTCTGCATAACAGTGGGGTCTGAAGGACAGCTCCTGGCCCCACAAACTGCTCATCTATGCACCTGATCAGGGCCAGAGCTGAGTGCACAGTCAGGCCAAAGGAAGCAGATGGCCCAGGTTTCTGGCTATAGGTTCATGGGGACAGCGATATGGGAAGCCAGGACTCTGAGTTGTCTGGAGATCTCTGTCCTATCTCAGGGAAAGCATCTGCGCTTGTGAAGGTAGAAACAATCACCACTCTACAACCCACCAGACAGATTTTTCTGGCACAACTCTGTGCAGCATGGCTTGAAGGAACATCAGCATGATTCATTCCTTACAGAATATCCAAATGGAAAAATGAGGTCCTGGGGGAGGAGACGGGTCTGCCCAGCAATGGCATGGCTCTTCATCTAACTGCTTCATTGAGCATAAATTCCACATGTCCTTAAGACTCTATGTGTGGCCTCAGGAAACTGCATCACTGAGAGTCTGATACACCTGACCTTGAGTTTGTCTAGGGAAGGAAACTACGGAATGGGCAGTAGCCACTCTGGGCTGAGCTGTTGATTCTCCAACTCCACTAGTTCTTCTCACTTAACTGGGCCAAGGTAAAGAGGCAAAAATGACTAAGGAACAAAGTGATCTCATTTTGACACTGGTGTTTCCAAAAATAGAATTCAGAGTTGTTGAAATTTGGCAGAATGTGTGGCTGCGATCTTCCCAGGCAGCCATTTCCCGCTTCTGGACAGGAGCGTTGCTGTCACTCCCTCCCCCACATGAGTACCACCTGAATGACAGTAGGAGGTGCTGGGCTCTTGTTGAACAGGTATGAATAATCTGGGCTCTCTGGAGGTCCTCCCCACAGCAACCCCTCCCTCCTTCTGTGCTATGTGCCCAGAAGCCTGTCTGCATCCCTTCATGGATGGAGAGCTGACCCCATCCCAAGGTGAGGCACCCCACTCAGTTTCCCAGAAAAAAGCAATCACACTCAGCTCCCTCGATTCTCAGATTTGGGGATTTTACCTTCTGGGACATTGGAGAGAGGCCTCTAGGGACACCTCAGCTCAGACTCCAACAAGCTGAAGCCAACATAGCCAAGCCTGCTTTATTTAAGTCATGTTGGTCCTCTGTTCCTTTGACTTTCTATGTCTGTTTATTGAGAGCCATGACTCTTAGGTATTTCCAGGGACACACGGTAGGACAGTTGGTGGCAGTTCAAGGACAACCTTGCTTGCTGCTGTTTGGACATTGTATGCATAAGTCGGCTCCGTATCCTTCTATCCCATTCTACAGAGGTGGGAACTGAGGACAAGCCAAGTTCCACAGATGCTCAAAGGCACAGCTCAGTGGAGGCTTACAGAGCTGGGTTTGAAAGACATCCAGCACGCACACCCTGTGCCACCCACATTCTGGCCTCCCTCAGGTTTTCTTTGGTGCTGACGCTGGTGTGTGTGTGTGTGTGTGTGTGTGTGTACTCACCGCATTGAGTCCACATAGTTGGTAGCTGGCCATGGTGATAATGACAGTGATGACCTGCCAGCGGACAAAGGGTGCCCTCAGAAGCTCAAACACAGACACCAGGCGGAGGTTCCTTTGCACACGGCTCTCAGCCAGGGCCTCCTCCAGTTCTTGGGAGACATCTTCTTTCCCCAGAAATGTTTGGAAGGCTGTGAAGGACAGGCAGGTATTGGGATGTTGGCCATCTAGGATGTTGGCCCTGAATGGATGGGCCCCATTATCTGGACATATGCTTATCAGAGACCTTTGGAATCTGTACAAAAACTGTATTTAAAATCAGGAAGATAGGGGCCTAGAGACACACACCAACTTTCCTGAAGTCACTGAGTAGGCTGAGAGAGAATCTGGGTCTCTCACCCACCACTCCTCTCCCCAGAAAAGTAGAGCATGTCCAGCATTGAAATCCATCTCCCAGGACAGCTGTCCCCACTGATCTTTTATATACAGTCTTGCCTCTCACAGCTAGGGGACAAACTGCACAGCATCAAGCATGTCAACCCTTGCTTAGAGCTCATCCACCAGAACTGCTATTCCAGTGAACGTTCATTGAGCACCTCCTGGTTTCCTGGCCCATTCTCACTGGGGATTTCTGGAGGGAAGTCAATGGCCACACACACACACAAGTTTGCCTACCCCAAAGCTGCCTCTATGGGTAAAAAGAGGAGTAAACCTAATGACCCTCATTAAGGCTCATTCCATGTGACCCTCAGAAATATGAATGTCCTGAGTGGAATAGGAGAGCGAAGATCCACACATTCTCTTGACGGATGTGTTTCCGAGTCAAGCATTGCAAATTTCCAGCCATTGGACAAACCATATTTTAACCCCTATTAAAGCAGACCCCTGAGACCATAACAGCCAGATCTCACAGCATGCTTTCAGAGTGGAGGCTTCCAGATTCATTGCCCTCCGTCTTCCTCCTACAGGGTAAGGTAGCAGTGGTGATGGCTCCCGTGGACAGTCCATTCCACACACAGCAGGCACTGTCCTTAATAACACGGCTCCTGCACCTCGGGTGTGTGAAATTGTTCTTTTTAAGCAGAAAAGTAAAGCGGCTAAGCCCATTCCAGATTTTACAGGCAGGGATGCAGGAGGACTTCGGAGGCACTGCAAGCTGCTTCTAAGCATGTCTTTGGAAGCTGTGATTTAATGGTTTTGCTAGCACTGGTTAATCGTACAGGAGAACAGTGACTGGCTTTTTACTGCACACTAAACCATTGTATTTTGAATGTTTCTTCCAAGTTCAAAATGCAACATCCGTATTATAAAACAGGTCTAGAGTTTGCATATTTCCATTCCAAAATGTGGACAACTTTATCCCCTACCCCTTTCACCTTGAAGTTCTCAGGCAGATTCAGTGTACAGAGCTCATCAGAATTTCCCTCCACAGCCTTGTCCTTGCTGACAGCTCCAGGCTCAGGCTCACTCATTCCCTGAGTTTTCTCTTCCCAGCATCCCCTCTTGCACTGCTCTAGCATCTTTAAGCCCCACCCCTCCACCCCATCATCTTTTGTCAGGATCAGAGAACAGGTGCCAGGGTGATGTTTCTTAGTATGGCTCAGATAGTAAACCTAGAACTTTCTCTCACAACAGGGATCTCCACTTTGATACCAAGGACTTCTTGAGCTGAGTAGCTTCAATGGGGATATTAGTTGCATGGTCAGATGTTTGACACTGTCCCTGGATTCTACTCCCAGATGTGATAATTCTTTTATTTGCCTAGTGGGTACAAAATGTTGTAACCTTCTGTTGTGGCTTTAACTGTTTACCTGTTGTCATATGGTACCTGTGAATGTGAGCTCTGGAAACAGTCACCTAGTGACGACTGGTGGTCATGCTCCAGTAGCCCTGGTCCATCTGACTCTTGTCATAGGAGTCACAGAGAATGGATGCTGAAGCTCAGTGAGAATATAAGCATGAAGGAGACTGGGGGGTGCAGTTGTCATCCAAGCACACTGTTGGTATTGGAAGACTAAGCATGTGGGAACATTGAGGATGCAGAAGGACTAGCAATGCCTGAACACTGAGATGTAGACCTGAGGATGCTAGGGTACCAAGGCTACAGAAGACTAAGGGTGTTGGGGCTCTAAGGATACTGGCCACCATCACCATCTAGCAGGGGAGAGAATGACTCTGCTGGAACTTTGACTTTAGATTTCTGCTCCCCAGAACAAGTGTACAATCAGTTGGTGTAGTTAGTTTTCCTGAGCTGGCAGGCAGCCTGGGACTCCATGCTGTGGTGACAGCCTGGGACTCTGTGCTTTATTTGAGTATTCTTCACCTCTTGCAGAGCAAAGCCCAGAGTGGTCTAGAGGCTTCTTTCCCATAACAAAGAAGGCAAAAGAACGTCATGTGGAGCACTCCCAGTGATCCTTTGTGATTATGTGCAGAGAGATGCTCTGAGTTTTGTGTCTTGCACAGTGCAGGACTAAGGACTTCTAAAAATAGGAACTTTGTCAAGCCATTCCTTTTCAGCCGCTACTGGTATTTAAAAGTAGGATGTCATGAGGCTTCTAAAACAGGCTCAAGGTCTCTTCATTATCCACAGTCGTGATGTCCTACATGGAGGAAGTGGGGGTGTAGAAGGAGATGTTGAGGTTCTATGTAGCTTTATACAATTTTATTGTGACTGGGCCTGGAACTTCATGGTCTGTGTGAGTGTGTGGGAGAACCCACACTGTGGAGAAGCCAGCAGGGCACTGTTTTCTGTTACAGGATATTTGATTATTGTACACAGAAAAGCTAATTGTTAGCAAAATATACAAGCTTAGAACGATATTGTGTTTGTCAGATGCAGTTAGGTGTGTCCTGTAGAGATGCAGTTTGGTGTGCTTCTAAAAGCCTCTACAGGTAAGAATGCTAAGGAATTCTTAATAGGAAGGTTCCTGCCTATTCTAAGGCAAGTTGCTTGGTAGAGGTCTTGTCTTTGCACTATGACCCAAGGCAAAGTCAGCTGGATGGCCTTGGGCTGCCCCTCCTTAATGATGAAATAGTTTGGCCCCTACTCACTTTCTTGGAGCCTTCCAAGGGTGTAGGAGGGGGAATTAGAGACTTCTTTTTATATCAATTGGACTTTTGAGAACTCTCTCTGGGCTTGGAAGAGTTTCCTAGAAGGAGCTCCAGGTAAAAGATAGGAATTTGTTTTTTGGGCTTACAGGAACCACAGAGAAGCACCTGGCAGAAAACCGTGAAACAATTGTCTAGGGAAGAGAGCTAAGGAGCCCTCTTGGATTTGAAGGAGCTCAAGAGAAAGGTAAGCTAGCTTGCTGGTATGACAGGTAGAGATTTCAAAACAGCTAGCAGGGTAGTTGTAGAATCAGGCTTGTGAATAGATATTTTATATACAGTTAAGAAAATAAAATTATGTTTCTGAGCTAGCAGGTTTTTACCTCAGCTCCCGCCTCCCATGTCTTTATGGGTGTCAATACTGGATTAAATGATTAAGTGCTACGGTTTTCCGTTGTGATCAGTACACAGTGATACATAGCTTTTGTACAGTTTACTAGTCAGTGAATTGGCTAACGATCAGCAAATTGGAGGCTGATAATTTTGTCCCTTGATTGAACTAATCTGAAAAATATACAGATATTTTATAAAGAACCTGCCAAGGCTTCAAGGCATGGTTGTGTGCGTCTGTCATCCTGTCCCAGGTGAAGGGGAATCAGGGGCACCAGGGTCTCAGAGTCATCATGGCTTCTGTGGTGGTTGGAATGAGATCTCCTCCATAGGCTCATGTGTTTGAAAAGTTCATCTCCATTGATGATGCTGTTTGAGGAAGCTCACACTTCCACCAGCAAGGAAGAAGTGTGTCATTGGAGGGTGGATTTTGAGAGCTTATGGTCTTGGTCTACTCCCAGTGTGCTCTTTCTGCTTTGTGTTTGGGGTTCAAGATATGAGCCCTAAGCTTCTGCCCTGGCCACCGTACCTGACACTTGCTACCATGTTGGACTCTTATCCTCCTGGACATGTAAACCCAAATAAGCTCTTTCTTCTGTGAGCTGCCTTGAACATAGTGTTTTATCACAGCATCAGGACAGTAACTCATACAGCTACAAAATGAGCTTAGCTCAGGCTCAGGCTACAAGTGACTGAGTAAAATGAAACAAACAAACAAACAAACATCCTCAAAGAAATTAAAGCTTTAAAAACTAACAAGTGGTACCACAAACCAAGTTGTGACACAGTGGGGACACTGCCTGTGCTCCAGTTACAAGGCACTGTAAGTCTCAAGACTAGCACCGCCTAGCAGAGAATGCACAATTAGAAAATGATTAATTTATGTTCTCAAGATAAGGGAGACAGTTCTGCGGGAGTGTGAAAGCAGCAGCATTTAAATGAAACCATGCAATGAAAAGAAGTCTTCGGAAATGTTTCTGTTTGGAGTCAAGACTGTGTATTCAGCTCATCCATGAGAAATCTTGTATCTGTACATCTAAAACTGAGTTCAGATCCCCAAACTCATGCAAAGCCAGACGGGGTAGTGCACATCTGTAAGCCCAGAACTCCTATGACAAGATGGAAGGTAGAGCCAGGATCTCCAGGTCACCATGACATATAAGCTTCAACAAACAACAAACAAACAAACAAAAAACCAAACCAACAAAAATCCAAAAACAAATAAAACAACAAAAAACAACCAACCAACCAAACAAACAAACAAAAAAACCAAAGAAAGCCATTCTCAAATGGGGTGGAAGGCCAGGACCAACACCTGAGGATGTCCTCTGACCTCTGATGCATGCTACGGCACACTCACCCCTGAAGTCACACATATGCAGGCAGAGAAAGAGAATAATAATAAAAACCTCAGTATCTTACAAACAGTTTTTTTTAAAATCCCTGCTTTACAATAATCCAAATGAGTTTCTGTGGGCTTTGTAGAATTGTGCTTGTCTATATAAAAAGTGAATCCTTTTATTATTTCACTAGAGTGGCTGACTGACATTGGGGAAAATGGAGATTTTCTGGCTGGGTTTTCGCTCTCTCCAGATGCTTTGTTCGAGGGGATGGAGCTGTGCAGTAAACGAGGTGCTCCAGGTCAGCAGCCTCACTGTCTCCTCTATAGGGCTCTGTGGGTTGTCTTACTGCCAAGGACAATACTGAAATTGCCTTGCCTCCTGCCTCCTGCTTGCCCTCTTTAGAAGATAAATGAGTTTCTCTCTCTCTCTCTCTCTCTCTCTCTCTCTCTCTCTCTCTCTCTCTCT
>NW_021620993.1:1475559-1513135 GCF_004785775.1 Grammomys surdaster | reverse complement strand
CCCCCCCCTTAGGTAATAAAGTTAGTGTTGTTATTCTTCAGGTGAGAACAAGGAAGGGACCTGGCCTGAGGCTGGATGTCTGTAAGTATGGCCTGGGAGCTCTGTATGAGGAGGCTTCAAGGGTGAAGACTGGAAGGCCAACAGTGTAATACACATCATGAGAGACCTGCCTGGCACAGTTGGGCTGGTGTCACTGGACTTCTGAGCAGCCCCTGAAGGAATAGCTCCCAGAATGCCCTCCACCAGGGAGCCTGGATGCTCATCTGAAAGGAACTAACTCCTCATGCATCCACACTACATTGTATGTGGGCTGGATGGGCTCATGCCCATGAAGAACATATGGTGTGTTGAAGGCATGGAAATGTGTGCTCACAGCTGTCTCACAGCTGGGTGGCAACTGCAGTGGACAAGGTGCCAGGGACAGAAGAGGCCAGGAGTGTTCCTGTGACTAGCAGGTGTTCCTGAAGTCTCCTTCTGAGCATCAGTAATGGCCCCTGGGAGTAATATCAATGTTATTGCTTGACCCAAGCTTGTCCCACCCACACAGACTCACAGCAATGCAAGACTGGAAATTCCCATTCTCCTGTGGGACTTGATACCTCTGTTCCTCAGTTTCCTAAGTGTTAAAAGGCAGTAAGGCAGAGCTGGCAGTGGTTTTAGTTGGCATGAGCTGCTGGAAGGAATAGCCCAGGGTGAGGCTTAGATAGTCTCACAGTCTGGAGGCTACAACTCTGAATGGAAGGTACCATTGAGTTTGCTCTCTGGGGTGATGTATGGTCACCTGTTCTATTCTCTGCCCCCAACTTCTCTGCCTTGCTTCTGAATGCCATCCCACTGGGGCTTGTGACTTCAATATATAAATTAGGGGTGTGCAATCCTTCAGTCCCTAGCAAGAATGAATGTTGTTTTAACTTTTGATTCCCCCCCTCCTTTCTTCTCCTTTTGCATGCTGAGTTCTGGGCAGACACAGGAGACACCCTTGGCTTTTGCTCATGCCCCCCTCCCCTGCCATCAGATTCATGAGCACAAGCTCTGTGAGCTAAGATTAGCACGAACTACACTCTACCCATTAACATGAAGAGGACTGTGTGGAATTGTGCCTTTCCCACCTTAAGCCTGTGAAGAAGAACATTTCCTTTAGCCTGTCTCTAGAGAAGGAAACCTGAGGTATAGGAAACTGGGCAGGTAGGTGTTGGGATTCACACAATTATAGTTAATCAGCAGCCACCATGGTGGCTTCTGTTTTTACCCAGCCCTGTCACAACTGGCAGCTGTTGAAAACAGTATAAACTTTGGGACATTTCCAGCAGAGGCTGGGAATGGGTGTTCCTGCTCTCCTTGGTAAGATCAGAACAAGGTCACAGGCAGGAGATCTGATGTGAGAGCATTGGCCCAGTATGGGAGCTGCCTGACTAACATGTCTAAGGATGGACTGGCTTTGAGGACTGTCAGTTCTTTATCCCAGAAGTGTATAAGGACGCTCAGTGACTACCTCAGAGGGACTGTGAGCCCAACTCCAACAGGAAGACAGATGAACAAGAGGGTCTCTGTGTACATGTGGGCTCTGTGGATGCTGGGACCAGGTAAGATGACAGCTTCAGAGGGGAAGGAGACAGAATAGATACCTTGAATTTGAACGGGTTGACTCCGGGGAAGAAATGGTCTCAGTCACCCATAGTTGACACTCAACTCAGGAAGTCATTTAGCCTATGGAGAACTACCCTTCGTTAAACCATTCACCCTAGGTTTTGTTTTTGTTTTTTGTTTTTTTTTTAAGTCCCTTGTAGGCCTCTCCAGGGCACCTGACACACCCTTTCTTCAATTTAAAAGTAAGCAGCCTCCCACAGCCTCACTTCATTCATATTCCTGTCCGTACTCTAGTCATTGATTCTAAAGAATTTGACAAGGGAGGATGTGTTCATTTCTCATCTGGAACGAACGTGGTCCAGTTTGCTTCTGGGATGGAAGTAGTGAGAGATTCTGATCTATTGCCCCTTACAGACTTGCCATTAGCAAAGCAGGGCTGGAACCCCTGAGAATCAGGAGCCTGGCATTTCCTGTACCTACTATGTGCCTTGCACTTCACAGACCTTCTTCCCATTGCAATAGCCTTGGAAGGTGGGTGTTGCTATGTGTACTGCCCTTCAGGGACTTGGGGTGTATTTGCCCCAGATGACCTCAAGAGAATGAGCTGTCTGATCAGGCTTTTCACACACCTCAACAGAACAGTGAGAAAATCTCATAGAATAGAGAGGCTGAGAGGAAAGATTTGGTTGAGTTCCGTTAAGCTTCAGCTCCTGAGGGCCATTGTGTGGTAGGGGTTGAGCCACAAAGACTGACCAATAAAAGACACTTGAGACAGGGCTGTGGCTGCTACAAGGGAGTTGCTAGAGATATGGTGTTAGCTGGGCCTCATGAGCCACACCAGACCACCGCCAGCTCTGTGCTTATTGTCTTTTAACATTTAGCAAACTGAGAAACAGAGGGATCGAGTCCCCAAGAGGGTGGAAATTTCCAGTCTAGCATTGCTGTGAGTCTGTGTGGGTGGTACAAACTCGGGTCAAGCAATGACATTGACAGGAGGCTGTCAGAGATGGGATGACCCCTTCTGCACTGTCATGTCCTCAGTACAAGAGTTTGGGGACATCTCAAAATAGAAGGAATGCCCTCTTCCTCCAGAATTGTGGGTGATCTGAATATCACTTTGACTGTGATGGAATTCCCTCTGTCCTTGTATGGAGGCTAATTCATTCATATCTCTATAGGTGTGGCTTTAAGTGAGCAAAATATGATGGCCACATGCTTCTGCTGGGGTGCGAGAGAGAGCTGGGTTCTACTCCAGTTCTACCTCTCTGTTCCTGTGGGACCTGGACAGTCACGTGACAGCTGTATACATGTGACTGTCCTCAAGAAGGAATTAGAATGAGCACAACAGAGACAGAATCGGAAAGCTCCCGGAGGGCCACTCTGAGCTGGTACACATGAGAAGATTGCCCCTGATGAATGACAGCCATGAAGGCTTGATCAAGAGTACTAGCCTCCTCCCTGGTCTGTGTGTGCTCGACCCAGACACTAGGCATGTTCACATGCCTAGTATCAACCTAACTGTACACAGCCCACAGCTAACCTCACCTGACTCATGTCAGTCATCTCCCCATCCAATCATCTGTCACCTCCTCCAGGCAGCTTTTCTCAAGCTCCCCATTATCACCTCTTTGGAACCCAAGACTTCTCTCCGGTGGCTCTTGGCACGGGGTGACACTCCCCTGATCTGTGAAGGCATAGGGTTCCTAATGGACCCTTGCCCACAACAGGTTTCAGCACTCAGGGCTCTACTTGACTTTGATCCGTCTCTTATTTTCCTGGGACATTGATGAGCGAGTCCATGGAGAAATCAACTCATTCTTTTTCTTAGCTGCCAGGAAGCTCTAGAGATACACTATTTCTTTGGTTGTTCCACCTGGGAAAATAACAGAACTATTTCCTGTGGTCCAGCCATTGCCAAAGGCAAGTTGGAAGTACTTCATGTCAGTTACAAAATGAATCTTATGAGCTCAGTGTTATAGGCAAGGCACACGGGTGAGTTTCTTGATGCTTCCTAGTTCCCATTGGAGCCTGTGTTGCCTGACTCATGCATGGCCCCGTCCTGTCATCTTGAAAGATGGTCTCCTTCAGCCAAGTCCTTCTTGTGGGGGCATCTCTCAGGTTCTCCCTCTGCCCCCAGTCCAACTTTCTAGAAGGATCCTTGTGATGGTACTGTCTCCTCTTAGGCAGATACTCTTTCAGTCCAAATCCAGCTGAATGGCAGCCTCAATTCCAACAATGACCCTCATTCTTTTGTCTGTGTCACCTTCAACTTTGACTGTCAGCAGAATGGAGTTTATAGCCACCTAGGGGATTAATCCAGCTCACTCTGGGTGTGTCTCCAGAGAGGATTAGATCAAGAGGGCTCTGAGATGATGAATAGTTTAATCCATTGGTGGATATAAAATGTGAAAAGACCATGGGGACAAGGGAAGTGTGGAAGGCAGGGCCTGACTGAAGAAAGTGGGCCACCTGCCAGTGTACCTTTGGGAGCTGTCTCTTGTCCTGACCACTCCCTGTAAAGGCTTAGCTCTTGTTCCTGTCCATCATGGTGTGAATTGCTTTGACACATCTCCTACTGTGATGAACAGAAGCTTCTGAAACTGTCCTTCTCTATACTGTGTGTATTAGATTTTAGTCACAGGGGTGCAAAGTCTGATGGACACACCATGCCTTTACCATTCAGGCTCTAGGAAATAGGAAGCAGACCACTTTAATAAGGAGGGATGGCGGAGGCCATTTCTCTGCCTTCTACTCTAGCACTATGAAGAGCTGAAAACAGTGGGAGTCATTGGCAGAACTT
Organism: Grammomys surdaster; assembly: GCF_004785775.1. Taxonomy (NCBI): domain Eukaryota; kingdom Metazoa; phylum Chordata; class Mammalia; order Rodentia; family Muridae; genus Grammomys; species Grammomys surdaster. The sequence continues at coordinate 1,508,748 of NW_021620993.1, read as the reverse complement.
GAAGACTCACTGAGATTTCATAAAGTTTTCTCTTGTAAAGGCATAGTTTGAGGCTCAGAGAGGCTTGGATGCTGAGCCAAAGGAAGCTGGCTCAGGGCCCTGTCACCTCACCTGCTTGGTCAGAGGGACCAAGCCAAGGAGGAGATGGAGACATCATGTGTCCATGGGCTATGAGAGCAGACACTGCCCCAGCACTGCACACTGGATGACTACACCAGGCTTAGGAAGGCAGATATGCTCACTACTGTACCACCAACACACCAACACATGCCACACTTCAGTGTTTCCTTAAACCACTCTGCTCCTTCTCTCTCTCTCATGCCCTAAATGAGCTGAGAATACAAGCTTTGCCTGGACCATTGAAACACTTGATTCTAAAGTAGAGCCCGGGTCCTTTGGGATGACTAGAACTGAGGCCCAGAGAGTCAGACCTGCATGGACCTCCATGCAGAAATATACAGAGGTCCACACAGACATGCAGAGGTGGAGCTGGATGAAGACACAGAACAGGCATAATTATTAGTCTCATGGCTCTGCCTTAAAGGACATGTGTGGCAGAAATTTCCCAGTCCAATCTATTTGCAGCAAGAGGTCTGTGATTGGAAGGGAAAAGGGAGGTGGAGCTAAGGGAGGCAGAGGGAGAGATGTGGGGAGTGAGGAAGGCAAAATGGCATCGGACATGGACCCGAGTGGCTTCAAGTAAATAGGCAGATATGAAATCTAAGGGTTAGGAAAATTGGGATAACTTACTAAATTGTGTGGGCATCTTGTGTATTGAGATTTTATTGATATATAGAAATCCATTGGTTAACTTTATGCATCTAGAGTTTTGATTTACTGGGTGATGGGTGTGGTAGCTTATGGTGGAGTGGACAATCATGATGTGGGGCTAGCGAGGCCACAAAGGGAACTCGGGAGCTCCGGCCCCATTGGAGAGCCTGCTGAGATGAGGACATGGGGCAGGTGGCCCACCAGCAGCCAGCATTAGTGCGAGAACTTAGTGGCTAAGCCGGGAGCCAAGCTGGACGCCTTCTTTTCTAATACCTCCCACTACAGACACACCATGAAGTGTGCATGTCTTTCTCTCTTCTGTTCCATCTCCCTGACTGCCCTTCCATGCCCAATACATGGAGGCAGTTCACATGAGCCTCAAAGCTTTTCCTTCATTTAATTGTACTGGTAAGGTTTGTCATCAGACTTTCAAGGTTTGTTCTTCAAGTACCAACTCATCTCTTGTTATGCTTACAATGGCTACTTAAATAGAGCCATGAGCTGCTATCAACTCTGAGGCCTTCGTGTGGCTTCTCTCAGCTGGTGTCAATCACCAAGCCATTATCATTCTCTACCTGAATAGTAGAGTCTGGAGTATCTAGACACCACCACTCATTGCCTTCTTCCTTTGGAGAAGACCCTGACATTTGTGGTAACAGATGGCCGAAGAACTGCATTCCCAGGCTCTGTGCAGGGAAGAGGAACTATGAGATCATGTTCTGTCCAAGGGGACATGAACAGAAGTTTGTGACACTGCCAAGGGGAACTCTGAATCCCTCCTTCTTTCTCTCTTGTCTGCTTCTGGCTGGAATGCAGGGTGATAACAGACACTTTAGAAGATGATACCTGGAGGTACTTCATCACAGCCATCTCCCGGACCCTGATCTATGAAGTATCTATTTGCCCAACACATTTTTCATAATGGCATTACATTTCTACCCAGTTAATTAATTGTCCTTCCTTTTGGGACAGGTTTGGACTCTTGTCCCCAGTTTTAGGCTTAGACAGTGTCTCTTAAAGATATAAAATCAAGGGCTAGGATTTAATCCCTGGCCACTGTGAACTAGCAGTGGGACTGAGTGGAAATGTCTGAAGGGGCCCAAGGGATTTGTTACACTGATGGCCCCAGTCCATGGCCTTTCTATGACGGTGTCCTTTGCCTTCTGAGTGTATAGCCACCTCCCATTGACTCTGAATGTGGTCATGTGATTTTCTTTAAACAACAAGATTTCACATTAGGCTCTTAAAAATATGCCAGTACTTCCCACTTTGCACTCATGGGTGGTGTTTCTCCATCTTTTTCTTTTTAAGACAGGTTTTTATTCTATGGCCCAGACTGTCCTTGAGTTCATGAGGATCTTCCTGTGCTGCAGGATATTTGATCACATTTTGAAGCCCAAGATTGTGAACTGGAAAAACCTGTTTCTTGTTGTGGTGCAACTCAGCCCTAGTACACACCTTTAATCCAAGAGCTTTCTGTTAACAGGATTAAATAAAGTCAACTATGGGTTAAGAGGTAGAGCATGCAATCAGTTGACAGGGAACATAAGCAAACACAGGAAGTAGAAAGGAGGGACATTGAGTTGAAGGGTATTTAAGAGAGCATGGAAAAGAAGAGAGAGCTTTTTCCTCCTAGGGTGTTTGTGGAGTAGAGTGGTCAGCTGGGTGCTTTCTGTCTCTTTCTGGACTAGCAAGTCTTCACCCCAACATCTGGCTCCTGAGTCTTCATTGGTAAAATTGAACATTTGGGATTTTGTTTTTTAAAAACAACACTCCTGCCTCAGTTTTCAGAGCATGAGGTTTACATGCATGCTCCACCACACCTGGAGTTTTGTTTTCTATTTCTGTTCTGTTAGGGAAACTGGAGATTGAACCCAAGTCTTCACACATGCTAGGCAAGCAGGATACCACCTACACTCTCTATCCTCAGACATGCCTGCCCATTCTAATAAACCACTCCAGTCACTCCAAGACGGCAGGGATGCCATCTCATGATCCTGTCTTTCCCATTGCCTGACAGAACACTCAAGATGTCAAAAACAATCGTTTGCTGAACATCTGGAGTGAAATTGGTACTGTTGTTGATAGGAATGCAAATCTCAGTATCATGTTTCAAGCCATGATCTCATTATCTTTGTTCTTTTTTACCAGGTGTGGGCATAGCATTTATCATGTATGATGATTTAATAAGTGTATATCAAACACACATAGACACACATTCCTACTGGGCTGTGAAATAAGACTTTGGAATCTCATTCATTCACTGCATCCCACATCGCCCACTCTGACTATATGTAATCGAAGCTCCTCCCAAGGGTGCTTCCTTAGCTGGGCAGGTGGAGAGGAGTTCTCCCAAGTCAGGCTGTATCATGTTGCCACAGGAGGACTCCATTTCTTCCATCAAGCCCAATTGCTTTCTGGAATCATGCCTCTTAGGCTCTTTTCACCCGCCTTCTTCACACCGGAGAGCCTCTGCTATCTGAACCATGACTGTAGCTGGGGAGGTGAAGAGAGTAAGTGTCCCTTAGCATTCAGAGATGCTGACGCTTGCCCTGTTCCACCCTATAGCATCTAGCTGTGACCCAGGCATAGGCTGGCATTGTGCAATGAAAGGGAAGGACCCTACCTTTCATGGTTCCTGCCTCGTCGTGCTTTTCAAAGAGGAGGTAGCGTGGGCTCTCAGGGAGAAATGGCAGGCTTGCCAGCTGGACCAAGGCAGGGACAATGATCACTCCGAACAGGTATGGCCAGGTGCTCTCCTGTAGGGAGAAGACTCTGCTGATAGAGTGGCCTTTAGTTGTTTTACTGGGGACACTGGACTGAGCAGCTTGGACTCTGTAGGAAGCCTCCTTGCTCAGCTTGTCCCCACTGCCAACAACTAAGAGAAGCAACAGGACACTGAGTTGGTGTGGTCTCAGAGTCCCCACGGATGGTGACCTAGCACATCTCTTGAAAAGCAAATGGCTCTTGGCAGCCAGATCACTAAGGGAGTACCAGAGGTGGCTGCCCCCCTAGCGTGGGCCACCACAGCCAACCTGAGGTCTTGTTAGATCTCTTCTACTCCTCCGGCATGGCTTGCCATTGGCATGCTTGAGTGAGAAAACTGGACCAAGATTCCTCCTGTGCAGTATCCACCATCTTCCTATTGTCAATGAAGATAGGGGAAGGAAGGATGGTCCATATGCATGGAGGACCTTCGCTTTCCACTGGCAGGGAATGACTAATGGCTACCTCCAACACATGGCACCAACTTCCTATGTGCAGTGCAATTTCATGGATACAGTGTAATTTGAATGCCCTGTGGAGCATATGTTCTTGTGCAAATCAAGGTTATATCCTTCCTTGTCTTTGTCACCTAGCTTTACAAATATTCTGCCACTGCGTGCTCTGCATAGGAGCATGTCACCCTGGGCAGTGTTGATGGGAACGACAAAAGGCTCTGGCTCCAAGCTGAAGACTCAGTGTGTTTTATTTCCTAAAATAGGAAAAGAAGACAGCCTAGGAGAGAATGACACACTGAACCTGGAAAGTCTTCACACAATGGGCAGAAGTCTGCTAGCCTATTCAGGGCCAATGGGCTCAGAGTCCTTGGGTGTATGTGACTTCTTGTCCTCATCCCACAACCGATTGTCCCTGCCAGCTTTTTTGAGACACACTGTAGAGCTCTGATGTCAGGGAGCCCATGAGAGTGCCAGACACTACCAGAGTGCAGCAGCAGGGACCCCTGAAGCACAGAGCAAGTCAGAAGGGGCCTGCTAGGACACTCAGCCAGTGCTGGCTCAGCCCTCTTCTCCAAGGTGACTCCAATCCTCCCTCTACCTCTCTGAAGCTAATGAGTACTTCTGATCAGCGGCCAGCATAGTTCTTGCATCTCCTTTTGAATGACAGGTGAGGCCAAGCCAGGCTTCTCAGTTTGAGTAGGCTTGTGACTAGAAGATCATGCAAAGAGAGAAATTGGGTGATCTCTGAAAGGTCAGAGGGAACAATCATGGGTGAGGAGGGCCAAGGGACACAGACAGGTTCCATTCAAATGTTGTGGAATGTTCTGTATGTAGATGAACTCTGGTGGCATCATTTTGTGAATATTCTAAAAACCATAGGGCTTTTAGTATAAACTGGCATGCAAATTTTATTTCAGTGAACCATTTTAAACCATGGTAGAGAACAACAGACCGTCTGTCAGTTCTGCCTGTGCATTCTGCACTCACAGGTACCACCCACTGTGGATTGAAAATATTCAGAAAAAAACCAACATGTATTTGTGTTGAACATTCACAGACAGGCCTCTATCTCTGTCATCATTTCCTAAGCAATATGGTGTAACAGCTATTTACATAGAATTTACATAGAATTTACATAGAATTTATATGGCATTGGGTATTATAATGAGTCTCAAGATGATGTGTAGGTTACATGAAAATATCACCCAGAAGCATTCTGATAAGGAACTTTAAAAACCACCATAATTGAGGCAGACCTTTCAGCCTGGCCCAGGGATACCCAGTGAGTGGTAAAGAACCTTGTTCTTGTGCAGATGGCTCCGATCTGAATTTGCTAATACTTCAGTCATTATGGCCATGGACAAGTACCCTAAGCTGTCCTAGGAGGGGCCTTGAGGCCACCAGAAGAGCCTTGTTTTGCTTGACAGGAGCTGGAACCAGGTGATCTGGATTTGACCAACTGTCCTTCTGGTTCAAGGGCTGTCCATGATGCTCCTTGGCATCATACTAACATGAGCCAAGGGCCAGTATCTCATGCTGCAACGGCTTCCAATAGCTGCCTTCTCTATGGAGAAGCAAATGAGAGTGGGAAGGGCTTTCTCATACACTGACCTGTTTCAGGGTCCTTTTTGCTACTCCTTGAGGGTAACCTCCAACTTGGGCTGTTTTTATGTTTTGTATGTTTTAAAACCATATAATTCAAGATAACCACATAAAAGCAAATAGTGCATTGTCTCTCACGTGCACTCTAGAGTCTAGTCATGCATCTGGACAAGAATAAATGTTGATAAAGACTAGTAAACCAGAAAGAGTCCCTTGAGAGAAGAAAAAAAGAGGCTTGGGGGGGGGCAATGTGAGTGGGTGGGGGCAATACAGGGGGGCAAATGAGAGGGAAATAGAGTACAGTGGATAAAGGGTATGGGAACATAAGGGAGAGGGAGAGACACATGGTAAGGGGAGTTACACAAAACAAAGTCTGAATGAAAATGGCATAAAAAGACCTGTTAACTGATCAGACAACTGTGCATTGTCCTCCCCTAGGCGGGGCCTAGGTAGGTGCCATGGGTGTCAGCATTGGAAGGGCCAGTGAGGACCTGAGATAATGGGGAAGGGCACAGGGCCCTAGCTCAGTGGCTTTATGTCAGGGTCCTTGTACCCTTTGTTCCCAGGAAGACAGATGTGGGTCACCTTGTTCACCAAGACAATGTTTAACACCCCAGTGGGGAAGGTATGTATGCGGGTGTTCTAATAACTCTTTCTTTGCTCTTTTAATAGCAAGGCCTTTGTTTTAAAGACAGACTTCTCGGCCCTACTTCTCCCAAGCTATGGAAGAAGACGGTCCTTTTTATATAATCTCCTCCTAGATTATAAGACAGTCACCATTTTAAAGTAGAGTAGACATCATGGATCCTATAGAATCAAGTTTTTAATAATGTACACACTGAGTGTCCAGGGATCCCAGAGAAGTGAAGAAGGGGACCTGAAGGTGATTGGGCCACACTGGCTACTAGAGGAGACGTCTTTGACTGTTACTGAGTGTAAAACATCAAGATGCTATCTAACCTCAAGGCTCTTTGGAGATACAACAGGGGGCACTCTTCTTTATATTTCTTCCTATTCATGGTCTGTACATGGGAGACTGTCAGTGGGGTGAGTCCTCTATACAGCTCCGTGAAAAGCTGAATTATTTTGTTTTTCAGTGTTCTTTCTTCCAGGTGACTGGGTTTCCCAAGAGCCACCTCTAGCCTCACATCTTGATGTATCTGCCAATGCTTGGATCATGGAGGATGTTCAGCATGTGCTGGCAGATTGAATGTGTTGGGTAAGATGACTGGTGATATGGATGCAGCTGCCAGACATGAGTCCCCCTGAGACATTCTTGACATATTTGTTTGTAAACTTAAGCTTTTCCTATATGGCATACTGTTATAGAAGAGCTGACATTTTATAGTAACATAATTGAGATCTCTCTATGCAGCACTCTTACGGCTTCAGCTCTATTGGAGAGAAACTTGAGCCCTGAATAGTCAGGGAATCCATAAGAGATTCCTCCAGAAGTTGGGAGGACTAGCTGGATGATGGGTTAGCTCTTCTGACACCTGCATAGGCTCTTCCCTTGTTACTGTCCCTCAGTTCAAAGCAAAACAGAGCGATAGCTCTCTCAAACCTGGCAGCCGCTATTTAACTGGGGAATTTGTGTGTCAGTTCTATTAGGCTAAATCTGTCCCCTGAGCAGAATTCATCAGTCATCACTCAAACTCAGCTCCAATGGCTCACAACAGCACAGCAGGGATTCCAGCAAAGGAAGATACAGGTGTGGGTATCAGACAATCTGTGAGGCAGATGCTGTATGAAAAGCTGGACCACCCTGAGAAGGTGGTTCTGCCGCACATCTAAGTGGATCTGAGAAGGAGGAGCTGGGGCTCAGATGGCAAAGAGCTTGATCAGCAGTAACTACAGAACATCTGTGATCTTGCCACTCCCACCTTCAGCCACTTCCCGAGGAATGGCTCTGATGGCCACAGCTTCACAGTGCCCTGGGATACAGGGTAGCTACCTGAGTGTGGCGTAGCAATCCTTCCCTTCCTCCAAATCAGTCTCCAAGAGTCTGTTCCATCTTCTATAACATTTGCATTCCTTATGACCATATTTCTTCTAGGCATTTTTGGTGCGCATCCATGGCCTGATACTATTTCTACAAAATGAGAGATCTTTGTACAAGTTTATATTATTACCCCATTTCCTCTGTTATCAATAATGACATGACAATCCACCAACATGTTCCTCATGTGGTAGGTCTTTGTCAGTACCTCCTGTGGGGACCCCATACTCCTATACATACAGTTGTCATCCCCTCCTGTCTGCCACCATCTCCTGCTTTCAGGAGGGGCTGCCTGTCTTCTGTCTTGCTTGGTTCTCAAGGTAATTCTCTGTTATTATCATTTTATAGACAAGGAACCTGAGGTTGGGGAGTCTTACAGCAAAAACTATCCACAAACCAACTTTATTCTGCTCCTATTTGAAAGACAGTCAAACTTCCGCACTGGTTTTAAAGGTCACTGACCCTATGAGACACCCCAGGCCAGACTCTTAGATGGGACGTTGTTGAGTTTGTACAGATTTACAGAGTCTTTGGCACCCCTGCTAGTTCTGATTCTCGGCTGAAGAAGCCAAGATACCAAGAATTTTCTACTCCGTTGACAATTACACTCCCTATATACACTATGAATTATATACTATAAATAGCTGTGGGGGCGGAGATGAACCCTGGCAGATGGTTATCAGCTCTGTCCCTCTGCTGTCCAGAGGGTCAAACAGGCCACTGTGTAGCTGTACCTTGCTGAGGCACACCCAAATTCCATGACTGTAACTGTAAAATTCTCTCTCTTACTTCCTAAGGAGTTAGCTACCTGCTGTTCTCAAAGCCACTCTCCTTGGAATTGAATCCCATGATTACTCCCTTCGCCAGCCTTCTGTTTTCCAGTTGGATCGCCTTGGCCTCTGAGTCCCATTGTTTTCTTTGTCTGCCGTGTACTTCATCCCTCACTGACCAGCAGCTCCGAAATAGAACTCAAAGTGAGAAGGTTTGCCAATGTAGTAGGACACTGAGGATGCTTGCAAATGCAGCGGGACTTGTCCGCATGCATACAGACTCCCTGTAAAGATTGGATTTCTCCTTAGTTACTCTGAATTTGAGGGATCCATATGTTTGAAGTTTGATTTCAGATGAGGCTGAACCTACTTGTTTATGCTCCTGTGACCTTGGATGTCATCTGGGGATACTGGAGTCCAATGTCAGGGGAAGGCTGTGAAATTAGATCCAAGTTCACACTGTGATTCTTCTGCTCCTTTCTATAGGATCTTGGACTTGCTCTTTATTGGTTTGCTCAGCTAGAAAATGAGCCTAGCTCAACTGGTCTATATGATCCACACTAACTCAAGAGCTGGTCTAAGGTCACATCTGCTGCCCCCTGCCCCAAGCCCAGGGACTGTAGCATCTGAGTTGGGTATATGGAACACATCTCAGGACTGGGTATGAGCCTAGGAGTTGGAGAACAGACACCTTCTTAAGGGCCTTGGCCCTCCTCCTCAATTCATTCTCATTCTCATTCTCATTCTCATTCTCATTCTCATTCTCATTCTCATTCTCATTCTCTCTCTCTCTCTCTCTCTCTCTCTCTCTCTCTCTCTCTCTCTCTCTGTGTCTCTCTGTCTCAGTCTCTCCTTTCTCTCTGTGTCTCTGTGTTTCTGTTTGTGTCTCTGTGTGCCTCCCTGTCTCTGTCCTCTGTCCCTGTCTCTCCTCTCTCTCTCTCTCTCTCTCTCTCTCTCTCTCTCTCTCTCTCTCTCTCTCTCTCTCTCTCTCTCTGTGTGTGTGTGTGTGTGTGTGTCCCTTCACTGAGGGTTTCTATCCAGCTACCTGGAGCCCAGACCTCTGAGCCCCTTGCTGTAGCTCAGGCCTAGAGAGATGGCTCAGCACTGCCTGTTCCTCTAGAGAATCCAGGTTCATTCCCAGCACTCACATGGCAGCTCCCAACTGTCTGTAACTTGGGGATCGGTCACACCAGGCATGCACATGGTACACATATCTGTGCATGCAGGCAAAACATCCATACACATAAAATGAAATAAATACATCTTTCAATAGAAGGAGGAGGAGAGAAGCCTGTTAATCTTTTTCGTTTGTGTGTTCCTACACTCAATCAGCCCTCGCCTAAAACCTAGCCAAACTGAAATTAGTACCTGCCTCAATTTCCCTGATAAACTAGATGACTTCTTTGATGCTACAATACTGCATCTACTTTTCTGTCATGCCTTCAACTTCTCCAAGCTTGTGCCTAGCCCAACCAGCTCACTATGGTATCACAGAGCCTGGAGACCCATCACTCAGTGCTGGTCATCCCACGATACAGTAGAGCTGCTAGTGGTTTGCTTCAATGGACTCTTAGCTTCTACCTCCTTCCATCTTGCCCTTCTTCAGAACATGTGGTAAATGGACATGGTCCCTCCCAACTCTCATCCCAGGGGCACCTCACATCCTCCATGCCTCTAAGCACACTACTCTCAGGAGTGCCCGTTTCATTTTCAATGATGAAAATACGCCGATCTTTAACTCATTTCGGCATCACACCTTTAATCACAGACATTCTCAGAAGGAAGTGGGAGGATCTGGGGCAGTGATGAGTCAGCAAGGCAGCAGTAGGGCATCCTAGCCTGGGCCTTATACCTCTAGCATTTCTCGTAAGACTCTCTGCCATCAGTTTCCCAGGTTCTCATAAGCTCTTGGTCCACAGAGCAGAGCTGCAACACACTACACACACACACACACACACACACACACACACACACACTAAACCAATGAATAAATGAGAGTCCTAGAAGCACAGGCTTGTGGTCTTTGTCACCTATGACCAACTTTCTGCACCGTTCAGGAATCTGCAAAAAGGAGACAAGCTCTGGTTGTCCTATTCTGACTCACTAAGACTGTAGCCTCAGCAGGAAGCAGAGTCTAAGTCCAGAGAGGGACAGTGCCCTATCTGGCTTTGAGGTGACATCTCACAGTGTGACTTTCTGTCCTAAAGTTCCATTACATACTGCTATTTGACCGCTGGTGTAGACACCTGGAACCAGGTGTGAAAGAGACAATAACTACCTAACAGTACAGGCTTGGCTCGGCATCTAGTTACCACTCCATCAAAGGCAGCCATTGCTACACACCTCAACAGGACTCAAGTGTGGCTACTCCTTGAGAGACTTGCTTAAACCTCTTCTGCTGGGATACAGAGGGATTCATACTTCCAAGGCTATACGGTACCTAGCAGGACTTTGCCTGCACATTCCTAGTCTCTCACCCTGCCCAGGTTGTCCCCAAGATTGTAACTGTAGCTCCGGGCATTGAGCAGGCCACTGGTGCACGCTAGCTGGTGGGGGACAAGGAGAGGCCTCTTTCTGTCTCTTCCCCTCACCAGAGTACAGCAACTACCTTGTCTAAGCCAGCACTCATTCTACAGACTCACATGCCCCTGCAGGTGCAGGCAGCAGGGACTACATTGGCCTTGCTAGTTGCTCAGACAACCACGATTTCCCACGAAGCCTGATTAGTAAAATAGGTGGTGTGAGATGGAAACTTCAGGGTTTTTTGGAAAGTCAGTTGTGTTGGATGGTGTTTTGCTGGGACAAACAGGAAGGAGTGTTTTCCTGAAGTGAACAAAAGTAAAAGGCTAAGGCAGACTTGTGAAGGTACGTTTGGTTGAAGCAGAAACAAGTGAAGGGATGTACTGCTAAAGCAGGCACGTGAAAGGACGCGTGATGAAGGAGTCTTTGCTAACGACATGCATGTATTGGTCTGCCTTATGTTATGTACTTGAGTTGCATTAGTCGGGACTCCATAGAGGGAAACGCACCAAAAAACATCTGGTGGTGTACTGCAGTTTCTTGCCACTACCACAGACTCGGGCAGGTTGGCAGAGTGATGTCAGCTGAGACAGATTCACATGTGGAGGCAAGATACATGCAGAGGCAAGACCGTGGAGGACACATGATGTTTGGAGGGAATATAAAAAAGACTCAACCAACAGTGAGTGAGGCTGAGTTAGGCTTGCTTATAGAGCTGGCTGTGTAATGCTTGTGGGTCTCAAGTCTTCACTGATCTTTGCTTCGCTGAGAGAGGCACAGCTGAGAACTTTATCTGGTGCTCCTGTTGGTCCTGGTCCCTTCTGCCGACTTGTGCTGAAGCCTGGCTATCTCTGCTAGGTAGTGCCACCACTGCTACTATCCCGACGCTGCCAAACTGGACTGCTGGTGTATCTGTGAAGTGTTTATGAGTGGATTGAGCTGTTGTTGCTGACCTGTGAACTGAACTGCTGATTTCCAGACAACACAGACGGGAGCTGCTTCAAAGAACCATTTCTAAACAGGTCCACTTCCCCCATATCCTTTCTTTTCCACTACCTCTGATCATTAAAAGTAGACTTTGAAAAATTTAAAGTTATAATAGTGTCTGGATCCTGCCTCGATTTCTCAACAGTCACCAAATTGGGCCAGTGCTAGCCATTTACAGCCTCTGGAGCACTGTCTAGAGATGCAGATTCAAGAGGCCTGAGTTGCAGCCTGGATCAGGATGCTCTGAGAGTACTGCAGGCATTGTGATATACAACTACCTGCGCCTGCAAACCATTGCTATGGGGGTAGCGAGAACATCACAGGACATTCAAGCAAGGTGGTGAGCTATGGTAACTTCAGCTCTCCATTTAAGGGATGATGCTTTAAGCTTTCTTTAGAGTGTTGTCTGATCCAGCATTTTATAGTTAGGCTATTTTAAAAGCCATTTGTTATAGGTTTTCAGGGTACCATTTGTATATTGCACAGTAGATAGAGGCTAACAGAAAATGAGGAAACTTCCCACAACCAAGGTAGATAGTCTATGCTTGCTTATCTTTGATTTGTAAAGGTGGCAATGTGGACATTGACAAGCAAGGTAGCGGTGAGGTTGAAAGATTGGCCTGGTGACAATTATGAAATGAGATTTTCAGCTCAGTGTTAAAGAGAAAATAACAAAATGGGAGAATCCTTCTCTGGGGGTACCCAGAAGGATGCAAGACATTCATCCTAGAGACTCCTAACAGGTCAACACAAAGGGTCCACAAAACATAGACTGAGAGAAAGACTCTCAAAACCCACATCTCCTGCACCAGCCGCTGTCCTGCCCCCATGGTAATGCATTTGCCCAATCAGTGGACCTATAGTAATTACATCCATGGGCAGACCAGGCCTGACAACAGACCAAGGGAACAGCCAGTGCAAAACCAAAGAAGTTGAGAGAGAGTCTAATACATTTGAAAGCCCTCATCACCTGCAGTGGACCTGGGTTCCCAGATAGGTGTCTTTTGCTCTGGTAAGAGAAGACTGACCTTTGGCAAGGGGAAGAGGGAGTAGAAAACAACCTGCTGATGTGAGTGTGGTCACCATAGAAATGATGCGTATGGACCCCGTATGCGGAGCCCAGCTTGTATCAGCATTCTGCTCAGCACTGTTTTAAACATGAAGACAAGCAGCAGACACTTGAAAGAGTCTCTAGCACAGAGGTAAGAGACAAAAAGAAACTAAGGAAAGATAAAGAGTTTTGTAGCAAGAGACACAATGAAGAGAGACTGCTGCTTCCCTGTAGAGGAAACAGCTTGGGATGCTATGGCACAGAGGGAAAGGCCTCAGAAATCAAAACTAAGAGCATCACAATACATATGCATGGGGAGGGATAGGGTATGGGCAAAAAACACATTGGACATGAGAGTGGAAGCTGGTGGGAGACGGGGGTGGGGGAGCTAAGGATAGCAGGAGGTGGGAAGACAGTGCAGCAGAAACAGCTAAAATATACTTTGTTCAAGAACTCCTGCCTTTGATAGTTTTATGTCAACTTGATACAAGGATAGATTTGTGTGAGGGAAGGGAACCTCAATTGAGGCATTGTCTCCATAATATTGGGCTATAGAGAAGCCTGCATTCTTAATTAGTGATTTATGTGAGTGGGCCCAGCCCATTATGGGTGGTACCCCTGGGCTCGTGGTCCTGGGGGCTATAAGAGAGCAGGATAAGCAAGCCAGTAAATGGTGTTCCTCCATGGCCTCTGCTTCTGTTCCTGCCTCTAGATTCACGCTTTGAGTTCTTACCCTGACTTCCCTGAATTATAGACTGTGATCAGACATGAGAGCAGATGTAGCGGCATATTTTCTTTGCAAGTTGGGAGAAGCTAAGGTGGGAGGAGTAAGGAGAGGAAGAGGAGGAGTAAGGAGAGGAAGGGGAGAAAGAAGAGGAGGAGCTAGGAGAGGATCAGAGAGAGGGGAACATGGAAGCAGATGTGCGTGTGTCTCTAGCAGTCAAAGTTGGTAGTTGGGTTACACCTCTGATTGTATGGGCATCTGTTTTTCAGCACTATCAAACATAAAGCCTTTGATTAATCTTTAAGCATTAGAGTCTCATTCCTACCGAGTAACACATGGATGGCTGGATTGGCAGAGTCATCTCCCATGCTGGCGTCTCATGGGTGGCAGGACCAGTGTCCTTGGCCGCCTGAGCCATGGTAGCAGTGAGAATGCGCAGCTGTTCGTGACCTCAGGCCTAGCCTAGTCATGGCATGCTCCGTAACACAAGACAGATTGGGTGCTGCCATTTTAAATATCTACCGCTACAAGCAGAAATTAACCCTCTTCTCCTTAAGGTGTCTATATGTTTATCATAGCAACAGGAACCCTAAGACAGTCAAGAGGAAGTCAGAGTAAGGCAAAAAGACAGGGCCTCTCCCAGGGTAACTCTTCCATGGAAGTACTGCCATCATGTGAGCACTCAGTAGATGAACAGAAGCTATGCTGAGAGCACTGCCCCTGGGCTCAGCCTCACACCTCCATCCTTTCAGAAGGGCCTGGGAAAGCACCTTTCTACTGTTTGAGTTGGATCTTCCTTGAGGCAGATGGTGGAGACGTAGAGAAGGAAACATGGATTCTCAATCAAGAGTAATTAATTTCTAAGCAGTGTGGAATGTGGGAGAGCCGAGCCAATCTAGAGAAGGAGAGGAAGTTGCATGGTCTTAGAAATGAAAACAGATCGAAATAGGATTTTAGACTCCCAAATCTGGGACTTCTGAATGCAGGCAGGAAAATGGGTTTTCATTTAATGGTCACCACAGTCAGTTTGGCATGATGGCTGTCAGCTGTGGATCCCAGGTAAGGACAAAGCATCTCATTTAATGGATCCCAGGTGCGGACACGGCATCTCATTTAATGGTTCCATTGGCTCCATGGAATGTAGGTGATTCTCATTTTACAGACACAGATTCTGAGCCTCAGAGAGCTGAAGTTACTTGTCCAGGTCACACAGCTGGAGAGAAGCAGAGGTCAGACTCTCCCACAACTTCCTGACATCCAGTTCAGCTCACTTCCCACTGTGCTACCACTGCACATGGGAGCAGCTGGCCTGGCCACCACTTCTGCGGCCACTGTGTCCTAGGTGTGGCTACTGAAGCCTTGTCGGTTTCCAAAGGTATTAGACTCTCAATTTCTTTGGCTTTGCACTGGCCGTTCCCTCAGCCTGGAACACACAGTTCCCTTCTCTTCCCATCTACCTTGTAGTATGAGTGATTGTCCCTCATACTACAAGGTAGATGCCACCCTCTCTAGAAAGATTTCCATCGCATTTGTCTCCATGGCTCTCCCACTCCTGGGTTCTCTTATAGCCATACGGGTCACATTTGTCCCTTGGGTCACTCCTCTGTGTTCTGACACTTGCTTTTCTAAACCCTGAGGTGTCCTGCTTTCAGAGGCTTTCCCTGGCTCCTTCCTCTGGGGTACAGTGTATTAGGAAACCCAGGGTGGAGGAAAAAAGAAAAGAATCATATGTCTATAGGATGTAAGGGTTATGGATACCAGGAACCTGGCATGGTCTGAAGGCTCATTCCAGTGGTCACGGGAGCTAAATGAAGCAGAAATCTCAGGAGCACTGGAAAGTGGCAGAACTTGGGAGACAGTTTGTAAGAGAAAGCGGTACAAGTGGTGTGGTGGCCAGAGAGTGAAGCACAGTCATCGGGGGCTTGTGACTCACTTCCAGAATCGCCGCCCTTCTAACTCCCCCTCAAAGCCATGTCCTCAAAGGGCAACTTTACTAATCATTTCCCCTGTGGCCCTTCAGAGATAGGATAGCTAGGTTCAGACACTCTTCAAAGGCTTTCTTTACAATTCCATTTGACACAACTTCAAGAACTGTTAAATTTATCTTCGCTTCCTTTGCTCCCTTGCTTGCAGATAGAGCTGCCGTGGCAGTGCTGCCTCTGGAGGTAAAGTACCCCCACTGGAGGCATGAATCACCAAATCAGAAGTTCAGGCAGCCAGGAGCCTTAGAGCTAAATAGACACCGAAACTGCCTTTGATGTACAGAGGACTGGAAGTCAGGAGAGGTGGTTCACCCCAGAGACACAGCATGAAGACTTGGTGGCTGGTAGGTGTTGGCGATTCACCTCCCAGCCCATAAGCATGGGGCAGGTATCTTAGTTTCTTTTCTGTTACTGTGAAGGTACAACATGACCAAGGACAACTTACGAAAGAAAGCGTTTAGTTAGGGGTTTGGTTAGAGTCTCAGACAGTGAGTTCATGACCACCATGGTGGGGAGCATGGTGGAGGAGGTGAGCGTGGCCCAGCAGTAGTAGCTAAGGGATTACTTGTTTAGACAACAATGAATCAGAGTGAAAGAGCTAACAGGGAATGTCATGGGCTTTTGAAACCTCAAAGCCCACCTACAATGACACGCCTTCTCCAACAGAGGCACACCTCCTAACCCTTCCCAAAGAGTTCCACCAACTGGAGACCAAGCATTTAAATATATGAACCTATAGAGACCATTCTCATTCAAACTAGTACAGTGGGGTCCTGTTGGATTTTTGGAAGAACTAGAAAATCCAAGATTAAAAAGGTGCCTTCCCTCCTCCTCAAGGGAGCAGACTATGTGTTTGGATCTATGACAATACAAAAGAGACATTTGGTCATGTATTCTCGAAAGTAAGAAAGATGAATAATCCCTTAACTAGAATGTGGAATAAAGAGAGCTAGAGGAAGGAGTCTTTTGGGGGAAAGGCTAATTCTATTGCCTGACAGGAGAGAAGGTGCCTGAAGAAGAGCCCTGCCCTCGGGACCTTGAAGGATGACACAGTCAGAGGAGATAGAAGGAAGCCGAAGAGGAAGCAAGTTCCAGGAGGAGCTCAGGAATGGCCCAGGATGAGAGCTTGCAGATGTTTTAACTCTATGTTCTCTGGCTTAGCTGTTCTGGCAGGAGGGTGGCCAAGATGAGAAGGGTAATGGGAGATGGGTCACCAGGTCTGGCATGTCACCTTTCTGGGAAACCTGAACCCAGCCACCGGGAAAACATGCAGTTACAATCCTCTTTGAAAGCTCGTATGTCTAATGAGGAGATTTGAGGGCTGAGTGCCATTTAATAATGGTGTTTAGACTCTGAGGTAACATTAAGAATAAAAGGGGCCAAGGGGATGCTTGCCTTCCAAGCATGATCTCCTAGACATGTCATGGCATGGGAAGGATGAATGGTTCTTGGGGCTTGCTGGTCTACTATCCTGTCCTGCTCGCTGAGTCCCAAGCCAGTGAGAGACACAGTCAAACAACAAAAAGATGGCCATTGCCTACAGAACAACAACTTAGTGGTCCTTTTTATTTTGCCAGAACAATCACTTTCCATGTTGGGCCTACATCTATTGCACTGAGAAGAAACTATGCTTCTTAGGCAAACAAACCTAGAGGGTTTACAGAGTTTCATCGAAAACTGACCTCAGAATCAACCTTCCTGGCTCCCCAAGGGAGGCACTCATGAATTGCTTTCTATAATCAAAACACAGTGAATGGCAATAAAAAAAAAAAGATCAGAGCTACATGGGATTGAAGGCCTCGCCCTGAGTAGTTTGATTTAACTGCAATCAAAATGACAAATTATTTAGGAAACCATCTCTCAAGGACATGACAAACTAAAAGTTCTAGAAGTATGTCAAATACATCTTCCAACGTGTCACAGAGAGAAGACAGTGAGATATATCTGCCAAGAGTCAGATCTTTCTTTCAAGAAACAAAATTAGAGGCAGCAGTTTGGGGGTAGTGGTAAGATAATCATTGGGGCTAGAGGATTGTGTTCGTGATTTAAGCACTCACAGATCTTGCAGAGGACCTGAGATCGGTTCCCAGACCCCATACAGGAACTCAGTTCTAGGGGATCTGATGCCCTTCTGCCTTCTGCAGGCCCTGCACCCAGGGTTGCACATAAAAACACGCAAGCCCCCATGCAAGCCCCTTTAAACATATATATAGAGAAACATGATCGTTGTTTCCAATAAAAGTCCCTATAGTCAGCCACTGTGTCAAGTAGCAGTGATCGCATCCTGAGACCACAATCAATCATAGATATCACTATTAAGAAACAACAGTTTGGCTGCTAGTGAGGAAGAGGAGACCTCGACTCCGAGGATGCTGCCACAGCCATCATTTTGAACTATCTAGCTAAGCAAATGATAAACATTACTAGGAAAGAAAAAAGAGTCCCAGATCAGCACATATCAATCTGCCAATCACCAGTTTGAAAACACAATGATGGGGGAAAAAAAAAGGGACCGAAATCCCATTAGCAACGAAACAGAATAGCTTAAGAATCACTACACAGTTACAATGTCTATTTTCTTAGTAAAGAGCACAGCAGCAGTAAAGATCAGCGTGTGGCAGACAAGGCAGCTGCCTGGCTTGTGCAAGGCCCCCAACTTCCTTCCAAGAACTGCAACTATAGATAATAATAACAATAAGGAGGGAGAACAAGAAATACAGCACTCCAGTCACTACAACCAAATGATATAAAGGAGACCCAAAACGAGGAGGGAAACACTCTTAGCAGAAAAGCAGAAACTGGGCTGGAGAGACAATGGCTCAGCGATTAAGAACACCGACTGCTCTTCTAGAGGTCCTGAGTTCAATTCCCAGCCAACCACGGTGGCTCACAACCATCTGTAATGGGATCTGATGCCCTCTTCTGGTGTGTCTGATAACAGTTACAGTGTACTCATATACGTAAAATAAATAGATATTTCTTTTAAAAAAAGAAAAACAAAACAGGAAGCAACTTCAACTCTTTCCAAACCAATGTATCAATTTAGTGTAATTTGGATCAAACATTCAATGGCAGTTTTGTTTGAAATAAGAATGGTCCAGAAGGTCTCAGGGGACAATGAGCAAAGAAAAGATTCCAGCTTTGACAGCAGAGGCAGTAACACAATATTTTAAACTTTCAAGGTAAGCCAGAGAATGAGGAGGCCTCAGGGACACTAATGGGAAGTCCAGAAGCAGGAACTTGTGTGGACATGCTGACTTGACACAGGTTTAAGAGCACCTGGAGCTGAGTGGTACATGCCTTTAATGCCAGCACTCAGGAGGCAGAGGCAGGAAGATCTCTGAGTTTGAGGTCAGCCTGGTCTGCAGAGCAAGTTCCAGGACAGCCAGGGCTACACAGAGAAACCCTGTCTTAAAACAAAACAAAATAAAACAAAACAAAACAAGGTACTTCTAAAGAGCATCTCAAGCATGAACAGAGAGAAGGTTGTTTGATTTAAGGCAGAGCCTGGGGGAAGTGGAAGAAAGATAGGAGAAGAAAACAAATGTGAATGGTTTTCATACCATGCTCTAAAGTAGCTCGGATGAGTTTAAGAGTCAAATACAAAGGCAGACACAGCTAGAGAGACGGCTGGGTAGATGAGGAGCTCACCATGCAAGCAGGAGGAGCAATGTTCAGTGAGTTGTGTGGTTGGCATCCTTGGATTGTGAAGATGGGGGAGGCCAGCTCTGAGCTTCCAGCTACCTGGCCTGATGCCCTACACAGTGGCTGCCTGGACCACATTCCCATACCTCTCCTCCCGTATCCCTGCCCATGACCTTCAACCAACTTCTTTCCTTTTTATCTTTGCTAGAGACATACTTTATTAACATGCTTTTTAACATGTCACTTGGAAGAATAAAATGTCCCACGGCCGCTGTTTTCACAAGTCTGATGAAATCACACCAGTTTAATTGATCCTGCTCTAGGACTGCTCTTTTTCTTCTGACATCCTGGTCCAAAAGTAGTTCTCCCTGCTTCCTTCCTCCTTAGTGTTTCAAAGAAACCACCTGGGTAGAAGCATCTCTTTTAGTTCTTTAAGTTTTTAAAAGCTTAGCTGTCTCCATCTTTGAAGGTAAATGAAAAACAGGATTAAAATCCTTACACCTGAGGAAATGCCTGTGGCTCCCATTTGGCTGGTACCTCACAAGACCAGGGAGAAGATGAAGGAAAAGCTTTCGTCTGATGTCTTTTCCCTGCTCAGAGGCCCAGTCTCCACCTTCACAGAGTGTAGACATGAAGACACAACAAACAGATCTACCGCCACAGTGTTTACTGGGCTATGTGCACATTTTCCTAGCCAGAGTCAACTCAGCCTAGAAGAACCAAACTGGTGCTGACTATTGCGGTGTGAACCCAAGAGACCTATGTGTTGCAGGCGTGGTCCCTACTGTAGTGTTCTCAGGGGAGGCTTTGGGAAAGTGACTGTTTTGTGAGGGCTCTGATCTTTTCCATGGATTAACATGTGGTTGGATTCACAGAGACAATGCCTTTGAAGAATGTGTCTTATTTCTCTCTGATTCCTTCTCTTCCTCTGTGTCTTCCTCCTTCCCTCCCTTCCTGCCATGAGGTAAGCATCTTTCTCTGCCATTGCCTTCCACCATGTTCTGCTTTACCACAAGTCCTCAACAATGCAGCTGGCTGACCTAGACTGAATTTCTAGAACCATGAACCAAAATAAATGTTTGCTCCTTTAAAAACATTCAATAATTTTTTTCTCATTTCTTTTATTGTAGCAATAAAAGAAACTAACTCAGAAATAGACAACTTGTAGAAAATGATGTCTTCTCATCTGGCCCAGTGAGGCAGTGGGCATAGTTGCTGGAGCTTCTGGCCAGAGTCAAGCTGATGAGCCCCTCTATTCCAGGGGCAGCATTCCCAACCTGGGAATAGAGGTGCTGCCTATGTTTGAAAGTCAATCCTGAATCCCTGTTGCTTGGTAACTTGGACCATTCATTGCCACCTGGGTTCTTTAAAAGCTGTTGCTCCTTCTCTATGGCTTGTGACTTGGCATCTTATACTACTTACTACTCTACCTGGCTAAAAAGTCAGATACCCAAAGATAGCTCTGACTCTTCTCACAAGCTTCTAGAGACCATCACCCACAGATGCCCTCAGATTGAGGTGTTTAAATGGGACATTTGCCTCAAGTGCCCTTGTCGATGCCATTCTAAGCCAAGCCCTCAGCAGCTCTCTGCAGACCAGGGCAATCCCTCTGGTCTTGGCTGAGATGCTGGGAAAACTGGACACCCACATGAAAAAGAGTTTTAGGGGATCTGTTGCCCTCTTCTGACTTCCAAGGGTCCCTGCATACACCTGGCACACAAACATAAACTCAGGATCACACACACAGACACACACACACACACACACACACACACAAATTAACAAGTAAAATAAATCCTTAGTAACAGCCAATGGGTATTTGAAGAGGTACTTAGCACCACTAATCATCAGGAAAATGCAAATCAAAACCACTGTGAAGTATCACCTCCCACCCAATGTTATCAAAATGACCGGAGACAGAAATTGGCTAAGGCCTGAGGAAAGGAACCCTGTCCAGGGCAATTGGAATTACATCCCTGGTATCTTGCCTCTAAACAAATATTAGGGTCTTGCCTAAATTCCCTTCCCTGCTCAACAGTATCCTCTTCACTCAATCCCCTCCTTCCCCCTCAGTCCTGGACCAGACAAATCCTAATTATCCTCAAGGCATTCACTCACATCACTCCTGCATGAAAACCATCCTTCCCCAGACAGTGTCCCACTTCTTCATGTCTGTCGACCATTGGCTAATTGCATCCCTGTGGTTTCCACGAGTGTGGAGCCTAGTCTGACTACTCCATAGCCACCTCAGCAGCAGCTAGCCCAACAACTGGCACACAGCACACAGGGATATCATCAGACTTGCAGAGTGGGTGGATAAACTTGACACCTCTGGACCGTAGTACATATAACCATCAACAAGATGCACTCCGTAGGAGGGAGGAAACACAAAAGCAAACAGAGGCCACAGAACAGAATAGAGCATTGCACAAGGTGCCCCAAGATTGCATTTGCTGGTGATGTGTTCCCAGAGGAAACGATGTTTAAGTGGAACATGGGACTCTGGGACTCTGGGCCATGCCTGCTTTCAAGAAGGATGCTGGGGAAGGGGTGACCTGCCAAAACTGACACAGCTCTCGAAGTCTCATGAAGATGAGACTATATCTGACATGCTCTTTGCTGGACTCCAGCATCCAAGTCAGTGTTTTAACCATTTGTTAACTGAGTAAGGGCAGAGGTTCAAGGAGGACCTGGGCCAACAGAAAGTCTCTGTTATTGACCAATAGGTTTGATGGGTGACAAGGAATTTAGAGCACAGTGAGGCTTAAATAAATATACTTTAAGGCTCTGATAAGTATACTATTCTTGGAGAATAAGTATACTACTTGTTGGCTTTTATATACACTTTTATATTGTAAGGACTCAGGCTGTGGTTGTAGTCTTGTTTTTATCATCACTGATAAATGCTAACTTTGAGAACTTAAAAACGTCTTTATACGGGAAGCAAATGAGTACTTTAAAGTGAGGCCTCTCACCCTGGCAGACAGACTGTTTCCAACACACCCGCACTAACTGCAAGTATCAAGCAAACATTGTTTCTGTTTTTGTGAAAGGAGAAAAGCAACAGTGTGCCTGTAGTCACTCCAGACAGACAGCAGAGAGGTGAGAGGCAGGTGGTTCTGAGGCTGAGACATAGCAAGTCATGCATAATGGTGCAAAGATTCATTTAAAGGATGGCTCGTCTGGTGAAGGAGCTTCCGATGCAAATCAAAGGTCTAGTTCAATCCCTGGAACCTGTGGTAGAAGGTAGCCCTTTGACCTCCACATGTGTGCCTGGCATGCACACAAATATAGGACATAGTTAAGTTTTTAAAAGAAAATGTCTGTTTTTAAGTGGTTAGAATGGTAAATTCTGCTATGAGTGCTTTAACATGTGAAATGATCAAAATATTCAAAAAGCTTTAAAAACGTGGTGCACACTGGTCAGTTGGCATCATCTTACGATAGTGAACAGCATGCCCAACTACTGGGCCTACAGAACCTCTTCTGAGTAAGATAGGAGCTGTATCCAGAGCTAATGAAGTCAGGCAGTGCACAGTTAGTCCCATCTCCCTAACTACAGCATCCCCAGAGAAGCCAGCATTGGTTCATGGCTGGGTGAGACATGCCCAGCAGACATATTTGAAAGCCAAGGACAAGCTCCCTTCGCCTTGAGTCCTGCATCGTCTAGCTCTCAGCTCCTGCTTCTAAATTGTAGGCAGAATCTAGGCAGGAGGCGATGGTAAGGTTTTGGACGGCTTGCTCTAAGCAGCATTGCCTGTGGGAGCACTCTCCTGGTGCGCTTGCTTGTTAAGCCCTCTTGTTACAATGCCCTGCTGCCAGAATCCAGCTGCTAAGAGCAATTGGCATCAGGCACTGCTTAAGTACTCAAAACAGTCCTTGGCATGTATTAGCTGTGAGCCAAGGCATCTTGTCTTCCTCCTTCCTGCACTCATCCCACAGGAGGCCAGGAGAGGCCTCTCTATCCCCAAGAAACATCTGAACCAATCTCCCAACCCTGCTTCCATCACAGGCCGTAGGTACTGTGGACTCAGCTTCCTTCCAGGTCTTCATCAATGCACTAAGTACAGCCACTGCAACCGTAGACTCCACTGGGCTTCTGAGCCTGCCTCACCCTCCCCATTTCAATCTGTTCCCTTTCTATTACCTCCTCCTAGCCCCTTCTACCATGAATCTGACCACACCACAGCCCTGCTGCAGTGCCCCTGAGGCATCCTGTTCTTTTGGGTTGAAGCCTGCTGGGCTCAGTGAGCAGCTGGTCTCCTTCCCCTCCTCAAGAATCTTCCTCACCCATATGACTCATGACTCCAGGCCTTCACAGCTACTCTCAGAGACACTGCTCTGTCATATTTACATCCGTCTGGAGGCCTTGTCTATTGTCTCATCCTGTCTCTAGGACCTCTTCACTTCCAGCTCCCATCACTACTACTTAAACCTCACTCGTCCTTCCAGATGCTCAGATGAGAGGCCTCACCTTCCTTAGGCTCACCCCACTCTACACCAACCTGAACGAACACACTTCTCTGCCAAACCTACCAAAGTAAGTATGATGTTGGGCTGGGATTCTAATCCATTCCTTCTTGTTCCTCACACATCAAGGCAAAACATAAGATCACATGACCATTTAAGGAAGAAAAAAGAAAGCTCTAGAGTGAGGTAGAGTTAGCGAATACCTTGGAAAGGACAGTGTAAAATGAAAGCAGCAAGCTACAGAACCATATATACAACGTGAACCTATTGGAACAATAGGCCCACAGCCAGCCACACATTCAGGTAGGATGCATAGGTGGTGTTTTGAAGCAGAGAACAAAGTCTATACAAATGCAAATTGAGCTGCCTACCATGGTCAGTGGGCAGTAGGTTCAAGCATTCTGTAAGGTTTGAGTTTGTTATGTACTATTTATGTTCTAAGAAAGTAAAAGGCACCTACAACCTTCCCTCATGAATATGTAAAACACTTGAGCCCTCAGGAATCACTACCTCAGAGATGAGTTTTCTAAAAGGAAGGTCTCCTGTGGCAGAACTATGAAAGCCACCACGCCATGGCTGCCCAGGAGGCCCCACATACCTTTCCCAGCAGCTCAGGCAGGCCCAGCAGCTGTCCAGAAAACACACCTACGCAGATGAAGATGGCAGTTACCTGGCCCAGAGAGCCCCGAATCTCCTTGGGTGAGATCTCGTTGAGGTACATGGGGAGTGCACTGAGCGCGATGCCTGAGGGAAAGACACAACAGTGAGAAAGTTGTCACTGATCACCTGATCCACACTGACAGATGCCGCTGTGTTTCCTGCCTGTTAAGTTACACCAAGACCATGGAAGAATGCTCATCAGCTCACAGTGAAGACAACTGCCATGGGGAAGAAGCAGAGTGGGTCATGGTCATGAGGACATATGGCATTTTAAATGAGAGATGTTCTCCATAGGCTTGGGTAGCTGTATGTTTATTTCCCAGTTGGTGGTGCTGTTTGGGAAGGTTTAGGTAGTATAGCCTTGCTGGAGGAAGGATGTCACAGGGGTGGGCTTTGAGACTTCATAGCCTTGTCCTACTTTCAGTTTGTTCTCTATGCTTCGTGCTCCTGATGTGAGCTCTCGTCTTGCTGTCCCTGCTGCCATGCTTGCTGCCTGCTACCATGCCTCTCTCCACCGGGATAGACTCTTTCTCTTCTGGAAACATAAGCCATAATAAACTCACTTTTGATCATGTTCTTTTGTTGCTGTTGTTTGGGGTTTTTTTTGGGGGGGGGGTTAATCACAGCAATAGAAAGTACCTAATACAGTGTGGTGTTAACTTCTCTAGTTCACCAGTGCCATGGGGGTGAGAGTAGACAGAAGGGACAGATGAAGCCACAACCTCTCTGTATTATAAGCACACTTGTGCTTTGTATTATGAAAAACTACTGCACATACTCCGAGTGCACACCCTGCTATTTGCTCTTAGTTGACCTTTGACTTAGACAGTGCCTTGAGAGGAACACGAGATGCTGTGGTCTTGTGAATATGTGACCCTCCACTAAGTAGAAGATGATAATGAGAAGAATATGCACGAAGCCATAGGAGAGAAACACAAACACCATGCATCTCAAAGACAAGGCCGAGCCCTACCCAGCAGGGCAAGGTTGAACTGTGGACAGCTGGCTATCTTTATTCAAATTCTCTATAAAATATGCTAGCTGAAGACAGCCCAGAGAAAGTAGATTGTTTGGGGTGATAGCCATCTGCATTACTAAATTGTCATCTCTCTGAATAAGGTATAGTTGTAGGCAGCATGAGCACTGTATTCTGGATATATATAAATATGTTAGTGACATATATGTTATATATACGTTAGTGACTATATATATATGGATTGCCAGAGTTACTAGTGCACATTAAGCTGTTAATTTATGGTGACTGTACTAAGCCAGTGGTGAAGGAGGAAATGATAAACCTGGAATCTGGCCCCTGATCCCCTGACACACCTTGGCATGCCGGTACCATCTGTCCAGGCTGATATGTCACTAACTAAGGATCCCCATTCCTAAGCAGCATTGTTCAACTTTTGATCCTATTCCTTGCCATCCATTCTCCCTCCATGTGTGAACCTTGGGATACAGTGAACCGTCTAGGCTCAGTATGTTCTAGGACACTGACCTTGGTTCATCTGTTTGTTTCGAATCCTCTATCTTCAGAGATCCTAGGCTGATGCCCACCTATCCTTCCTGTTTCAGTCCAACATCACCTCCTACTGTAGGAGGTGAACATGCTCTGTCTCTATCTTCAATTACCCATGGGTCTGACATTATCTGGTGACAGGGTCTTTACCAGTATTATTATGTCTGGATGAGGTGATAAGGGTTTTTGGATGGGCCTAAACCCAGTGCTAGCATCTTATAGGAAGGCCCATGAGGACACAGAGACACGTAAGGAAGGGCGTGTGACGATAAAGAGTTGGAGAGCAGCAGCATCAAGCCCAGAATCACCAAGTGATAATGCTAGGCAGCACCAAAAGTTTGGGATGAGGCCATGCACATGGTCTCTGTCAGAGCCTTGGGGAGGAGTCAGTTCTGCTAACTAACACCCTGAGTGTGTTTTAGATATGAAACACCCTCCACAAACCCATGGATTTGAAACTTAGTCCCCAGATGGTGGTGCTGGCACAGAAAACAGTGGAAGCGTAAAGAACAGAGCCTCATTAGGGGTGGGTTTTGAGGTTTCACTGACTGGCTCTACTTCCTGTTCACTCTCTGCTTCCAGACTGGGAAAGCAATGACAGCAGCTACAGCATACTTCTGCAGCCATGCCTTCCCACCAGGTCGGACTATATCCCCAAGCCCTTCTTCCCTTATGATTCATCTGTCAGGTATTTTGCCAAACAAACAGAGTAACAAATACACTTCGATTTGGAGCTCCTGGGTCCTGAAACCATGAGTGTACTCATGGCTAGTCTTCTAACACACACAGTTTGTGGCATCTTGTGTCAGTAATGACAGAAATCTAATACACCTCCTTACTGCAACCTTCCCCAACTAGTACTGGGAAATTAGCCCTTCCGCCCCTCTCCGTGTCTTCCTCTTGGCTCTTCCTCACAGAACTCATCAGTAGTTGGAAGTACAGTTGTCCCATAGGGGACACACGGCACGACCCTCAGTGGATCCCTGAAACTGTGGGTGGCAACAGACTCTACACAGATGAAGGTTTCCCTGTGTATGAATGACTATAGGAAGCTCTACTGATAAATTAGGCACAGAAGAAGATTAACAATAACAATAATCTACAAAATAGAAAATGACAATGATGATAATATTGTTAAAAAGATTAAACTTACAAATTATTATTACAGTAAGTTATTATTATTTAACCTCATAAATTATTGCATATTTTCAGCAACAGAAACCATGGAACTTCTTCTGTAGCTGGCATGGCTTGTGTCCTGATGGGGAACTGTACCAGAGGGAGGTCATGCCTGGGCCATGTTCAGTACAATCTCTGACCAACACCAAATTCCCACTTTAAATTCTGCGTTCTGTGTGAATTTGTCTTCAACACCATATTGAATCATATTTATTTCTGTATAAAAGTAGTATGCTGATGTTTCTCCGAATCCACTAGGGGAAAAAGGGTGTCCTAGATTCTCAATCTGATCCAATTGCTCCATGAGAAATTGGGCAAACAGTGTCTTATTAATAGATCTTTCTACTTCTAGAATGTTTGGGATTACTTTTGTTATGAAGCTGAGTCTCAGACACACCAGACTGGTCTTGGTCTCGGTATGTAGTGAAGCCTGTCCAGGATGACTTTGAATTTCTGATCTTCTTTCCTCTACCTTCCATGTGACATGGGCCACCATGTCTGGTTTTATATGGTGCTGGGGACTGAACTCAGGGCTTTGTGAGTGCTACACAAGCACTCCAGACACTGAGCTGCCCCACCCCCCGCCGTGGATTGAACTCTTTATTATAAGCACACAGCTGACCTAGCCCCTGTCTGGTTTTCCTCTCTTCCTATACAACTTCCTTACCTTAACCGCCCTCACTTTGCCCTCCTCTGCTCTAAGGATTTGGTGAGAAGAAACGACATGAAGTCTCTGGGTCTTGGCACAGCTTCAAGATTCTGTGTTCCAGAAATCAGAATGTGTTTTAAATGTTCCCTTATTCTCCCTTTTCTTTTGCTCCTTTCTGAATAGCTCACAGGAAAACGGGTCTAAAAGGCATTTGAGTCCGCGGCTGTGAAAGAATTGCATTCATCTGTGAACGTGGAAATTTAGAAGGCAACAAGTACAGCGTGAGTCGGGGAGGCTGTCAAAGGCAAGGAGAAAGCGACTGATGAAATATAACAACCTCCAGCGAGCACGGCCGAACTTCCCTGGGGAAGCTGCCAAGCAGCTCCCACCCACCCAGCCTTCCTCTGACTTGCTTCCAAACCTGGACCTGCCTCCTTACAAGTTTAGAATTAAACTTACAGCAGCAGCACTCAAGACAAGAATAGCCTACCACACCTGGAGTAGGTGCAGACAGGATTCTGCCAGACCAAGTACTTCGCACACAGGATGATTTCATTCTGATGTCATCCAACCAGGGCAGCCTTGCTATTTGGTCCCTCTATGGAGCAGGGACCAAAGAAAGAGACTCAGAAAGCTAGGAAAGCTTTAGTCTTGTCCCCACTTGGTATCTATCTGCTGTTCCCATGGACTTTGCTTTGGCTGTGGCTAATGTATTGTACAGTATTTGCACCTAAGGCCTTCCTCCTCCTGCTGTACTCTGAACCCTATGGAACTCCGAGAGAAGTCCCGAATATTCTGTTGGGTGAAGCCTTCCTTCTCTCTTCATGAATTCTATCTCAAATTGAGCAAGAGAACCCAAACTTAGCTGACAACATTAAGAATACACAATATAGGCAGGTAGGATGGCTCAATGGGTAGAGGTGATTGACACCAAGCCTAATGACCTGAGTTTGACTCCTGGAACCCATGTAGTGGAAAGTGAGAATCTAATCCTGCAAGCCACCGTCTGACTTCCACAGTGGCACACAGATTACCTCCAAAATAAATAAAAATAATTTTTAAAAAGGAAAAGTGTAGAACGTTTAGAGCATGGGGTAGTTTGAATAGGCTTGGCCCCCTTAGATTCATGTGTTTGAATGCATGGCCCAGAGGGAGTGGTACTATTAGGAGGTGTGGCCTTGATGGAAGAAGTGTGTCATTGTGGAGGTGGGCTTTGAGGTCCCTCTCCTAGGGCTCAGTGTAGAGCTCTCAGCTTCTCCTCCAGCACCATGTCTGTCTACATGCTGCCATGCTTCCTGTCGTGATGATAATGGACTGAACCTCTGAAATTGTAAGCCACCCCAATTAAATATCCTCCTTTATAAGAGTTACCTTGGTCATGGTGTGTCTTCACAGCAATAAAACACAAACTAAGAAGAGCTGATACTGAGGCTTAGAGTCTTTTCTCTACAAATCTGCAGGGTTAGGCCAAAACCAGTTTCCTTTGATAAGAATTTGAGTCTGTAAATCTCATTTCATTGGCAGAGTCTGGCCATTCCTCTCTGCCTGTCCTGCCACACAATCAGCCTGTCATACAGGCTGTCCCTGGTCCTCTGGACCCCACTTCTGGAACTCCCTTGCACTCCATATCAAGTGCTCACGGATACGGTAGCACTGATGAACCAATGCCCTGTCCCTCTCAGCCCTTTCTGGCTCCCTCTCAGACTCAGCACCAACACTTGTTCCTAACTGTGGGCTGCACCATCTGGCCTTGGTTCTCTTTCAGCCTCAGCTGCCACATTCCCCTTCTCACCAAGTTCCAGGGTCCTTGGCCTCTCACTCTTCCTCAGAAATGCCAATCACCTTCAACCTCAGGACCAATCTTCTTTCCCCTGAGAATCCAATTCTCAGATTTCCAGTCAGTTCTCAATCTCTGTTCATTCTGATCTCTGCTCACATTTCCCAATCCTTCTTACTGGCTTTCCTAAAAACCTCCTTGCTAGCCCTCTGCCCTGCCTGGTCTGCTTCCTAGGATTTGTGCCTTATTAGGTGCCTTCTGCCCCAGCAGCAGGGTTCTCCCAAGTACATGGAACCCAGCGCATAGTCAGTGTTCTAATATGTGATGAACGAATGGAAGAATGAGCAGTCAGAAACCTAGGCTTCTTAGCCGAGCTTGCAGCTTACCACCTAGAGTATAGAGTTTATAAAGAATTCATCAGAGGGTGGCATGGCACACTGTAACCCATCTGGCACTTTGGCGGTGACTCAGCTCTTCCAAGCCTGGTTTCCTCAGGTTGGTTGTTACGGCTCTGTGTAGGGGAGGGTTTAGCATCCCTGGCTGCCCTACTTTCTGCGGAGTTCTAAAGTCTTGGTATCTTCCAAGTCTAGCTCAGCCTCAAGCACCTCTCTCCACTCTAGACAGCCCTGGGAGCGTTACTGCCTTCCTCCCCAACTGGGGTGAAGTCTCACCTCCATCCACACCCATGATGAACCGTCCCACAATGAGCATCTCAAAGGTTCCTGCCTGGAGTGAGCAGGCCATCAGCAACGCTGCAGAAATTGCAAATCCATTGTTGACCAGCAACGTGGACTTCCTGGAAGGAAAAGTGACCCAATAAGGACGATGTGCTGTGAGGCATGTCAGTGACCTTTCACCCCCAAACAGAGAAGCCAGTCACTCCAGAAGGTGGGACGAACATGGGCTTAGGAATTGAGGTCATGGTCTGCCCCTCACTCCCACTCATGGCTGTGTGATCTTGAACCTGGCATCTACTCCCTATGTCCAGGTTAACAGTGGGGCAGACAGGGGGCATTGCCAACTTGAAGGCCGTGAATTCCTTGTGGTAGGATTTGCTATCATCAATTCTGAGTTTTATTTAGCATTTTTAAGACAAGTTATCATGCGAGAGCTAGGCTAAGGGGAAAAACAGAAACCACTCAGTATTCTAGTGGAAAGACCATAGCCTGGGGGGTCAGATAAATGATGTTAGAAGAATGATTTGGGTAAAGACTTTGAAAGGGGGTGGTGCTCTCTGGTGCTAGTGTCTTTGGGGCTTGAGAGGGGAACCTTGAGGAGCTGGCTTGGAGTAGTGCTGCCCACTGGTGCCTCCTCTCTGCCAGGCACTTAGCCTACTTCTGGGGATTGGACAAAAGCTGGAACTGGACTCAGTAGTCAAAGGCACTCAGGCAGGTAAACAAACAAACAAATAAACAAATAAATCCAGGGGTGTGGTGCCTAGACAACATCTGGGCAGCCAAGAGTGGCGTCCTATTGTTCTAGTTGGCAGACTCGACCCTCTGTTCCTCTTCCCTTCTTCCCTCCCCCTCCCTACAGCTCTCACTTTCTCCCCTTCCCTCAATAAAACAGTCATATTTCTTAATACTCGATAGACAGCTTAGATTTAATGAACTACAGATTTAGGTGTACAGCTGGACTAGAACCTTCTAGCAGAACCAGACAGACTCCCCGGCAATCGTTACTTTTACCGCTGCTGCTGTGGTCCAGGACCACTGTCTGTTTCCGGAATGTCTCCCTAGACCCTCACAGCTGAGATTCATGCTGGGGGCTGGATTCCTGCTCCTGTGACAGCTCTGTCTCTGAGGAATGAGGAGATTGTTTTCTTTTCCTCACTTGCAGAACCAAGCGTTGCTGTGTGACAGGCTTTTAATCCAAGCACCCAACCTAATCTTAGCACTTGGAATGGTCTTCTGAGGCAGGTGCTCTTACATGTTTATGTCATACAAAGTGAGCCAGGACCCTAACATGTTAGAAACTTGCTGTGAGTCATGAAGCTAGGAAGTTGAAAAGTTTGGGAAGCAGCCTCCCTCACCCCCAAACCCCACCCCGCAAAAGATCCATTAAATGAATTAAGAAGCACTAAAGTTGTTTCATAAATTACAAAAAGCAAGGGGATTTCAAGGGAGAGTCTATATCCCTTTGGCAGTTAGATTTCTTGAGTTCTAGGACAGCTGTCTTTGACTTCTGCCTCACATCAGCATCTGAGCTGCGTTCTCTCCCTTTCTGCATCTTCCTGGGCAATTTCACAGCTGCTGTCCTTTGCAGCTGTGGTGATAGTGTCAAGATACACAGCAACAGCCTACAGCAGCAGATGACTGAAACAGCCCAAGTGTTCACTAACAGCAAACTAAATTGTAAGTCCGTTCCCATGGGTATCAGAGGTAGCTTTCTGTACTCTGAGGTGGGAAGAGCTCTGAGAGAGACATAAAGAAGCAAAGTGTAGAATTTGGTGTAAACCATGCAGTGATCTATGTGGAAAAGAAGTGTGACTATGTACGTGTATGAGTACGTACATGAGTGTTTGTATGTGCATGTATGTGCGTGCGTGTGTGTGTGTGTGTGTGTGTGTGCATGTGTGTGTATGTTAGGCATGAACCTTGAAAAGACACCCAAACTTGTAGTGTTGGGTATCTCCAAGGAGGACTGAAGGGCAAAAGTGAAGAAAGAGCCCTAAACTTTGTGTCCATTAGGTCCTTCAGAAAGCTAAGTCATGTGGATGTGCTAATTAGCCAAAAATGATATGATTTTACTTTTAAAAACCTAATTTAAACAGACCTTTTGATTGAAAAATAGTTATGCCAGTGATATACCGAGATGGCTAAGCATGATTAGTGTGTGTGTAGTGTGCACGGTGTGGATATGTTAGATGAAGGGACAGTCTGTGTCCCTGGAGATTCATCTCTCCATTCAGAACAGCAATTACCCTAAAACTTATCAACTGTTTGCTTCTGGAATTTTCCCCTTAGTGTTTCATGATCCAGCTGACTTCATGTAACTGTAATGGAGAAAAGTGCGATCCAGAGAGTAGACAAAATGTGTGTAACCAGGACAGTGTCTATCACTTGCGTATCTTTTCTCCATCCTTTCCCTTTCTCTACCTTGCTGTAGGATTGGTATGAAAGGCCTCCCAAGGGGAGTATGTGGGAGCACACACACGGAGTCCCCCATCACACTCTCTCTGTTCCCAATACTAAGTGTGCATTTCCTCTAGGGACCCAGCTGTGGTCCCAGCAACTGTACCTGGCAGTATGTGACCCTGGCCTTTGGACCACAGTGAGGCTGTCTCTTCATTTTGACTTTCCATCCCAGAGATAGGACATGCTTGGCTGTAAAGGGGGGAAAATAGTTCTTGCAAGCACTTTTCTCTCCTCAGAACTTCCCTTCATGGTCTCAGTCTTAACCCTTAAGGCCTCACAGATCCAATCCTGTTGATAGAGTCTTCTCAGTGACGCTTGTCAGAGGTGATAGTTCTCAGATCTAGCCAAACTAGTTTGCCTTTATTTCAAGAACGGAGAAATAAAAGGCCTGATTAGAAATGAAAACTCAGCTCACTCACAGACACCACCTCAATGACATCACTACCATGAAAAGCAGATGTTTCGAGCCAGAGGATGAGAGAGAGAGAGAGAGAGAGAGAGAGAGAGAGAGAGAGAGAGAGAG
>NW_021620993.1:1455243-1475549 GCF_004785775.1 Grammomys surdaster | reverse complement strand
GAGAGAGAGAGAGAGAGAGAGAGAGAGAGAGAGAGAGAGAGAGAGAGAGAGAATCATAGAGTGCTCCTTAGCTTCACAAATACCGTGTATATACAGTCACATGACATAGAATGACAGTGCTATAAGCTCAGGAATGTGTGGCTAGCCAATGACAACATAGGTGACATGCAGAGACAAGCTGAACCTTGAACTAAGTATCTCTGGTGCCCCCTGCTGACAACTCTTTCAGCCACAGTCACTCATACAGAGACACTGTCAAGCTACCCTTTGAAGCCTACATGGTGTGTAGCTGTCACCACAAGCTTCACCATGGAGCAGGCATAGTCTTAAACACTGTGCATTCTTGTCTAAGATACCTTGTGGGTTAGATTTTTAAAAATGTGTATGGGTGTTTTACTTGCGTGTATATCTTTGTACCACATGCATGCCTGGTGCCCATATAGGCCAGAAGAAGGCATCAAATCCCCTGGAACTGAAGTTACATATAGTTGTGAGCCACAAAGTGGGTGCTGGGACTTGAATCTAGATTTTTCTGGAAAAATAGGGAATGATCTTAACACTCATGCTTCTGCATCATCCCCTTCCCCACATTAACCACTGACCCCTCCCTCCAGCTTCAAGTCAGACAACCTTGAGGAAACAGACTTGCATGGACCTTAATAAAGGCCATACTACTGAATGAAGATCTAGTCCTCCAGTGACCATGACACAATCTGCCTGTGAGAGTAGCCACCATATTCACTCATAGACAATTATTCTTTCAACAAACATTTACAACACTGGAGTAAGTGCTGAGAAATAATCCAGATTCCGGACTACAGGACAAACACGCTTATTCTTAAGTCTTCTCAGCAAGCAACATAAAACATGTGGCATGCCAGTGGTGACCAACGCTGTCAAGGCAGCCGAAGCAGAGAAGGGGTATCATTTTACAGAGTGGCCCAGGAGGGTGTGGTGATATTCAAGCAAAGGTGTGATGGAGAAATGGACAGCTAGCCAGGAACAGCAGCACTTCAGGTAGAGAGAAATAGACAGACAACATCATTGAGGTCAATATGGCTGGAGACAGTGGAGGACCCGGGAGGAAGCAGCAGACGTGGGCAGGTAAAGAAGAGTAGCAGGAGAGTTCCTGGGGGATGTTCTGGGACAGCAGGAGGCATGAGGTGAGTGGCCACAGATGACAAAGACAGGATGGACTTGGCCGGACTTCTAGCAAGACTACTCTGTCTTCTGAGTTGTTTATGGCCAGAAGGGGGCAGGAGCTATCGCAGGGGTGTGGTCAAGTGCTGCTGTCCACCAGGCTGACATCGAGGTAGGTTGAAAGAAACAGCAAGGTCCCTGCATATTTTGAGGATAGACCCACTGGGTTTACTGTGGGGCAGACAAAGGTGAAGAGCGTTGGAGAAACCAAGATTCTTCTGAGATCCTAGCCTGCATTTTTATGACGCTGTCCCTGGTGGTGTCTCTGATGACTTGCAGGAAATGTTAGTCACATCTGAGTCAGACAGGAAGCATTTGCAAACAGGGATGCACCCCGTCTAGTAACTTCATCATATTAAATCTTCCTTCCCAAAATAACTCCAGCCTGACGGCCTCCCGGAGAAGATGGAAAACTTATTCCCAAATAATTCTGTGAGCTGACTCCCTGGGGCTCAGAGACAGCCTTTAATCTTCACGTTTCCATTTTCTCTCAAGGATGAACATAGCAACACAAACAAGGGCCATCAGTTTTGAGAGCAGAATCCCAGATTCCCTGCAACTCCACCCATGGTGCCTGATTCACTGCTGGGAGCTTCTCCAGTAGTCTCTGGTCTTCCCTGTGTGACCCAGAAGCTGCAAGAGCCCTCACTAGCTCTCTGGCAGAGAGGAAAAGCAGTAGGGTAGTGGAGAGGTTGGGCAGCAGGTCCTTAAGAAAGGCTCAGCTTGAGGAGATTTGGACTGAACATGGGAAGACCAGGGGAAGCCTGAGAGCCACCTTCTACCAACTCAGCCTCTATAGGATTGGGGTTGCCTAGGTCCAGCCTCAGCGTGAGGAGGAGAAAGGCGGGAATGGGAGCGGCGCTGATTCAATGATGATGAGGAGTCAGTAGTAGATGCTGGCTGTCAGTTCAAGTGCTCTCTCTTTGCCCGAGGATTCTCATCATTCTTCCTGTTTCTCCTTTCTTTCTTCTCCCTTCTCATTCTTTTTTCCTTCTCCCGCCAGAGAGCCTGAACCCAGTCTTTTATTTACTAAAGCTACATCATCAAGGTTTTGATCATTATTAATGATTATTTTAGAGATTCTTAAATTTACATAAATTTTGTGAATCCTGGGTCATTAACTCCAACCTCCGCTTCTGTAAAACAGAATCTAAACCCAAAGCAAAAGCATATTTCCTCATAGTTTTTACACAGCCTGCTCTTCACGGGTAGCTGGGTACGGCCCTTGCGGTTTCCTGGTAGAGCAGACAGCAGTCTTTAGTAACTACTTTCATGTAAGAACAGAAAGGCAGCAGACGACTAAGGTTAAAATAAATTTTTTTACAAAGTTTTAAAACGTATGCAAGTAAAGAAAGCAGCCAGTCCTCTCTGATCTCTGTCTAGGCATCATCATCTCCGTCCTTCAAGTAGCTAGGAGAATGACGTACTAACTTTTCGTATGTTTGTATATCATCTTTTAATTCTCTAATCTCTGTTTCCTCACCCCGGCAGTTCCATGGCTGTGTGCACTCTCCTTCTGATACTATTGTTTCTAGATCACACACAAACCTTCCTCCTATAAAACAAACCCATCTGTCATTTGCTTGTTTTTATAGATTCCTTCTTTTCCTATCCATATCTTTTCTTCTTGAGTCCACTTTAGCTGTCTATCCTTGATGTCCCCAAGTTCACCCTGGATAATTAATACAGCAGTCATTGGACCAGAGGGTACATGTGTCTCTTCATGATTCCAAATTCAAGGCCAAGTCTAGCAATGGACTATTTCTCCAGAGGATCGTGTAGGCTTTTATGGTCTCTGTGGTTGTGTTGTCTAGAGCCTTTCTCATGGACCTAAAGGCCAAGCAGAAGGCCTGTTCCTTATCCTCTACAGCCTCAGGACCACCTCCATCCTTCATTCCTGCATCTGTTTCATTTATCATGGAGCGATTAGCTCTGAGTAATGGAGGAACTGTATTCCCCAGAAAGAGAGATTGAAAGTAAAATAGAAGAGACAGCAGATCAGTTTCGGGCCAACAGCAGTCATCAGCACACATGGGGATCATGGGGTAAAAGACCTGGTGATGCTCCAGGGCCAGGAACTGTGTCACATCTCCTCTTGGGGAGCCATGGCGAACCCGGCACAGTATTTATCAATGGGAGACAGAGGGATACTACTTTGGCTTGCATTTGTAAAGCACTTGCCAGCAAGCCCTAATGAATGGAGAAGCTGTGTGTGTGCCTGCCATATGCCTTCCAACAACTCGTAAACCATACTAGGTCTGAATGCCAAGACGATACCTCAGTCCATCCTTTCCTGCTTCCTTGCTTGAATTCTACTGTTCTTTTTTTTTTCTGTGTGTTTGATAGAGCTCAGTGGTTAAAGGTTACCCTATCAAACGTGTGCTTCTGCCGTGCTCAGCATGGTTGAACATGTTGAAGATCTCATCCAAACTCAAGACTATCAACCTCCATCACTTTCCACGGAACCTGAAGCTCATCGCTTTGGCTAGGCTGGCCGATGAGCTTCAGGGATCTGTGTCTCTCCCCAGGCCCTTAGCTAGGATGAGGTTACAAGAGGTGGCCACCACTCCCACCTCCTTATGTGGGCTCAGGGGGAATCTGAACTCAGAGTCTCATGCTTGCATGGCAGACCCTTTACCAACTGAGCCATCCCCCAGCCCAACTGAGCCATCCCCCAGCCCAGCACCTGGTAAGTACTAAGAGAGATATCACAGTGCTGGTCTATGCTGACGCTCCATCAAAAAGATTGACAAGAGGAAGGCAGGGCTGAGAGTTGGAGAAAAGAGACAGATCAATTGGGTTTCCTTATGACATTCTGTGAGCTGGCTGGTCCAATGTAAGTCATATGTGCCAACAAATTCCCTTGGGGGCTTCAGCCAACTTGATTTGGGCTCCATGGCAGCCATTCAAAGACTTCCCGGAGTGAAGTGCGACACCATGTAAGTTTGTGTAAACTGCATCTTGTTCAGCCTTCACAGCTGCTCTTTGGGGTGAATCCTGCTTATCTGTAATTTAGACTTTCACCTTGGGGGACCAGCTGCCTCTTGCTGAGCCTGTTACTCATTCTCAGTACTTACAGGGACCATAAGGGCCCCCAGATAAACTTCTCACACTACCTCTCTGCCCCAGGGGCATCCCTGGGCCTCAGGAATGATGTTTTTCTTGTTCACAGCCTCAAGTGTGTCCATATAGTGCCCCACCCCCATACTGACCACTGTTCCGACACATGGATTGTCTAAGGTCTGATTAAAGATCTGGCTTCAAAGTCCATGTGGGTTTTCTTGTTTTGTTTCTTATTTTTACCTATTTCTAGAGGTAAGAATCAGACTCAATAACAGATGCAATAATGACAATTCTAACACAGTTTAAAACACACATGCACTTGCGTGTGTGCACACACATACCACAACTACTGTTCAAGCACTAATGACACACATCAGGAAGAGTCCGTTGTGATCGTGGCACTCACATCTCACATGGCCATGGGAAACATGACAGCCAACTCTTGCCAACTCTAGGATGATCGTCTTATACCCAGCACCTATTTCAATCTTGGTGGCAGCTCTCCCACGTGCCACTACTTTATTTTCATGCTTCTGTGAACCATGTGGGTCAGAGAGCTCATATAACTCACAGACAGTTCATGAGCCACCAGCATCAACGCCCAGAGCTGAAGCTGAGCCTGTGGCCATGTCTGTGAACTGAACACGTACTATCCTGTGTCAGGAGGGAAAGAGACTTCTGTGACTACAGCAGAACAGAGATGAGGAGGAAGAAAATGTACTCCTGGGGCATCTCTAAGCTGATGTGGCCTATCTCCAGAAACGGTTCCTGCCTATCCAAGCTCCATCTCCATTGCTCTCTCTAAACATAGAGATTTTCATGAACCAGCCGTGGCTCCCACTAACTGCCTCTGAGACTGTTGGGGTTACAAGCTAGTCCTTCTCCCACTGCTGGAGTTACCAGTATCCAGTCCCAACTGGAGCAGAGATCCAGGTCCACTGAACTGCTAGTCACACCATGGTGCACCCTCTAATGGCACACCCAGACTGCTGCTACTGTCCCTCAGCCCCTGACCATGATCTGGGCTTCCTCTCCCTCCCCGACAATCTCAAGAGCTATCTCAATGTTTGATCAGTTTGGCCTGGATCTGTGTTTCCGACCAGCCCTGCTCTTTGCAGTGTAGACTAGCCATTGAGCCTCGTAGGTCATCAGGGTCACTACTTGTAAAGCAGGGGAAATGGCAGTGGATTTCTGAAGTAGCCCATCTGTGGTACATTGAGCACCAGACTGTAGAGGAAAGTTAAGAAGTGGCAGCCTTCTCTGCAGCTTGGCTCTTTTTCCTCTCAACAGCTATTTAAGCTGAACTTCAATTTAGGTTTGATTCCCAGAACAAGGAAAAGAAGAACTGGTGCTGGCCGGAGGCTCAGTGAGCAGCGCCCTCTTGCTGATCTCAGTAGTACCACTCCACTGGGCCCTACTCGACCCAGATGAGGGCTCCTGGGTTGCTTAGAAGTTCAAGGTGTTCAAGATGTTTCTAAACACACTTTCCCTTTCCATTTCTTTCTGCCAGGCTGCTGAAGGTCCTAAAGCTACTGTCAATCAGCTCATGCTACGTTCGAGAAAAGTATGTGTTAGGAGATGCTGTAGCAAAGTCCTGAGTCCCAGAATTGGTGACTGGGAGCATTTGGCCCCCAATCCCAGTGCACCGTCCTCCATTCGACTGCTTGGGTACAGAGCCTCATTAAGGAACAGCCTTAGGGCAGCAATGCACAGCCAGGTACAAGGTGGGCAGACATCACAGTCCACAGAGCCTTGGGGCAGGGGTGACTGTGCCTAACTGGGGTAAGTAGGAGGGCTTTGAACAGGTCTAGCATAGGGCAGAACTTAGCAATAGCACCATGGGGGACTCTGGCTGGTGGTGCTATCTGGGTACTACCTCACTGTGTGCCTATGGCTCAACAGTCACAAACCTGACAGTTCTGTGGCCAGGAGAGGCCCTACCCAAAATCCTCTTGAACAGTGAGTGAGAAGACGGTGCTACTCCCAGCATGATCTCAGCCATGTGTGAGCTAGCTGAGCCTACCTCTCTGACCTCCCATTTCCATCCATAAAGGATGAACAGATGAAACAAGAGAGTGTGTGAGAATGTCTGGAACATTGGGAGACCTCAGAAACCATTTCTCACTGCCCTAGGCAATGGCTATGCTTTCCTAATACTGAAAGCCCGTAGTTACTGCTCTGGACCTGGACCCGGGGACAAAAGAAACCCCAGAACTTCCCTTCACTCACTGGGTACCATATACTTTTATAGGTACTATGTGGATGCTTCCAACATGGCCTTCAGAGAACCTTGCTGAAACATCGGTATTCTAATGAGCTCTTTGTTGGGGACACTAGGCAGGGTGGGAAGGAATGAGTAGGACCCTTCTTAGGAGTGTTTCTGTAACACCAAGGTCTGAGAGATTTTCTGGGACTTGATGGATCCTTTCTCCAATTTGTGTGAATGCAAAATAGAGGCTTCCTGAGCTACTCTGTATGGATGTCAAGGTGACCACAAACACATGGTCTGTGTTCACTGAGATGCGTCTCATGGCATCCTCTCTCCACTCCTTTCCCTAGCACCTGTCACATAGCCTCAGTGGGAGCCATCATCCTGGGCTTGAGAAAAATGACTCTGCCAAGGTCATCATCTAGTAGTGGGAGAATTACAATTCAAGTTCAGACATGAAACTGGCCAAGACTGTCTTGGACAGACAGACAGACAGACAGACAGACACACACACACAAACACACACACACCTCAGCAGCCTCCAAGAGGCTGTTGATAGCAGAAAGGAGACAGAGAAGACACTGAGGAGGGAGGGTCTGATATACAAATCTGCCCTGAGAGAAGGATTCATGTCATAAATAAGTTAGGGATGGGACAAACAAAGTGAAGTGGATCTGATTGACTAGGCTTGGCTAGGGTGGGGGAGTTAAACTGGTGTGTGCGTGTGCGTGTGCATGTGCGTGTGCATGTGTGTGTTGTACATGGGTACATTATTGTGTGAGTGCATTTGAAAGGCAGAAGTCATCCGCAGGAGTTTTTTTTTCCTTCTGTCATTTTTCGAGAAAAGGTCTCCCATTGCCTGGAACTTCATCAAGTCAGCTACACTAGCTGGCTTGAGGGCTTCCGAGAGTCCTCCCATCTTGGCCTCCTGTCTTGCCATCCTGGGATTACAAGGATGTGTCACGGTGCCCAACTTTTTATGTGGATTCTTGGAATCTGAACTCAGGTCCTAATACTCACAAGGCAAGTGTTATTCTGACTGAGCCATCTCCCCAGCTTGAAACTGGAGTTTCTGATATTTAATTTACCGCAGCTTTATCAGTGATGGGGACAACCTGAAATTCCCCAAGTGTCCATCAGTCATACAGTGGAAAACATCCTAAATAACTGGTTGTCAGATGAGGATGGTCACTCTGTGCTTCTGTGGAACAACCTGAAAGGCTCTGTGCTGGTGTTCTCCAGACCCAGACCCAGACCCATTCCCCTCCTGTTCTACTCTGGCCTCTGGGATACAAGGCATCTTGGTTTCCTGCAGCAGACTAGAAGGCAGTAGGACAGAGGATTCAGAGCATTTCTTCCCTTCTCTCCTCTCTGCACAGCCCAGTCCCTGCACACTGTCAGCCTTATTCATCACTGTATCACCAAATCTTCTTGGATATTGGCATTCTCGTTCTTCCCCACTGGACACTGGTACCCTAGTTCTTCCTCCACACCAGCCCTTCCTGAGTGAAGTCTTTCCAGTTAAACTGTATGAGATTCTGTTGCCTATGGGGACACTGTTAACAATGCAGACTCTTTACAATCATTACAGAAGGGAGCCCCCCCACCAAATAGAAACAACGCCCCTACCTACCTCCCAAGAAACTTTCCGATCATCTTCACCATCAGTGTTCCCACCAGGCCACCAATCGCGAATATGGACACAGTCACAGACCAGAGCAGAGTCAGGGTATCGGGGTCTATGGGATGTCCATGCCTTCTGCCCCAGGTTTCATTGTAAAAGGCCTTGATATACTGGAAACAAACATCAGGGGGAGTTATTTCCTTCTGCCTTGCCCACTGCTAGATGCAAAACACAAAAGGTCTTCACAGGGCGTTCTTAGCATGCTTGGCACCGTGAAGAACACCTCCCTTTGTCACACTGGGTTCCTCTAACAGATTTGAGGAACTGTCTTTTACGTTGCAGGAAGGAAAACTGAGGCTTGAGGCAACAGCATGGCTTGTTTAGTGAGTCACAACCTGGGAGTCAAACAGATATGGCCCTCAGCTCTGATTTCACTGTACAGTGATAGCAATTTTAAAATACGTTAGAAGTTCACACTTCTGACAAAAGAGCCACCATGCAATAGCAAAGCTATGTTTCAGAAGAGACAATCAGCATAAAAGAAAAATGTTCACTTGAATTGAGTCAAAATTCATGTCGCTTGTTCTTCAGGAGACACGATCGAAAAATGAAGACAGGGGCCTAGTGAGGTGGTTTGTGTGATGGGCCCACAAACCCCAGTGTGGCTAGCATATGTCGTTACAGGAAAAGCTGGGGTTTGACACAGACCTGAGCTCCATGCTTGTAATTTAAGCAGTGTCTTCACTCACTGGGTGGAAATGATGACTCTGACCTCTAGGGCTGATGTGAGGGACAATTGAGGGACAACTAAGAACAGGAAGCAGTGGTGGGTAAAGGTGCTTGCCACCAACCCTGCAGATGTGGGTTTGATCCCTGGGACCCACACGGTAAAAGGAGAGAACTGGGTCCGTCAAGTTGTCTCTGGTCTCCATGTATGTCCCATAGCATATACCCACATACAAATAAATAAATAGTGCAATTAAAATCATTTTTAAGTGAAGATAAGCCACAGACTAAGTTAAAATATTTGTAATGTGTTTAGCTACAGGGGGAAAGTCTTCATGATACATTAAGAACTACAAAATATCCATTAGAAGACATACACGGGGCTATAGAGATGGCCCAGCAGTTAAGACCATTCTTCTAGTGAACCCAGGTTCACTACCCAGCACCCACACGACAGCTCACAACCATCTGTAAATCCAGTTCCCAGGGATCTGACAGGTTCTTCTGGCCTCCTCAGGCAATGCATGCAATGTTCACAGACATATTCACAGGCAAAACACCCATAGGCATAAAAAGATTTTTAACAATAAAGCAAATGTAATTTAAAATGATCAAGAGGCCTACACAGACCTAAACCACATGCACATGTCCCATTAGGAAACAACAGACCCAACATCACCAGTCAAACGGAGATGCACACAAAGCCACAGTCAGGTCTGTCTGGACACCCTCTCCATCCTCACTGCTGCAGCTGAATTGAGGCAGGGACTGGGTGGTTCTAGCGTGCGACAAAGACCGGGTTTGTGGCACTCTGCTATGCAAGGAAGTTCACTTCCCCAGACATTCATGGTCATACATTGCTACTAACATGGGCCCACAAACCTCAGCGTGGCTAGCATATGTCATTGCAGGGAAAGCTTGGGTTTGACACTCACAGACCTGAGCTCCATGCTTAGAATATAAGCAGTGTCTTCACTCACAGGATGGAAACGATGACTCCGACCTCTAGGGGCTGATGTGAGGGACAATTGTCCAGGACTGGAGTGGAACCC
This sequence comes from Grammomys surdaster, assembly GCF_004785775.1. NCBI lineage: Eukaryota > Metazoa > Chordata > Mammalia > Rodentia > Muridae > Grammomys > Grammomys surdaster. The sequence continues at coordinate 1,465,675 of NW_021620993.1, read as the reverse complement.
ACTCGATCCCAACCTAGATAAAGATGTTTTCATGCCCAGCTCAGCAGGTCTACTTCTAGAAAATTCCATTGCACAACTCTCCTACAGGCCTGGGATGTATCTCCTCAAATGTCTGCAGTGATATTGCTTCTAATAATTACCCCCAAACAAGAAACAACCCAGAGGCTCATGGCAGAACAGGTAAGCAAACTACAGAACAATCACAATGGCAAACACTACAGCCACACACATGAACAAACTACAGCCCCATGCACACAGAGATCACAGCAATTATAATCAGGGCTGGGGCCAGTGGAGAAGCTCGAAAAAGTAATGAGTGTGTTGAAATTCACAGCCATCATTTCTGCCACTAGATAGACAGGACTGCAATGCAGGCTGTTCTTGCTTCTGACCTTGGTCCCTGTAGCAGGTCTACACCGATACATGAGGTTTAACTCTTTCAAGAGGAATGTAGCCAGTGCCTACCCTGGAGAGTGTCTTAGTACCTTGCTGGCAGCAGTTTAATTACTGGGAGAGAACCAACAGATGTGGGCTTGAAAACAAACAGCGCCTTGCCCTCTGAGCTGCATAGCACCTGGGAGCATGGTGGGGCACGGGAAGGTATGCAGTAACTAATGCCGAGTGCTGCTTCAGAAGCCTGCAGAGATTTGTTGCTTTCCTTTTGGAAAATCAAAGAGCAAAAGCCTCTACAGAAATCTCTAGAAACTGGAAGACCCACACACAACCTGTGTCCCCTACAACACACAGCTATGTTTCCTGGAAAGCTTTTCAAAGTGCTGCCAGGGATCCTTAGTTTGTCTTCCTGCTTGGAAGCCAGCGATGGCCCAGGAGACAGTTTGTGGTCACCAGAGCCAGGTGATGAGACTGCTTCTCATTTATCACAGGAACATTCGTTGAATTTGAGATTTGCCGACTGCTATCAGTCAGTGTAACCTGCAGTGTGTGACACAGAACAGGTGGCTGTGTGCATGCTGGTCTTAGATTTCGGTTTCTGCTTTGTGTCAGTTATTCGAAATGACAATGATAAAAAGCAAACAATCAAACAAACACACACAACTATGAAATGGGCACCCATTCTTCATACCGTGCATACCGTGGACTCTTCTAAGTACTGGATTGGAGTGTCATCACCTCCACCCGCACTGGGCACCTAACATCGCCTCCACCCACCACCCTCTGAAAGGGCTGGCATTTTTGGTTCTCCTTCAGTGCAGGTGAGGATTTGGAGACAGAGCCATAAGGACCTGCCTGAGCACACAGCATCGGTGTGTGCTGTCTTCAGGAATGAAGCCCAGGCAGTGGGCTCAGACAAAAGTCTTTTGGTTTTTTTCAATGATTTATTTTAATTTTTATGCAATCAGTGTTTTGCCTACATGAGGGCAAATTTTTATGCGTTGGTGTATGTCTGTGTGAAGGTGTTGGATCCCCTGTAATGTGTATCTGTGTAATGGACTTCAGTCCCTGGAACTGGGGATACAGTTGCAAACTACCATGTGGGTGCTAGGAATTGAACCTGGGTCCTCTGGAAAAGCAGCCAAGTTCTTAACCTCTGAGCCATCTCTCAGCCCTGAGACACAAATCTTAATCACTGCTTTATTCCAACTCTTCTTACAAATTGTTATTTATTTTTGAAAATGCATTTATTTATACAATGTCTTTTGTTCATGCCCATCCCCCTGTCTGCTCAGCATCCACCCATTCTACCTCCCTCCAACTTCCCCTGGGCCCCCACCTCACCACCCTCCCAGTCTCATGCCTTACTGTTCCAAATCTTTTTAAAACGTTAGGGGTTTATTTTGTTTTTTGTTTTGCTTTGTTTTGCTTTGCTTTGCTTTGGGATTTTCAAGACAGGGTTTCCAGCGTAGCCCGAGCTGTCCTGGAACCCACACTGTAGACTATGTTGGCCTTGAACTCAGAAATCTGTCTGGCTCTGCCTTCCAAGTGTAGGGATTAAAGGCGTGTACCACCACCACCTGGCTAAAAACTTAGTTTGAAAAAATTTTTTTAAAATGTGTATGAGTGGTTTTGCATGCATGTGTGTCTGTCTACCATGTGCCACAGAAAGATGGCATTGGAACTCTGGGACTGGAGTTACAGATGGTGGTGAGCCATCATGTGGATGCTGAGAACCTAACCGGGTCCTCTGTAATTATAACAAGTACTCTCAACTGTCGAGCCATCTCTCTAAACCCGCTGACTATTTTTTTTTTATGTGCATGTGGGTGCACAGATAGGTAAAATCCAGAATTCAGCTTTGGGTGTCATCTGTCAGTAGCCATATGTTTGATCTCTTACCCGGATCTGGAATTTGCTGACTTGCTTAGCTGACCTGTCAGTGAACACCAAGAATGGGCTGTCTCCTTCTCCCCAGCATTGGGGTTACAAGCTAGCATCCCTGCACAACTCTTTACAAGGATGCTGGAGACAGAACCCAGGCCCTCATACTGCAAGTACTTTACCAACTGAGCCATCTCTTTAGGCCCAATTCCAACTCTTTACATAGAAAATTTAAAAATGGTTGATTCTACCAGCACCTCTGTTGCATGCTGCCTAGCTTGGTGTTAAGGACATGACACATAGAATGCATGCCAACTGGCTGCTGAGCAGGAAGCATTTGTGTCCCCATTAGGTATTCTGAGAAATTTCACTTCAACATGAACAAATTTGAAAGAACCACAGAGCTTGCTAGACCTTGCCATGACAGAGTCTGGGTTATCTTCTGCTGCCTCTCAAAGCCATGTAACTCCATTCCTTGCACTTGGGCAGGATTACAGGAGCACTCGCCACCCGAGGAGTGTGAGCTGAAGTGACTTTGTGAACCTGTACCTTCATACATGACATTGTGCTCACTACCTGTCCCTGTCAGCTGGCCATTCCCCAAGATGCAGCAGAGGGGCTCAAATGCAACTGAGAATAATGGGGCCACAGGCTTTATGGAGCAGAATCCCACACCGCTTGTCTTTGGTAGTAACGAGTTTTAAAGAGTCTCTGAGGTGTCGAGCCACTGTGATGCTGACCTTATTGTTAGAGTAGATGAGTTTCCAAAGGACAGATCCCATGGCATCTCTACTCACAGTGATGCTGGACTTCAAGGGGGACAATTTATGCCACATCACGAGGGTGAGCAGGCTTGGACATATAGACTTTTATTTACCTAATGCTTCCTTCCAATGCTTTGGGGAAAACTGTCGCTTCCATTTGAAGAAAACATTCTGCAGTCCAAGATGGTCTTCAGATCACTGTGGTAGTGAGATTCTGGGCCAACTCTGCACCACCCTCATCCTGAAATCGCATGCTTTACTATTTCACTGGCCTATTCAAGAGGTCTGTCCCATGTCTTTTTCTCTGTCTCTATACATCTGCTTCCTTACCTAGGGAATCAGATCTCCATCCACCTTCTGATGCTAACGCTCCTATCTTTCTACCTCCAGAGATCCCGAGAGCCAATGAAGACAAGTCTACCATGACAACAAGAAAAGTTGTGACTATAGAATCCAGCCACATGACTGAGACCAGGTAGACCCGGTTCAGGCTGGACCACTATGGACAAAGGAAACACAAGGTGCGTAAACTGGAGATCATGTATGAACATAAATGAGCTGCACATGGCCTGGTGGGTCTGAAGGGTGGCCCAGCTCAGGAGAAAGGCTGGAGAGCAAGTCAGGGGCTGGCTATGACCAGCTTTACCCACATGCTATAAGTACACAGTTAGTCAGTCTTTTAGCTCCTAGAGGGTCTGAGTGTGCGTTGACAGCTGGGATTTGTTGCTTGGAATGTTCACAGGGAGGATGAAGGCAGGGTAGTGAGAAAGCCTCTGCATTTGGTGCAAGAAGATGGGCTGATAGAAGCCCATAAGGAATGCTAACTAGAGTTTAAACTGCAAAGAAATGCCCTAAGAGGCAGCAGGTCAAGGGAAAGTCACCAGTGAAAAGTTGAATCCACCTTGAATCCAAGACTTGCGTGCACCTTTGAATCCTTTTTGTGATCTTTGGGGTGGCCTGATGCAGCAGAAGTTTCATGTCTCTGGACAGTGTTCTTGGGCCCAGGGGCCATGGCATCTGTTTTGTTCCATTTGCATCTTTACCACCTATCTGCTGGGTGACTGAATGAGTTACTTAACGTCTCTGAACCTTAGGTCCTGCAACTAATGTCATTGCCCATTTCAAGGATTTACTGCGAAGACTTAAAGGAAGAAAATAAAAGGGCCAGCCATGAGTCCTTAGAGTCACACAGTAGAATCCAGAGAGGGAGCTGGTGGTGGAGGAATCAATATCATTATATTTCTAGGTCTGTAAAATAAGAGAGATCTACACATATTTGCTTCTGAAGTATGAGAATCTATAAATAATTCACCACTCCCTCCCAGCCTAAGAACCCAAGGGCCACGCTTTGGCAATAAATTGAACTCTACAATTCTCCTCCAAAAGATGGCAGGAAATGCCAGGCAATGGAACACAAATTACCTTGCAGCTTGGTTTGTAATATTAACATTGCTAAATTCACCAAGACCTTGGCATGCATTCATCTGCAGTGACTCTCAGGGGTGCCATAAATACACACAGAAATAGAATACTTTGTGGGTGGTCCAGAGGACTCAAGTGTTTCCTAGCAGAGCCAGACACGCCTGAGGGGCTTGTAAAGAGTCACCATCCACAATGGATAGAGATGTCCTTGGCAAGGATTCTTTCCATAAGAGTGACAGAAGTCCATCAGGGCCATTTCATGTCACTTGGCTCCCCGCACCAAAGTGATGTACAGTAGGTATTCACTATGTCTCAATGGCATCCCCTGAAAACAGAAGCACTGCTTCTACATTTATCTGGTTTCTTCACGCCAACAGTGTCTCTTCTTGTGTCTCCACCTGTCATCTGCCTGGGTCAGCTGTCTTAGCTCTCTGATGATAGTGGCCACTGGTCCCATCCTACTGAGCAAGGGCTTCCTCCAGGCATGATGACACTGTGGTCTTTATTTACTTCTGCCAGTCGTCAGCCTTACCAGTTCTGATCAAAACCCAACCACATCCAGTGGAGACTCAATGCTCCCAATTTAAATAGCATAGCAGCTTCTTAGAGACAAATTAGAAGTGACAGCCCTGCGTTAGAGATGTGCAGTACACTGTGAAAAAACCCCATGACGGAGATGTACCAGTGCATGGAAGGATGCTCATTATATAAATAAGACACTGGTGGAGGTAGTAGAGGGAGGGGTGCCCAGGGGGAGGGAGAACCACAAGAAAGCCTATGTGTTGACATGTTGAAAAGCAGGTTTACATGGAGACTTCCCAGGGGCCTCTGGGAAGAATCCAGGCTCTGGCTGTTGAGATGATTGATCAGGCTGTTCCAGGCAGCTGCTTGCCCTCTTCTCCTTCACTAGCACCATGGAATTATTACCCTGGCACGGTCTGTAGACAAACAAGGGACATGGCCCAGACTCAGGGAAGTGGTGCTTGCTGGGGGGGGGGGTCTCTTATTATGTCTGCGGCTCTTTTCCTAAACCTGTTGCTTTTACAATGGCCAAGAAAGATGAGGTGAAAGCAAGAAAGAGGCTGGAAAGTGGAGCAATGTGGGGTAGAGTCTTGAGTTTGGGGGTACTCCATTGCATCAGCCTGCCAGCTATTTCTGGTACAGTGTCTCACGGAACCAAACATCCACAGCTAACTGAGCATCTCCACTGACACTCTCCTTTCTCCTAACTGCAGTCTTTCTTGGTGGCTCTTCTTGGAAGCTCCCACAGATCTGCCCAGTTCTGCTCTTCTTGGCTCAGTGTAGTATTAGGACAAAGGTGGCTTTGGCAGGTGTCCTGCTGACAGTGTCACTCTACCCAACCCTAGAACAGTCCTTCCTACCCAGTGACAGAATACTCATTTCAGCCCCCAGAGAGCTGTGTGTGGAGCTCAGACAGCTTACTGCAGTTACAATGTCTCCATCCAGCCCTCCCTGGCCTCTGTGATGAGTACAGGCATGAGGAGGCCACACGAGCCAAGGCTTATCTCCCTCTGCAACTCTGTTCATCAGACTCTTCCAGCAGTAGTAACAAAACCAGCCGCCCCGAAGAGCTACATTCTCCTCCTTAGGGTCAAATGCTTAACCAGTATGAATCTGAGGCCATCTGCCATGTGCCAGATCAGCACCTTCAGCCTCTCTGCATGACTGCCTGAGAGCCCATGCAATGTTCAAAGATATCTGATTAGCATGTAAATTAGTCTAGGGCTATGCAATCTTCAACAAGGACATACAAATGCTTTTGAGAGACATGTAGATAGGTTCGTGGATAGATGATACACAAAGACAGATGATGGAGGTAGTTACTGGAAACAAACAAACAGAAAGACACAGTTCTGGGCAACCAAAAATCTAGCAAGAGGGTGAAATCCTGGGAAAGGAACATCACAGAAAAGTCTTCAGTCCAAACTGAGCCATAGTGGTGCATGCCTTTAATCCGAACACTTGGTAGGCAGAGGCAGGCAGATCTCTGAGTTAGAGGCCAGCCTGATCTATAAAGAGAGTTCCAAGATAACCAGGACGACATAGAAAAATTCTGCCTCAACAAAACTAAACATGACTTCAATCCATGTTGGACATTACACAGTTTTGACCACGAATTAACAACCATTCAGCCACCTAGCCTTTTGTCAGAAACTAAGACATCAGGCACCTTTACACTATCTTAGACCCTCAATTAGCCAGTGATTTCTGGCCCACTACTTGTTTTTGTAAATAAAGCTTTATTGGCACAGAGTTTTACTTGTTCATTTACATATTGTCTCTAGCTGCTTTCTCACCATAAAGGCAAAGTTGAAGACTTACAAAAAGAATTATATGGCCTTGCTTTACCAAAAAAAAAAAAAAAAAAAAGTGTACTGATCCCTGTGGCATGTCAGCCTAGGAGAGCAGGAAGATGGGTCACTAGATGACTAGACCTGGGTCTGTGTGGCATCTGTGAACACAACAGAGGCAGTGCTTGAATTCTTTTGCACGGAAGACTCACACTTGATAGTAATTTGACTAGGAGACAGAGGTCCAGGAAACTCATCTCATAACCGCCAAGATTACCTCGCAAAATATAAAACAAAAGAAAAGAAGATCCTTTAGAAGCCTTATATTTATCTTTTTATCTGCTCAGAACACATTTTCTGTCAGTGCTTGCTTTGTGTTGGGTCTTGTTCTAGTTGGTGGCACTGCAGAAACTATAAGACCAGAGAACCCGTGTCTTCAAGAAGTTTAAATTTTAAAACAGGAAGAAAGACCAGATGCAACGATATACTTATTCTCTCGGGTGGTATCAAATGCTACAAGTACTACAAGGGGAAATAATTTGAGCGAAGAACTAGAGAGGTTTAGAGAGGTTCTGTCCCGTATGAGCAGGTCAGAGAAGGTGTCACTGAGGAAGATACACTTGAGAAGAAACAGCAGGTAATCAAAGAGAAAGCACTGACTATTTGAAAAAGAGCCTTTCAGCCAAAAACCAACAGAAATTTCAAAGGCCCTGTTGCTCCAGCATGCGCCATGTCTGGAGGACAACACTAAGGGTCCAGTGGATGGGAGAGACATAAAGGAAATGCACCTTGTATTGAGAACAGTGCTCACTAGGAGCTGGACCCCACAGCTGGGTAGTCACAGACATCTGCATGGTTTTCTAAGTGTGATATGCAGGCTGCTGGATTTTGGTGCACCAGAATTCATCCCTTTGGTCTTTGACTGGAGGAGAAAGTGTTGGGATTGGGGTAGAAACAGGGTAACTCGTTAGAAAATGGTTCCATGGGTCAGGCTACAGACAGGACTGGGGGAGACATTGCTGGCAGCCATTATGGTCATCAGTCATATCTCACTGAAGCTTTCCCTGCCTCACACAGTAGGTTCGATGGCCAAAGGCAGTGACAAGGTCCTGCAGGCTCACATACAGTCAGACAGTTCTGGGCCTGTCGGATCTCTCAAAGGTGGAGCCTCAGGAGGCTCGGACACACCCTGCTCTGCTCACACCACCTGTCTTGAAGTGCCCACAGACCCTCTGTGGATACGTGAAGCCACGTGGGTGCTCTCTCCAAAGGAGCACACAGTCAGATTCTGGGAATCCCTGAAAGCAGGGTAGATGGGTTCGCTTAGGGTAATGGCATTGAGGGAGAGGTTTGGACGATGGTCGCTCCTGGAACCTGGACATACTAGCCTCCCCCAGCTTCAGTCTTCTATTAAATGAGGTTTGCTGAGGCTCCTGAAGATGAAGTGTGGGACAGATTCTCACACTGGCAGAACAACCAGAGCTCAAGGGTGTGTATGTGTGTGTGTGTGTGTGTGTGTGTGTGAGAGAGAGAGAGAGAGAGAGAGAGAGAGAGAGAGATTGATTGATTGATTGATTACAGTGATTATCTGCATTCCAGGCTTCTGTGAAATAAGACAAAGAAGTAACAAACAAACAAACAAACAAAAAACCAACAACTCTTACTGTTTGGCCTGGATGACAGTCAGGACCAGGGTCAGCTAGTATATGGACTGATCAAGCAGCAAGACACTGACTCCCTCTTGGGTAAGCAGCTGAAGTATGGATTCTTTCTCAGCCTTGTCACCTGGACCACACGTGCCTGACCCATCACTGAAGCTGGTGACAAGGGATTGGGAGTCAGTGTAGAGCCTGAGTTCACTGTCCAGCCCGAGTGGTGGACAACTCAGCTTTTCTCTCACAGTGCCCCCTGGTGGCAGTATCTGTCGTACTCTCTGGACATCTCTGCCTTAGTTGCTGAGATGTTCCTTCCTTGGATTGCCTTTGCCTTCACAATGTCCCTGTGCCTCAGCTTCCTACCATGGTCCCATCTTAACAAGGCTCCCTCCCTTGGAGAGTCTGCTGTGTTCCCAGTCCTTTTGACAGCCTCATTGCCCTCTTTACCCTTACCACAGGGCAAAAGAGAATGCAGGGACCATGGGACACTAACCATTGTGTCTCCACTATTTTTCCATCTCCCAGCTAGTTCAGGCGAGTTCCCTGTTCCACTGAAGCTAATTCGCAGAGAAGCTGGGATTCCCACTACAAGCCTGCTGGATCCAGCTCCAGAGAGATCTGACATGGAAAGGCTTCCTGAATGAGCTTAGCCCTCAGCCTGGCTCCTCTCTTGGGGTTCACAGCCTGGTCAGTGTATGCCTTCCACAGATGGCTCTCAGCTCTGCCTTCCCATCTATATCACGTTAACCATACCCTAACAGTGACCTCTGTCTCCTCGGAACTCCCTAAATAGGCAAGATCCTTCCATGGTCCTAAGCTCATGGCTGCACTTAAGACACTTCTTCTTGTCTTGAAATGTCATGTCTGTTGCTGCTCCTGGTGTTGGGGACCCTCCAAGACCTGGCAGTGAATCCTACTCATCATTTTACCCGGCATCTGGCCACACAATGGTGCTGAGGTTAAAAGTTCCACAAAGCAACACAAATTGTTTGACAAACACACACACACACACACACACACACACACACACACACACACAAAATCAGGCCTTTGGGCAGACCAAGAAAATGGGCAACATGAACCAAGAAGTTTCCTGGGAGAAATTTGGGGTGCTGCTCTGAATAATAACAAAGGCAGCGTTCACATCTCTGTTGGATCACGTTTTTACATGTATCGTCCAATGGGAGCTTAAGGAAAAGAAAGGACAAGGACAGAGTGTAGGTGACAGCTAGTCCCAGACTGTAGCATCCTTGAAGTTTGCCTTGGGGGCAGCTATAAGCACATAAGAATGGCTACTCCTGTGTTATGGACTCTCAGCATCTCCTTCAGTGTTCACCTCCCTGGCCATGCCAAGTGTCCCCATGCTTTAAGAACCTGGCACTGGTGACCAGTGAGTTGAGACAGACCTGGGTCTGGATCTCAGCACTGCCTTCTCCAAGCTGACCCATTCATTGTGATGGAATGGAGGTAAGTAACATCAACAGATTGAATTCCGTCTCTCTCCATCACCAGATTCCCATGTCGGAGTCTTAACCCCTTGCATCTCCCCTCCTGAACCTGCTGTATCTCCCTAGTGCAAGGTCATGCTCCTCAACTGCAGATCTGAGCAGTATTTCTCTTCCTTTCTGTCTTTTCTCTTTTAAAGCATTTTCAGTCTGTGGGTGTCTTGGTTCTCACTGTTTATTTTCTCAGTACTGGGGACAGAATCTAGGGCCCCACCTGTATTTGGCAAGTAAGTGTTCTACCACTGAGCCTCAATCCCAGCTTCCTGTGCTTGCCACCTCTTCTCCCAACTCATCTCCCCATTCCCCTCGGGGCCTGGCAAGTCACACTTTCACTATTACCAGCGTATTGGCATCCCTATATAGTCAGGCAGGCCTCGTGTGTTTTGGTTCCCCTGCCTCGCCTCTCTGCCTCTCTGCCTCTCTGCCTCTCTCTGCCTCTCTCTCTGCCTTTCTGCCTCTCTGCCTCTCTGCCTCTCTGCCTCTCTGCCTCTCTGCCT
>NW_021620993.1:1452734-1455233 GCF_004785775.1 Grammomys surdaster | reverse complement strand
TCTGCCTCTCTGCCTCTCTGCCTCTCTGCCTCTCTGCCTCTCTGCCTCTGCCTCATTGGAATTGCTTCCAGTCATACAGGACTCAGATCAAGGGCCACCTCCTCCAGACTGCCTTCCTGATTCCAAGCATCCCGCATGTGATGGGTACTCAGTATATATTTGTTGAATAAATGACTAAACTGCTCTTTTCTATGGTTCATGTGTCAGTGACCTAACACTACTCTAGGTTCAAATCTCACGTGGATTTGTGCTTCACAAGGGCCCCACTCTCTTGGGTGAATGCCCTGATGAACCTTCCATACCCCAAGCTGTTTTTTCAGAGATGAACTCAAGTAAGTCAGAGTCTCATCTTAAAATGACAGAGTCAAAGACCCAGGTAGCTGCAGACATCTGGAAGAGTGATCTGATGTCGATTTTTTTTCCCAGCAGCCTTTAGCATCAGAACCGGTTTTTGAGATAACTTGGACAGCTCCTCAAATGTCAGCATTTACTCAAGTTTACAACCTAGATCTGCCTTGGCACTGGCACTGAAGCAACCTGCATCCCTGTGGCACCTGTATCCTCTTGGAGATCCACCAGCTTTGGCTCCCCTGTATTTGACACAGGAGAATGATGGCACTCAAAGCAAAGCCCCCAGAAGTGCCAGAGCCACCAGCCAGGCTTCTATGGGCCTCAGGCTGTCCCCAGCATGCCTGCCCAGTGCTCTAACCACCTGAATCTCGGAGCCTATCCCCGGGTTTCTCTAATTTGGTAGCCTCTCGGGTCCCACCCTCCACATGCAAGCCTGGGCTCTGAATCAGCCTCTGCCCCTCCCATTGCCGCCTCCATCCTGCCAGGAGCTGGCAGAAGAAAACCTGGCCTCAGGCAGACCTTCTCCTGCAACCAGCAGAGAGCCTGGAATTGATCTCAGACTGAAACAGGAGCCAGGGGTGGGCCATAGCAGGTGGCTTTGAATGTGAATAAAATTTAAATTTAAAAGGGCAAGTCAAAACATAGGAGTCTATGTGTTCCAAGCTCCTAAAATCGTTGCACTGGCATTAGAGCCCTCAAGCCCAGTCCGGACTGTACTGAAGTTTACCTCAGTTCTGCGACAACTCCTCCCTCCACACACCCCCCCGACCGTGTCGCCTCCCCCCCCCCACCCCAGTCACCCTGTTTTTGTTGGTCACCCCTCGTGGGCACAGCGCCCTCTGGCGGACGGACTGCGCGGACACTCACCGGTGTGGGCGCGTTCACCACCGAGAGGTTGTACCCGTAGAGGAAGGAGGATCCGAACGCTCCCACGAGAGCGGCCACGACGAGCGAGAAGGACCAGTTCTGGGAAAGGAGAAGACAGCGTCAGAGTGGGATGCCCCCTTACTGGAAGGCATCCCAGAGGGAAATTCAGGCGGGGAAAGAAGCAGATGGGGGTGGGGTGGGTGCAGTAAAGCAGAGTTCCCTCCCTGAGGTCCTGCCAGGCAGCTGTCTTCCTGCAGAGCAGCCTGAGGGTCTCCGCCCGCCCTTAGCAGGCATCTGCTGGATATGGCCGCTGTCTGATCCAGCAGGAGCAAAAGACAAAGCTAAATTGTTAACAGCGGCTAGTACTCCTTGAGCGCTAGCGCCAGGCACTGTTCTAAGTGCTTTCTCTGTATCATTCTTCCCTGAATCCCTAGTCAGTCCAGTTCCATCCAGTGTCACAGAGGAGGTGTACAGAGCTGTCCCTGGTGCTGCCTGAGGAGCAGCCTGGAGCTGAGCTGGTCCCCATTGCAGGACAAGGCTCCTTAGCAGCATAGCTGACTCTTCACCAGGGTCTGAGACGGCTGATAGCCACACAGATGCACACTCATGTGCGTGTGCATGTACACACACACACACGCACAGTTCCAGGCCAAAGCATCAGCCTACAAACTGGTCAGCACACCTAAGAGTAAGGACCTGCAGATAGAGATGAAGGCAGGGCTTACGATGAGAATTTAAGATCTGCATCCAGGTACTCCTGTTCCAGCCTGATCCAAGATGACCACACCCAGGACCCGGCCATGCTCATGCACACCTAGAACTTAGGTGAAGGAAGGCTGACTAGCTGGCACCTGCTGGGGACTGGAGAGCTGTCACAGGCCTGTGGTCTGGTGGAGTGAACCAGAGGAGCCACCACTTAACGTATTTGTGTGCATAGGCATGTATTTTGTAGGTGTTAGGTCCTGCCACCCCCATGGGTGTACTAAGACAATGTCCAGTTTAGGGACCAAGATCAGGCACATGTATAGTTTGGGAAGTTGCAGTGGCCCCCTAACAGCAACTCATGCTCTGCCCTTAGTCTCGTCTTGATAGACTCTAGCACCATAGAACAGTGGGCATCTGAGCAGAGACTGGAGGTTTCTGGGGTTTAACTTGTCCATCTGTAAAATGGGCTTTTAATAACAGTACTGTTGCTGAAAACAGCAGTGGGCTGTTAGACACACTCAGTTAGAGAGAGAGAGAGAGAGAGAGAGAGAGAGAGAGAGAGAGAGAGAGAGAGAG
>NW_021620993.1:1421550-1452334 GCF_004785775.1 Grammomys surdaster | reverse complement strand
CTCTCTCTCTCTCTCTCTCTCTCTCTCTCTCTCTCTCTCTCTCTCTCACACACACACACACACACACACACACACACACACACTTCTTCCCACTGATCTCAGGACAGAAGAATTTATGACCAAGAGTATCGCTGTTTGTGCCTACCCTAGGAAAGAAAAGATGGCCAGCCCTAGGCAAGCATGAGACAGCTGTCCACCAGAGCTTCGTTCTCAGGTCCTGACAGGGTGCCAGGGGTGGTAGAGATTGAAGGCCAACAGGAGAGAGCACAGAATTCAAACTCCGGCATTCCCGCTCCGAGGTGTTATGCTCCACAGCTGCCAGACAGAGGCTGAGCTCTGTCCCCTGGCAGTCACCAGGTCCGCTGTGTTTACCTTTGTCTTCCTCTGCTGGTGACCCACAGGCAGCTCCCCAGGGCCGCTGGTGTCATGTATCAGGGAAGCTAAGGCAAGCTCCCTGGCATCCATGTTTTTTTCTTCCTGGCTCCAGGACCCTGGACTTGCCAGGGCATCTCTGCAGTGAGGAGGCAGAGTCCACAGGAAGGCGGGCAGAACAGGAAGCGTGGCTGTGTGATCATGCCAGAACAGGAAGCCAGCAACTTTGCTCCCCTGCTCCCAAGCAACTGAGACAGCTGCTCTCCCCGGAGTCACACCCAAGTCATGGTTTTTTTGGTTTCATTTTGTTTGGTTTGGTTCTTTTTTCTCCTTCAGGATTCTCTCCAACAAGGCCAGAGCTCTGGCTGGGGCAGTCGGCACAAACCCAGAGAAACCTCCTAAGAATTAAAGCCAAAGGTCATTGGCTTTCTCCTTAGAAGCTGGGTGGGTTCCAGCGCTGACTCTTCCTCTTAACTGTGTCCACCACGGGCAAGTCTTGACAGTGTTCCGAGCTTCCATTTTGCCAGGGCAAAATGAAATATTGATCTTTCTCTAATTGTCCTGAAGAATCCGTTCTGCTGCGCAGAGCAGCATGCAGCAATGTCTGTGGCCCTCTCTGCCAGTCCTAACTGGCTCAATAAAAGCATAAAAAGACAACGACCTTGTATACACCAGGACAGCCTGAGAATCAATTACTCTGTGGCCAGTTTGCTCCAGTGTTAGTCAGAGAAGTATCTTCAGTGAGCTATGGTCAGGACAGGCTGTATAAACTATATGTTTTGAGAGGCTGGGGGGTGGGGGTACAGAAGCGGGCTGAATCAATGAAGAATACATAGGAGGTGAAGGGCAGGGTTCAAGTCCCCACACAGGACTCTGAGAAGCTATGCGTAGTGGAAAAGACAAAGAATGTGAGAAAGGAAACTTCTGGGGATGTGATTGTCACATGCACCTGAAGGCATCCAGCCCCAGTTGAGACAATGCTGTCCGGGGTAACCACACCGGGCAAGAAAGCCCAGCCTCAGTTCTCAGCCAGGGATTCACAGAGTCCAGGTCATTGCACAGCCTGATATTCTTCAGCCAGGGACACCTGCAGGCACAGATAGCTGATGCTGGGGACAGACAAAAAGACAACATGGCTGGGGTCTACGGTGCAGGAGGGGTCAGCGGAAGAGTCAGGGATAGCCACACTCCTTCACACTAAGGACTTCACAGTCATGGTCTCCTTTCTTCCTCACCCACTACCCAGCTTCCTTCTGTACTGTTTTTTTTCCCCACTGCAACAGTTCACATCAGCTATTAAAAGCTTACTGAGATTGCATCAGGTGACCCCATCCAACTTAAAATTTCCCTGGTTTCCACTGGACAAGCTCAATCCTGTACCAGGATACAGGTGTCAACATGCACATGCAAGAACAGCTGGGCGCTATATCAGAGAGGGTGCCAAGGCCCTGTGTCACCCCATTGGCTGTCTTGGGGAACTAACTGGTATTTTACCCCACCCTTATCTTGCTTATTGTTGAGGACGGGATCCATGAAGGTCAGATGTCCCTCTTCAGATGAGTTATCTCAAATCAAACCTTAGAGGGCTGCCAGGGTGACTGAGAGATGACCTTTCTCTCTCTCTCTCTCTCTCTCTCTCTCTCTCATATATATACACACATACACACACACACACACATACACACACGAAATGATAGTTGATAGTTACTATGGTAACAATAGAAAAGAACCATAGGAGGAAGAGATAATGCTCAAATTCCTTGAAACCCCCATCTATTCTAGAAAAACATGGATATTCCTTGACTTACTAGTTTCTCCACTTCTGTTCTTTGCCAAGAACACTTTGTCCAAGAGAACTGAATGGGGGATTAGGTGTCCATGTAGAGGTTACAGTGGGGTTAATTCGGCTGTAAGCTCAGTGGGGAGGGGATCTTCTCAGCTGCTAAGTGTTAGGTTTGAGCCAAGCAGACTTGGTGTTAGCAGTCATCCCACAGTGGAGTGCAGGGACAGGTCTGTGCTAGGCTCCCTGGAGCCTCCAGACTTTAGGTTCTGATAAATCCCAGATGTGGGGCCACTTGCTATCTCTCTGCCTCCTGCAGCAGGTCTCTGAGTTGATTCTGATGCTCCTCTCTGATGCTACAAAGAGGCAAACAGCCTGTCTAAAACTGTAAGGCAAGCTCCCTAGCTGTTCAAACTCCAGGAAAATAACAGGGACTAAGGAAACATAGAGACCTCAGATATCAAAGGGCTAAGGCACCCCCCCCCCAGTGAGGCTCTTAGGTGGCTTTTCTCTACAGTGACTCCCCCTACGCACTAGATACCTCATTTCCCCACAGTGTAAGTAGATCCCCAATCCCTCCCCTTCCGAATCGCTTTAAAGCAGCCTCCCATATCTTCCCCAGTGCTCTGACATTGCCCCTGTTCCTTCGCTCTTCTTCTGGACCCCTGCCATGTCCTGTCTGGCATTAAATCAATCTTGTTGCCTGAGAGGATGATCTTTGTCAGTCTCCTCTAGCCTATTGGGGAATCTTCTACTAAGGACTTCTTAGAGGCAGAATCAGGTAGAGCAGGGATGGATTTCAGTTCATGCCTATTGAAACTTCGAGTGAGCGTGTCCATAAGTGCATGCATGCATGTAGTATGTGGGGGTGGGGTATACACATAGCACGTAGTCCAAGGGTGGATGTCAGATGGCTTCCCCTCATTTTCCACCTTATGTTTTGACACAAGATCTCTCATGGAATGTGGAACTCCCCAATTCCTCTAAGCTGGATGGCTTGTGGGTTCCAGGAATCCAGTAGTTCCCATCTCTACCTCAGCACTAGAGTTACAGATGTGCACCTCCCACCGCTTCTGACGTTTTCTTGGGTTCTTTACAGCAAATAGTTTGCCATCTGAGCCATTGCTCCAGCTTATTAATGTATCTTTAGTTTAAGGACAACTACCACATTGTTGTCATCATCAATGTCCCCTATTTGCCCTTCGGAATGAGGACCCTCACAGTAAGTGCAGGGAGCTACAGCATGGAGAGACATAGAGATGATGACCATCTCTCTGCAGAACCCATCTCAGACCTATGCATAGTCCACAGCTTCCCACACTGTGTCACCTCAGCCCCCTGCTCTCTCCTGTTGTCATGACAGCCTCACGCCCCTGGAGGAGGGAACATGAATACCCTGGTTACCAGAAGGCACAGGAAAAGGAGGAACAAGGAAGTAGGACTGGCCACCTTCCTCCTCACCCGCTGGCTTTGTTTGTTTTCTGCTGGGTCCTTCTCACCGAACTTCATGGTCTTGGGTTTCCGTTATTCCTAAGAGCAGAAGAAAGGATGCCATTAACCACCTGCTGTCAACGATGGGCAAGCCAGTGGAGCTGGCAAGGAAGGTTACTCCAGCTATTCAGGAAACTGGGACCACAAGCTCTAGGCCCTACTGGTCTGCACAGTGAGTCGAGGCCAGTCTGGCTTGGTGAGAAATTGTCTCAGAATAAAACCTTTTTTTTAAAGGGGCTGGAGATGTAGCTCAGTGGTAGCACACTTGCCTAGCATGCACAAAGTCTTGGGTTCAAGCCACAGTACTCTACACACAGAAAAAGAGGAAGTCACAGGATGTTGCCAAAAGATGCTCTCAGGCAAGGACACCAGGATGAGACATTGCAGTATCCTCACTTGACCTCAGATCCCTGGGGAGACTTGGTCCCCTCTGGCATGTCTCCATTTAGGGAACATGAGACAGGGCAATGGCTGTGTTTCCCACACCTGCCTCCTAGCTTACAGAATGCAGGCTGTTCTCTGCAGCATCCTCTCTCAGAAGGTCATGCTCACAAGGGCACATGCTGGAAGCACCAGACTGTCTGTCTCCAGAGGGAGAATGAAGCCAGTGGAAGTTAAGACAAAATGTTGAGTCTCACCTGTCAAGTTATCATCACAAAAAAAAACAAAAACAGAAACAAAAACAAAAAAACAAAAAACAAAAAATGGTAACCCAAATCCCCCGGTGACAGGAGTGCTAAGCCTTGCCAGTTTTCTAGAGTTGTGAAATGTTTTAGAGCGTCAGACCAATTTGTATGCTTTAGCTAAACTTGTCCTAGCGTTTGTAAAATGTTATCCTGGGACAAGAAAAAAAGCAAAGCACAAAGGTTTCAACTCAAAGCTATTCATTGCAACATTTTCCACATTGAGAAATGGTATTTGCAATGGTGACGGTGTGGTGTATTGTGGGGTCTTGGCCTTGGTTGGCTTCATTTTCATTGCCAGTTAAAGAAGCAGGAGAAATCTCAGACAAGGCAGACAGAATCAGCCCATGAAGAAAGGCTTTTATTAGGGGTGAGGAAATATACACACAGAGAGCTACACACACACACACACACACACACACACACACACACACAGAGAGAGAGAGAGAGAGAGAGAGAGAGAGAGAGACAGAGACAGAGACAGAGACAGAGACAGAGACAGAGAGACAGATTCCAAAAGACCCTCTGTGAATCAGAGGGGGGATTCAGGAAGCCAAAACCCATTCTCTGCTTGAATATTAGGGCTTTAAGGATCTTCACAGGTGTGTGCATGGGTGTGTCTTTCTCCCCTAATTCAGGGTTGGTCAGTTTGAACAAAGAAAAGGAGGCTGGTAGGCCCAAACTTTTTGAGTAAGCACGTTCTGAGCCTGCCTCAGACCATCAGACCAGTACACAGTTGAGGATCCCTGCTGGGCAGAAAAAAAATTCACCAGGCCGTAAGACAGCAGTTCTCAACCTGTGGGTCCCTTTGCAGGGGTGGAGTGGGGTGAGGTGTCAAACAACCATTTCACAGGAGTCACCTAAGACTATTGGAAAACACAAATATTTACATTACAACTGAGAATAGAAGCAAAATGACAATGATGAAGTAGTAATGAAAATAATGTTATGGTTAGGGTCACCACAACATGAGAAACTGTATTAAAGGGTCACAGATTTAGGAAGGTTGAGAACCACTGCACTAAGCGTTTTACTTCTGGTAGAACCTGAAGAGGAAGAACCTGGAAGAATGCCATTTTTAAACAACTGCTTGTGGCCCCTTTTTCTATCTATCTGTCTGTGGGGGGAGGGGGTCTGTCTAACTGCTAGTCCAAAGACAAGAAATGTTTATGTATGTCACAGTTCATCCATAGGGGCAAGTGTATGTGTGTGTGTGTGTGTGTGTTTGCGCGCGCGGGTGCGTGTGTCTGTGTGTCTATGTGTCCGTGTGTCTGTGATGTGGTGTGTGGTATGTGTGTGTTGTGTGTTCTCTGAGTGTATTACATAGTGCCTGTGCTTGTGCGTGGGTGTGTCTGTGCACACTCGTGTACTCCGAGGCTAGAGGTGTCAATCATTCTCCACCTTATTTTCTGAGACCAGATTGCTCACAGAGTCTAAAGCTCACAGGTCTGGATGGATGGCCAATAAGCTCTGGGGACCCTCCTGTCTCTGCCTCCCCTGTGCTCAGGTCACAGATGTTACTGCATTGCCCCCCCTTTATACCTGGGTATAAAGAGAATCCCAACTTAGGTCTTCATACTTGCAAATCAAGCATTCAACTGACTGAGCATCTCCCAGCCCATAGAAAGTCTAATAGCCCTTTTAAAATGTTATCTCGGGCGGAACAACGGCTCACTGGTTTGCTCTTGCAAAGGCCCGTGTTCAGTTCCTAGCATTCACATGAGGCTGGCAGCTCACAACTGCCTTTACCTACAGCTCTAAGACATTCATCACCCTTTTCTGGCCTACGTAGGCACCTGTACTCATAAACACAATCTCATACGCCCATACGTATATATAATTTAAAATAAAATCTTGTTTAAAAGCCTGTTACCTAAAAACTTGTGGCAGAAGAAATACCCAGAGCAAATTTATATTTGACAAGTGAAGAGAAATACATAGGTGAATATGTATTGTTTGACATTAAACACAGGTGTACTGATAATTAAGACTATATATGTTAAGCTTTGCATGTACATAGACTGGGTCTGTGTCCCCTTACTCAAATCCAAATGTAGGATTTGTGTGTGCAGCACACACTCAGCAAACATTATGTGCCAATATCCTAGTTATGAGGGATTCAGTCCTGAGCCAAGCAGCCTTCCCCTCTGCCTTTACAGAGCTGGCATTTGGGGAGAAGAGGAATAGGCTATGACCTTCAGACTGTTCACAGGTGCATGGGAGGCGAGGGGCTGGCGAGGCACAGGGTGGAGACAGTGGAGACAGGGCTGAGACAGGGACAATGTATGCAGGACTGCAGGGACGGGTGGGGAGTGAAGATGGGGCTGGGAGGGTGAGCAGGGATAGACAGGTTCTCATGCATGAACAGATGGGTCAGAAACAGCAAAGTTGCAGTCACCCTAACTCGTGATACTATGGCAATTTAAATCTTTTCTGCTTTGTTTTCCCATTCTTATCTTCACTGAAAAAAAAACCTATTGGCCTAATGGCACACTTTAATTGCTTTAACTTTGTAATGAAATACATATTTTTAAAAAAAGAATTCTGAATTTTTGTGTAGCCAAAGCCGAGTCGCAGCATGGATGTGCCACTTCCTAAGATAAAAGCCATCACCATGAGAACAGCAATGTCCTCACAGGATTCAGCCTGGGCTGGATTCAGGTCCAGAAGTCTCCACAGCTGCCTTAGCCAGATGTCAGTGGGACACTGGAGGCCCTGTACTGATGATGGCCCTGTATCACAGCTTACTCTTGGCCCTGTTTTCCCTGAAACTTTTCAAGCCTTTCTGCAGCACCTTAGGCAACCCTTGGCCTACAGGAAAGGAGGAAATGCTTGGTCTCACTCAGACCCTCTGTCACTTGCTGCCTGCTCCTGGAAACCTAACCAGTGTCTGCCTGGTACCTCAGAGCAAAACTGTATCATTCCTGGAAAAACTAGGACACAGAGACAGCTCATTCTCCCTTCCTCCCTCCCCCCCTCACTCTGTGTGTGTGTGTGTTATATGTACCTATCTGTATCTGTGTGTGCTTGTCTGTCTATCTCTGTGTATGTACCTGTGTGTATCTCAGTCTCCCTGTGTCTGTCTATCTGTGTCTATGGATGTGGCTGTCTCCTCATCATCGATGCTCTTCTGTGTGAGATGGCCCATTTTATGTATCAACATGGCGAGTCTACGGTGCCACTGGTTGGATATCTGCAGAACAATCTAGATGTTGCTTTTTTAAAAAGTGGTTTTGAACTTAATCAGCATTTGCCATCAATCGGACTTAAGTAAAGCAGATGGTGCCTTTCCTCAGAAACTTCACAACCCTGAGAGAAAAACAAGAGAGCCCTGAAGAGGAAGGGGGTCCACCTCAGGGCTACAACATGGGAGTTCTGCTAAGTTTCAAGTCTTGGATGGGGACTGTAACAATCAACATTGCTGGGGTGAATTTGTAGCTGGCTGTGTGGACTTGGGTTTTGTCAGTTCCCAAAACTTCATGAAGCAATCCCTTAAAGAAGTAAGCCAGACATAGCAGGGGTGGGGGCTGGAAGAGAGAATGTCCTGCTGGTTCTGTTTCTCTGAGGAACCCTGGCTGGTCCTCTCCCCCACTTCTCACAACAGAGGGTCATATCCTATTCCTCTCTGTCCACTCTGGCACAAGGCCTGACCAGCCAGAAAGATGTGCAGCATGAGAGGCTGGGGACTGAGGGCTGGTCTCGGTGTGACTAAGCAAGAGCCAGGGTTTGAAAGACCTGTGCTCAGTGGGGGGAGAACAAACACTTGGAATCAGAACCTCGGTCTCCATCCTGGCTTCAGGACTGTGGCCTCTATGCTTCTCCATTGTGGTGATCACTGGATTGTGGGTGCTGCATACAAGAAAAGGTCCTTGGAGATGCCTGGCTAAGCTCTGATGTCTGACTGTTTACTCCAGCTACACTAGATTAGAAAGTGTCTGATCTGGGGCGAGGGAGGGGATGTGATGTGTGAACAGAGGGTAAAGCATGAGGAGTTCCACTGAGAGGTACTGAGCTTGTGGTTTGGGGGGCAGGCAAAGTATCCGTATCACATGAACAGAATTAAAGGTAGTTCTGGAGTGAGTGTGTAGCTTTCAGGGTGGATCTCGGGCTTGCCAATCCCCAAAACTGTGTGATTTGATCCCTTAAAGGAGCGTTCCAGACAGCAGGGCTGGGAGGGTGGTGGAGAGACTGTCCTGCTGGCTTTGTTTCTGATTCTCCCTGGGATGAAAGTGAAAAATAGTCCTTAATTCGAGCAACAAGAAAAGTCGCCCAGGGAGAGAGTGCAGAGGGAGGATTCCTGAGTCAGTCTACCAGGAAAGAGAACTCAGGGAGCAGTGAGCAGGGGAGAATGCAGGGAGAGGAGACAAGGCCACTGAGGGCTGGGCGTGGTGGGTCAAGAAGTTAGCGCTGACTCAAAGGGCTGGCTGTATCAAGAGAGAGGTGTCATTATAGCAAGGGTGTCCTGAGCATGCTGGCAGGGGAGGGGCAGAGCTGAGAGAGGAGCCTGTGTATAGACTGGCCTCATAGGACATGAGCAGTGGGGGGTGCAGGGAAGCCACAGGTGGATGGATGTGCCATCACAGGATGGACTACAGAATAACCTTGGCAAGGGTTGCAGATTTGGAAGTGGGGAGATGGGTGGCTCCTCTGAATGGCTTTTATGTTCTGGGACCTCCTGCACCTCTACATGCTGTCCTGTACAGTCTACTTCCCAACCCACTCTGTCTGCATTCCATCACCCTATGAGGTCAACATGAAGGGTGAAGCAAACAGTCAACCAAAGGGAAGGCAGGAACTGGTACGGGTGTGTGTCATGAAGCAATCTGAGAGCAGCCTGACATTCACCATTAGTGAGTTCACAGTGTCCACCGTGGGCTTAAATCTGGAACTAGATTAGAGAAAATGTGACCTTAGTTGTGGTCAGAGTGTAGCTCTGCACACACTGGGCACCCCTACAGGGGTCATGTAGAAGTCAAGGTCGGAGTGTGCAGGCAGCAGCCACGAGATGAGAGGAAAGAGTGAGAGCAGAGGTGGGTGGGAGCAGAGAAGGTGCCGAGCCCATGTGACAGGTCTAGGAGAAAGGACCATGGACCAGGGAGGGTGGACAGATACTCAGCAAGTCTGAAACATTGGCGCTTATGTCAATGCAAGGGACCAGGTAAGTGTTAGGACCGGATGAGGGATAGATGCACTCTTTCTAGGAAGGATGCTATAAGCAGCCATACTCCTGGCCCCCTCTCAGGTAGGTCTAACCTTTGGTCCATGTACCCTAGTATAGCTATGAGTATAGCCCAACACAAAACTGAAAACATACTTAAAATGTGATTTGTTTTTTGTTCACTCATTTTGTTTTTTTGCTCAATCTTGTCATTGTTAAGCATTAACTATAGATGACAAATCTATGCCGTAGTGTCATAGTTTGGGCACCCATGCGAGACCACTGTGAGTGATGAGTTGGGATTCTTCCTCACTCACAGACAATTGGGATTGTCTCCTATTTCCTCCTCAGAAAGGAACGGGAAGAGAACTGCTAAGTCAGCAAAATCCACTGCCCATGGAAGATGCACCCGTATGGGCTCCAGACTAGAGAGGCCTCACCTTTCAGAACCTGCTACAGAGCGGAGAACATCTTTCCTCAGACCCAGTATGTCCCAGGCCACATTTGAGAGCTTATGCCTCAGGCAGCATGGACTCAGGAACCAGGGGTTCTCACCTCAGTTCTCTAATTGGCACAGCTGGGTGGCTAGCAAAAAAATTACTTGACTCCTCTGTGCCTCCGTGTCAAATGGAAAGGGTGACCTCCTGGGTTAATAGGTCAATGGAAGGAGAAAAGCACCAGGACTCCTGCTCTGCAGTGTGACTGACCACTTCCTAGACCGGTCCACTGTTAAATGTTTAGAAAATCACCAGCACTACCCTACTGCCAATGCTTCCTCACCACACACATACACTGCTAATGAAACCCTGCAGGCAATTCAGGGTTGGCCCCTGTTAGAAAGAAAGCAACTGCAATTCAAAGAAGTGGTCTCTCCCATACAGCTTGTCCCAAAGGCTGGTTCTGAGCCCCAGATAGCAGAAGTAAGGCCTTCATTTGGAGCCTGCAATGACTGTAAGACCAGACATGTAAAAATAAAAGGCGCTTCCAGCAGTGCCAGGCCACAGACGCCCACAGAAAGAGATGTGGACTTCTCTCCCTCACCTGGCCAGGCCACTTAGGGGCCACCCTTCCCTGAAGTATGCTCACCACTTTGCACACCATCTATGTGGGTATGTGGCTCTGCTGAGCTGAGTAGAGACAAGTGTTGGCTTCAACACTTGTAGCTCGAACAGAAAATCCTACCACAGGGGCCATCGAGATGGCCGAGTAGACACAGGAGCTTGCCACCAAGCCTGATGACCTGATTCCAATCCCCTAAACCTACATAGTGGAAGGAGAGAGTTCCAAAAACCAAGTTGTGAAAGTTGCCCTCCAACCTGCAAACGTGCGTGCCCACGCGCACATGCATGCACGCGCGCACACACACACACACACAATGTAAAAAGAAAAAAAATGATACAAGTTCAAGGCTGGGCTTTGAACTATCTCCCTGGTTATCAGAGTTTCGCCTTATTCCTGGTGTTCTATGCTCCCTTTAGCTGAGTTTCTGCCTTTAGCATGATGCTAACGTGAATTCTAAAACAAGGATCTGGAAATGAATGTGGAATATAAGAGACTTTGAAAACGAGAAAGAGAGAATAAGAAAGAGGAGGGTATAAAGATTTGGAAAGGACGATTAAGAGGAGGGAGGAGAGAAACAGGAGAGGGGGACATACGAGTGACTACAGTCATACCCACCCACAATGCTGTTTCTATAGAAAGCTTAAAGCACTAAGTACTTTATCTGCGTATTCTCACTTACTCTTTACTAACCCCTGCAAAGCTAGTTCTCAAATCCCTCCTTTGTCAAATCTTTGCCCCTGGTTGCTCTGGAAATTCACAGCAATGGCACAATCCTCCCAAAGCTGGCCAAAGTCAGCGTCGTCAGTAACTCACCTGTGCCCTGAGCCTCCTCGCTCAGTCTAGTCTAAAGAACAAACAGACCGTGCCTCGTAAATAGATCAGCTTCCAATACGATCAGACGTAAACCTGGGAGCTTATGAAATTAAGCAGCATTAATGATTAAGCTGCATCCAGCTGTCAGTGTAAACATCTCGGATGCCCATCGTGATAAGCAATCATGATCAACAGCAGCAAGCTGAACTGATTGAAAGCACGTCTGGGAGTGTGGTGGCATGTGCAGATGAAGCCATACCCAGACAAACCAGTGACCTTGACAGCTCCTCCCTGTGTGTCTTATCCAATCCCCTTAACAAGCAGATGTCACCATGGGAGATTTAAACCCCCTGGCCACGGATGAGCCACAGCATGCTCACAAATGACGTGTAGCGTCAATCCTGGAGCCCACATGGGCAGTGATGGGCAAACTCTTGCTGCTCAGACCCCTAGTCAGAGGAAAGTCAGCTGTGCCACCTGGGCAACTCTACTACATCTGTGGTTATTGTTGTTTTATGAATACTTGTTGCCAGGGCTTCCTAGCTGAAAAGTGACCCATACAGACTAATTCTTCTGTCATCAGCACCTGGAGATACCAGAACTGGTGGAGAGATATGCAAGAGGAGGGTATCTGAATAGACGCTGGACACCCTGGGTAATTCTTCTTTATTTTGAATTTCGTCCTTGTATTTTTGGTAATTTTCAAATGTTTATCTATGTATTACCACCATGCTAGTC
The DNA here is from genome assembly GCF_004785775.1 of Grammomys surdaster. Taxonomy (NCBI): domain Eukaryota; kingdom Metazoa; phylum Chordata; class Mammalia; order Rodentia; family Muridae; genus Grammomys; species Grammomys surdaster. Next base: position 1,440,237 of record NW_021620993.1, on the reverse strand, counting down.
TGCTTTCTGTTGCTTTGATAAACACCATGGCCAAAACCAACTTGGGAGAGAAAGTGTCTATTTGATGTCCAGGTCATGGGCCAATCATTGAGGGAAGTCAGGACAGGAAGTTAAGCAGGACCTTGAAGCAGAAACCTTGGAGGAACACTGCTTACTGCCTTGCTTTCTGACTCACATTCAGATACATTTCTCATATATACATTTCACGATCTGGAGTTAGAGAGCGCCTACTGTGTGCTAGGGATACATGATGCAAAGCATCATTGAGTGGTACGCTGTGGTTCCATCTGCAGCCTATACTTGTGGTTGAGAGAACGCGTGGCCAAGGTTCCAGGCTCACGGATTAAAGCAAGATCATCTACTCTCCCTGTCTCCTCCATTGATGCTCATTCATGATGCACCATGGGAAGCCCATCAGCAGGCAGGCAGGCAGATGGGTGACTGGCCAGGGCTCAGACATCAGGGACTGTGATGGCTAGTCTTAATTTGACATAAACTATAGTCATCTGAGAGGAAGAAACCTCGACTGAGAAAATATCTCCATAAGATCCAGCTGAGGGAAGCCCATAGAGCATTTTTCATTAGTTATTGGTATGGAAGGGCCCAGCCCATTGTGGGTGGTGCCATCTCTGTGGTGGTCCTTGGTTCTATACAAAAGCATGCTGAGCAAACCATGAGAAAAAAACCACTAAGCAGCACTCTTCAATAGCCCCTGCCTCAGCTCCTGCCTCCAGATTCCTGCTCTGTTTGAGTTCCTGCCCTGACTTCCTTCAGTGATGGGCTACAGTAAGGAAGTGTAAGCTAAAGAAACCCTTTCATCTGTAACTTGCCTTTGGCTATAGTATTCACCACAGTGATAGTAACCCCAATTAGGATAGTGACTCTCCCAGAGACAGATGTCCTGAATCCAACAATCCCTCAGCAGGTTTGAGACAATCAACCACTTTTCTTATCCCTGGGACTTTCTAGAATCTTCCTTTCCCTAAATTCTATGCACCCATGTTTCCTTCTGTCTCCATCTCTATCAGACTTCTAATGGTGGACTCCTCCCCACTCTCCCCTGCACTATCCCCACTCTGTTCTCTCCAGAGGTGTTGTCAGTCACTGCTCTATTGCTGTGGAGAGACACCATGACCATGGCAACTCTTATTTAAAACAAACAAACAAACAAACAAACATTTAATCGCGACTTACAGTTTCAGAGGTTTAGTCAATTATCATCATGGCAGACATGGTGCTGGAGAAGTAGTTGAGAGGCAGCAGGCCAAAGAGACACACTGGACCTAGCTTGAACTTGAAGACCTCAATTCCACCTCCAGTGACACACTTCCTCCAACAAGGCCACATCTCCTAATCCCTTCAAATAGTGCTGTCCTCCAGCCACCAAACATTCAAACTTGTGAGCCTATTGGGAATATTCTCATTCAAAGCACCATAGGTGACTTCATCCAGACCCATGGTCTTAAGCCCCCACACACACTGAGCTGACACACTGTCCCCTACGATCCAGCCTGAGGTGGTTCTGCTCAGCCAGAGTCCTCCTATGGCTAAGAAGCTTCTCAAACACTGAAGACTGCAGCGAACTCAGTGGTCCAATCAACTCTACCTCAAGCCCTTGTCTCCTTGAGTTTCCCTGGCCTCGGTCCGGTCAAACAAGTAAGACCCCATGGACCTTGAACACCCACCAAAGCTCCTCATTACACAGGCAATGGCCACAACCTTCTGAGACTTCTTCATCTACCTAGCATCATCAGATTGATGGCTACAGCAAGTCAGACTCCTGCGAACCACACTATCTGGAGCCCTCATTGGTTTTCTAGGAATCCAAGTATCCTCAGCCTAACTCAGACAGTCCTCCTAATTCATCAGCATGGCCACAGCCATCAGAGGAATGCTTTGGCGCCCCAGACTGAGTCCATTATCAGTCTGGAGATTCTAGAGCTGCCAGTAACTCACTGGAGTCTCTAGAAAGCCATCATGATCACACCTGTTCCCCAGGCCTTCACTGTCTTCCTGGGATCTCCTGCCCAGCTGTCTTCCCTGCTGCTTGATTCGAATACTTTATGCATCTGGGTCTGCAGTGTCCAGTGAATTATAAGCACTATCTCTTGCCAGTGCCCCATGTTCTCTGCCCCTGGCCTTTCGTCTATTCCCAATCACTCACATCTAGGACAAAGTTCAAATTCCTCCATCTCAGAGCTGTTTAGATGCTGCCTACCCGACCCTACTCCAAAGGCCTGCTCTCCCTGTCTCTCCTCCTTTCCTCCTTCTCTGTTTTACCCTCAATACCTTTAATTTTCTTCTCTGTGTCAATGAGATTACCTTATTTGCCTGGGGGTGGGGAGGGTTAGCCACTGTGTTTTGAAGATTTTAGCTCTCTAAGCAGAGACCTCCTCTCCCGTAGCCTCTCCCATACCATTGACTCCAGTGCCCAGAGTGGTGATTAGCTGTTCCTGACCAGAAGACCATTCAGCCTGATTGCGGCTACCAAGGAGTGCTGCTCACCAATGGTCCTGGGACTGACACAGGGAGGCAGGATCCTGTGCTGAGCTATATGCTGGGTGAGCATGGGCAGACTTCGCTGTAATAGAGGTACAGTCCTATGGTGACACTGGAGTCCAGGACACTGTTTTGGGCCAGGGACCTCCTGCTCAGCTATCTTTCCTGCTGCTTGATTCCCACAGTTTCTGCATCTGGCCAGAGTGTGGTTCTGTAGCCCTCAATAAATCATAACCCTCCTACTACCCATCCTACTGAGACTAAGAGAAACCTCTGCAACTCCTTGTAGAGAGGGGCCTGGCTGCCTGCGTGACTGCTGTAGCTGCTGTGCTCTCTGCCTCCTTGTCCTGTTCACAGGTATCCCACAGGACATGCGACTTCCCCATGGGCCAATGTTGATGGAGAGCTGAGAATTTGGGTGGGGGCTGTATATGCATGGGTGTGTGAAAGCCAGAGGTTGACACTAGGTGTCCCTCCTCAGGTACCCATCCATCTTGCCGTGACTACAAGAGCATGCCACCAGGTCTGGCTTTTATTTAAGTGTGTGCTGGAGATCATATGTGGGTCTTCCTGCTTGCAAGGGGAGAACATTCCTAGGTGAGAATTCCCCAGCCCCACTAATCCTTTTGGTTGAAGAAATTCAATAAATGTAAACTATCTCTCTAGACTTCTTTAAGGTTAGAATCATTTAAAAAGTGGGTTTAAACATTTCAAGATCCAGAACATGTTCCTTGACCCTTGGGTTTGGCATGAGTGGGAATAGCAAAGCTCTGCACATATGTCAACCAAAGTTCAAGCCGCAACTGTTACCCAGCCAGCTGTGTAACCCAAGGGCACATACTTAGCCCTTCTGAGTTTGTCACCCTTGCCTGAATCCCAAGGGTGACAACATGTTCCTGTTTGGGGATTAATAATAACATGTGGACATACACCCAACAGTCAGCAGAGGCTGGCTGACTGTAGCTATTTTTAAGGTCTGTAAGTTAGTCATTCATAAAATTCAGAGGACTCAAGATAAATATTTACACTCAGATATTCATTGAGAGTTTTCCTCAGGTTCTTGTTCTGCTTGGCTGGAGCCATCTGGCAAGAACATTAATAGTCTTTGGGGGCTGAGAAGGTCTCCACCATCCTGCATCACCATCTAGGAGACTGAGTACACATTCAAATGGTGAGGCAAAATCCCAAGACCCACACACTGGCCAGCATGGGTCTTACAGAGACTTAAAGAGGTCAGTGTGAGCACCTTCCCTTAACACAGTCCTGAAGAGAAACAGCCTCAGGCTGCTCGCGGTGTCTCTGCTTAGCTCAGGGATCATGGGTGCCTGCTTCAAATGGGTCTGGTGGGACAGAGAAATCAAGAAGCTCAGAAGATGGGGGTGTTAGAGAAGGTGATTCTTACGAGGAGACTCGTAAACTGGTGTGTGTGGTGGCAGGAACGAAGAAATGATGCTCTGAGCCCCGAGGATGCTAAAATGCACTGGAATGTACTGTGCAGAGTGGGGCATCCCAGTGTCCTCGAGTTCATATTCTCGACAGCGGGACAGAGGACTGGAAAAGAGGCATGCCCATGCGTGCATGTGTTTATTGACCACACACATGTCCATTCAGCAGTCTGCATTAAACCTGTACTGTACGTACTGTATGTTCAGTTCTATTTTGTGTCTAGGCAAGAAAAGCCCTGCCCAACCTCACCGCTATATACAATAGATTACAATCAGATGCCAACAACCACACACAGATACAGTCTCTTGGGTACAATGCTTTAGGTACCATTGTGGTTTTGTTTGTTTAATTTGGTTTTGACTTTTTGTTTTTTGACAGTTTTTTTTTTTTTGAGACAGACTCTCACTGTCTATCTCCAGCTGGCCTGGAACTCAATATCCAAATTAGCTTGGCTTTGAATTTATAAAGCTCCAACTACCCTTACCCCTGACAGCTGGGATTAAAGGCCTGACTCAGAGCATGTAACCTGGTGGCCCCCAGCCAGGTGGTCACAGGTAGTCAGTCATTCTTCTCCAATACAAACGAAACATCTCAGTAGCCTTACCCTTCAGCTAATGACCTTTGCCCACCCTGAATATTCTCACCCCCTCCCCCAAAACTATATAACCCTTGGTTTACCCCAAATAAAGCATATGAATTCAAACTCACCCCAAATAAAGAAATATACCATAAGTGAAGATGGCCTCAGAAAGCCAAAAAGAGCCATAACGTTAAGATTCTTGGAGAAGGCCTTCTCTCTCCCCATTCCCCCGACTCCACCCACCTCCACCCACCCCATCCCACACATGCACATAATAATAATAACAATAATAGTAGTAACAACAACAACAATAATAATGACAATAATGATAATTTTAAATACCTCAAAAATAGATTGTGGGAAAGGTCTTATGGCCAGGTCTTTTCTGTGCTTAAGGGCACAGCTCTTCCTTGTTGGCAACCCAACTGCAGCTACACCCTGCCTTAACACCCAAGTTCCCTAGCTATATGCATCTTCTCATTAGCTGACTCAGCAAAGTTTACATCATACTTGTTCATAGGTGAGAGCATCAGAGCTCACAGAGAAGTGAAGTTGCTAACTCAAAGACACACATCAAAAGAGGACTTTATGCCCTGGGTAGTGTCTGTCATTCTGACTCCCTACAGGGTATACCTGGTACAAGTTTCAGAGGCCAGAGCCCTTGGTGCTGATATGCTAAGCTGTGTGCCTGTCACCAGGTTCTCCTCTCTTTGCTTGTCACAGAGGTTCTTGGTCTTTGCACCCTTGGAACAATAACTAGACAGAAATCACACCCATATTTTGCTTCCCTCCCCCGTGGTCTTGGCCCTGAACCAAGCCTTTTGACAACCTCAGCTCAGGGACACTCCCACTTTTTCAGGACTCATGAGGTACTTAGTATTTAACATGGGCCAGCCCACAGGTGTCCCAGCTTCTCAGGCCTGAGCAGTTACTGAACCTCTCTGAAGACTAGCCTCTGCATCTGTATCATGGGCAGAAGCCCCGCTTCCTGATCTGGCTTCTATATAGTTCCGCAGCTACTACACAGAGCTCATCACAGTTGGCTCTCTATATCCAAAGGGTCTACCATTGGACTCAGCCAACCAAATGTCAAAAATAGTTGGGAAAAAATGTATCTGCAGGAGTCATGAGTGGGACAGCATTCCCATGGCATTTGCTCCCAGTGCATCAGCCCTTAGAGGTCATCCAAAGATGCTGGACAAGGAGCAGAGGTGAGATCCCATGCCAAGGTGTTTGTCTATGGAGTGTGAGCATCTAGTTTGGTATACCTGCAAGATGTCTTGGAAACCAAGCGATGACAGTGTTGGTGCTGGAAACCACAGTCACAGTTATTGGCACAGACAGCTAGCAAAGTTAGAAAGGGAGGGAGGGAGCACAAATATTTGAGGTAGCCTGTTCTGGGGTGGTACAGAGCCAGCAGTGCGTGCTTGTCTCTGGCTCAGCCCTGGTTACAGACATCAAAAGATCTGTGCTTCCCACACCTCAGCCCTTCTCCTGTTGCTAGCTCAGCACGTGGGTCCCTTACAAAAGCTTCCTTCATCTGTGTGCCTCCCCAGGCCAGTTCAACCCCACAATCTGAATTTTCCCACAAAGTCTCTGGGAGGTCCTGACTGGTTCGTTCCAGTCCTGTGCCAGGTTCTCAGGCAGCAGGGACTGAGAAACAAATAGCTTCAATGTTCTAGGACAGATAGGACCGGGATCTCACTGTGACTGACTTACTCTTCAGAATTAATCATCAGGCTACCCCAGGCAAAGACTTGGAACACAAACTTCCCTCAGCTGCCTAATGGCAGCAGCCTGCTCTCCAGAGCATTCACTGCTCCCCTCCCTGGGGAGTAGACTGGTCTCTGTCATCCACCTGCCACAAGTACTGTCTATTTGATTTCAGTGACTCCGTTTCTCAGGGAGCACATGCAGAGACAGGATTCAGATATGTTAAATGACTTGCCCATGGTCACACAAGCCAGTATTAATAATTATCAGGTGTGAACTGGGCTGTGGTGGTGCATGTCTATAATCCCAGCACTCAGAAGTTGGTAGAGCTATGTGTGTTTGAGGCCAGCCTGGTCTACAAAGCAACTTCCAGGATTGTTACACAAAGAACCCTGAAGTGGAAGTTTCTGGGTGCAGACTCACATGGTGTTTTGCTGAGGCAAGACCCATGGGAGGAGCCGTGACGTTTGGAGGGAGTATAAATAGGACTCAGTGGACAGTTCCAGGGAACTTTGGATAGCTAGCTGGGCAACACTTGGTTGGTCTTGCTGGTCTCTTGAGTCTTCACTGATCTTTTGCTTTGATGAGAAAGGCATGGCAGAGAACTTTATCTAGCAGTTTCTGCTGGATTGTGCCACCATTGCTGATTCGTGTTTGGTGTCCTGGCACTACTGAACTAGACTGCTGGTATCTCGACAACAGAGATTAAAATCACCCCCCCAAAGAACTACTTCTAAACAGTTCCGCATCCCCTTATCCTATTTGCCATCTTTTCTCCCCTACCTTTGGATAGTGGGCTAGAAGTGGGTCAAAGTAGGTTTTTGAAAATCTAAGCCTACAGAAACCTTGTCTCAAAAAAAAAAAAAAAAAAAAAAAGCAAACCAAACTGAACCAAACCAAACCATCGAAGTCTGAATATGCCAAGTCTCAGACATTCACTCACAGCTCCTTTTCATCCAAGAAATTTTCGTGTGTCCCAGGGCATATAAACATATATAAAATAGGCATACCAAATCAAGCATTCACTGATAAAACCCTAAAGATATCCATTTTAACCTTAGGTGTGCATTCAACTTTACTATCTTTTGCACACGGAAGCAAAGTCGCACATTGATGAAATGGATGTGACTTGTTTATTTTGCACAAAAACATGTTAAGTCTTGGCTGAAAGTGTGATTCTGCGGGACACAATGTCTTCGAGGTTTTCTTGAAGTGAGTGGTATTTTGATTTTGTCGTTGTCAATGCCGAGAGCATTACTTCACATAAATACATAGTACAAAATGGTAGAGGTTTTTGTGGGGGGGGCTATTTAGAAATTGCTAGAAATTCTTTCCTAAGCTTAGAGAGATGGCACAGTGGTTAGGGGCACATGATGCTCTTGCAGAGGACCTGAGTTCAGTTCCCAGCACCCACATCAAGCAGCTCACAGCTGCCTGTACTTCCAGCTCTAGAGGGGGTCCTCTGGCTTACATGAGTATCTGTGTTGACATGCAACACACATACACATAACAAAAAAAATCTTAAAAAAGGAAAACAAGCCTGGCACAATACAATCTAAACATTCACTAATTTATTTGATACTTAAATGTTTCCATAGTTAAGCCACTTTATTTTTACAAGAGCAGAAAACCTGGTTGGTACAGCTGGAAACACTGTAAGTCACAACACACAGTAGTCTCAGATCTGAGCCTGTGGGTTTTCCGGCAGAGCTGGTAATGAATGAGATCAAGCCCAGAGCAAGGCATTCAAGTTGTGTGTTCGCATCCAGTGCTGCAGGGGTCGTGGCACACAACATGGGTGAACTCGCTGTCAGAAACAACTCTGATTCATTATGTGTTTGATTTTGAATTAATTTTTGGTCACTGTGGGTTCCAGTCCCTTTACTGTTGCCAATATTTTTGTGACATCCCTCCATATTCAGTCACGTGACCCTATACAGGGCTGGGACCCACCAGCAAGCTCCAGTTGGCGTTGCGACCATCTCAAGAGTCTTGCATTAAAAGAATCTGGAGAGGCAAAGTATGGGCTCTGGAACCAGAAGCCTGGGTCAGTTGTATGACACAGGTCAAGAACCTTCTGGAGCTTTTCCCCTGGCTGGCAGTGCAGAGGCTGGAGTTACTGTAAAACATGTTAACCAACAGGCTTCAGGCAGGACATGACATGTCCGGAGGCTGCTGGCCTAGTCACAGGTGTCAAGTCATCCTACTTTATAAAGTTGCGAGTGGAACAGGGTCTGAGTCCCACTGCAGACACTCACCCAGCAGACACTACTTCGTTTCATGGCAGCAGGATCACGTTCCCAGCCACACATTCTTCTCTGTGTTGGAGAGTTGCAGCACTGCCAGCCCCCTCTTTCTCTGGTGCCATCAGCCCCAGGGTCCACAGCTCTCCGTTGTGACTGTCAGCAGTCCACTCTACTGTGATAGGTATCACCCAGTGGGCTCACTGTTCCCAACCCTGGCTTCTGGTGAAAAACCTGTGCTCTCATTAGAACTGAAAACCTGACTCATTATTCCTAACACGGAAACACAGGCTTTCTGCTTGGTTGCAACAGGGGCCAATAAGAAGAAAGAAATGGGTAAGAACTGCTTATGCAAACAGACTGGGACACACAGATAGCATGGGGCATGCCGAAGCCTGAGGACCAGATCTCTTGCAGAGATCTGAATAGTTGACGTAAATATCCCAGTGATGGACTGTGATCCTTTTTCCCCCGTTTTCATGTGTATGGGTATGGTTACACAAGCCTATGTATGCATTTTTGCATATGTGGACACATGTATGGAGTGCACTCGTGCACATGAATGCATGTGCTTGTGGAGGCCGCAAGAGGGTGTTGGATCACTCAAGCTGCAGCTACAGCTGGAGTAAGCCGCTAGACGTGGGTCCTGGGAACTGAACTCCAGGAGTGTGGAAGAGCAGCAAGCACTCTTGTCCATGGAGCCGTCTCTCTGGCCCCTGTAACCAAGTTCTTTATCTGTCTATTTCCCACACTGGCCCTGTGCAGACACTGGATCTGACCTGGATCCTAGTACATGTATTGCCTTGTGTAGACTGCAGCTGTGTGGCCTGGATCTATCTCTTTCTTTCTTTCTTTCTGCACCTCTCCCTTCCCCCCTTCCCCACAAAGCACTTGTCAAACTTCCTTTACATTCCTGATCTCACTTCCCAGCCTGCTCTCGGCTCCCAGCAATGTGCTGAGTGCTGCTGGGATCTCTCTATCATATTACCATTGCTACTCCATGCATCCCTCCTCTGCCCCGTCCCAGATTTGATAAGCATTGCTGGTCACTCCCACAGTGGCTTCCTTCTCACCAGAGCCACCAAGCCCCAGATCAACCAGTGACTACCTGATACAGGGATACTTGTGACAGGTCCCCTCAAGTTAGAAGAGCCAAGTGATACCACGGAAAGTCTCTTTTTAGTACCCCAGAAAACTAATGGATACTGAGTTACAGAAGCATGCAGAGGAAGTGTAAGTATTGCAAAAGCAGTGGGGCCCAGAACTGGGTTGATAGCTTGTATCTGGACCTGAGGTATCACTGGCTCCCCACCCTGTCCTACAAACTGTGTGAAGGAGGTGAGGCGGTATAAATGGGACATGACAGACAGTGATCTGACCCTGGTGTGTCTCACAGTGGTGCACTGTGGCCATAAACACACCATGGTCATTCCCTTGAGGGTCTAAATGCATTTAGGAAGAGCACACTTAGCCATGGCAGCAGCCTCATCTTGGCCCATGACCTGCAGCCTTAGAATTAACTAGAGTAGGAAAGCCAACAAAAGCCCTGGAATTCCCAAGGGCTTTCCCAGTGAGTGAGAAATGCTTCTATCCCAGGCAGGAGCCAGGTCAGGTCACCCTCTGAGTATTGACACCTCCAGGAGAGGCAGTCTCTGTCATATTCCATCTGGATCTCCATTCTGACCCTAGAAACAGTATGTGACATAGTAGATGTCTCTGGAACTTTGTAAGCAGCAGCCCTAACCTTAGGTATTGTCCCAGGTAATGGAAACTTGGTTGTGAATGATGTAGCTCTTGATTGGCCCATGGATTTCCCCCTATGCCAATCACAAAAGGAGATCAGAAGCTGTTTACATTTATGATAATTAACATTACATTTAAGGTTTTAATCACTATGCTATATATGCGTGTTCATATATGATATATATACATATACATATACATATACATATACATATACATATACATATACATATATATATATATATCTTCTAGAATGTAAACCCCTAGCCTGTGCAAGCGTCAGCCCATTTCTCTTTTTCCCCAGACATTGAAGACTATTCTTAAATTGACTTATCTTGTAAAATTTGCTGTTATTGAAAGATAATAGGTCGTAAGACTAACTGCTTTATCTGCTTTTGTAATCAGACTTGCTGCCTTCCTCTGGACCACCTGAGCTCTGTTTCAGCTGGGGCTATGCATCTGTCTTATTGATAACTGTAACCTCTCAGCTATCCCAGTGGCTGGCTCATAGCTAGAGTTTAATAGAAGCCTCCACAGCCAAAGATGACAAATACCATTAAGATATCTGAGCCATTTCCAAGCAGTTTCCTGTGCAATACTCAGATCTGGACAGCAATGGCCACCGCCATCAAGTCCAGACCTTGTACCACATGATTCCAAAACAGTAACTTACGAAGTTAGACAAGATCAGAATGAGTGCAGGACCCAAGTGCAGAGAGAGGACAGGTTATCAGCAGGGCAAGGGGCCTTTGTAATAACCTTTTTTGCAAGGGTGCCTGTGAACACTCTAGAATCGTTGAGCTCATTGGCATCTTTGCCTTGGACACTGTGGTAGTGATAAGGATGGCAAAGCAATCTGCTGATAGGAAACTGTGTCCTGCCTCTTCCCTTGCTCTGGGGAGGACCTGCAGGTGATGTTCACTTATGGACCCTGTGCTTCTGCTCTGACATTCCTGTTTTGCTTGGCAGTCCTGGATGTGTCCCCGCTCCTACTACAAGTCCTTCTAGAGAGCTTCACAACTAGTCTTTCTGCTCCCCTTCGCTCTTCCTCTTCCCAACCCCAACTTTCCAGGTACTCACACATAAAAGGTGGAGGCCTGCTTTTGCTGCTGACCGTGGCTGCAGAGGCTCTGGAGAACCTGATGAAATTAGTAGATCCGCTGAGGTCCTTGCTGCCAGTGTGCTCATTCTTCGGGGTCCCTAGTGGTACATGTGACTTGAACACAGTCTGCTCTTCTACCCCAGTGGCATAATCGGGAATGCAGAGGGACAAAGGGAGCAAACTCTAGAGCCAGGGTTTTGTATGGCGTTATTTTCTCCTGAATAATTAAAAAAAAAAACCACTCTAAAGTCTATTTTGGTCTTCTAAGAGTTAAAGAACAATATGAATTTGTTTGAGATACTTGTATAAATGGAAATTCACACCGGAGCCTGGGTATCAGATGTCACCTGCCTCTCTTTACATTTTCATACAGAAATCAAGTCCATCTTACACGCAGATGTGGTCATGGCCCAGTAGAGCTCAGACCTGCCCTCTGGGCTCTTAGATGGAAAGAAGCCAGGCCCTAAGTTTCTACTGTGTCCTGGGCTACAGACAAAGGGCTAACCTGGTCTCAGCTCACTATGCAAGTGCACTTCGGAAAACCCAGATCTGATCAAGAACAGCTTGGAAAATGTTCCAAGGCCACACAGTTAACACCAAGGTGAAGCAGTACTGGAATATGGGTATGTCTGCTTCCTGAATCTGGGTCTGTCCTCTGGGTCCTCACTTCCCCTGTTCCTGGGAGACTGGCTGTGGTTGCTCAGGCCCTAAAAGAAGAGAGTTTAGTGTCTAACTGCTGAATTCAGTTTATCTCTGTCATCACACCCTAAGGCACAGTCCTCTCTCTTCCTTCTCCCACTTCCTTGGTCTTTTGAGACAGTATAGTGATGGTCTGTGCCACGGGCCTAGCCTGCCTCTCTGCTAGTGCTTCTTGGTGTCCTGCCCTCCAGAGTCCACTCTGGGAAAAACTCCCTAACCTATGTGGCTCATCTCTGGAGTCTCACATTATTTCCGGCTCTCTCCAGGCCCAAGAGCTCCTGGAACATGAGCTGATGGGTCCATCCTGGTCCCTCCGGATCACAGCTCACTATTTCAGGACAGCAGACAGTGCTATTCCACTCAAAAAAAGTAACATCGAACTTATTGACGACAGTTCTGGGTACAGATTGGAAATCTGGCAACAAGGTCCAAGGTTCTGGGTAGGTACACTTTGGAGCAACTGAGGCCATAAAGGAACTTTATGAGAGGAAGATCTCAGAACTTAAAGCTGAAGGTGTAAAAAAAAAGCAAGTCTGGAAGAATGTTCCAAAATGAGCTTCACTCGATGCTGCATCTCCAGGATGGTGGAGAGCCTGAACATTAGACAGCTCACATGGCCCTGTTGTTGCTCTTCCTAGTGGCTTTCAACTGGTCCACTTGTCTTCCATCAGGGAAACTTCTAAAGTGGCACGGCATCCTCTCTTGTTGATCTGAGTGGGTTGGTGTCTGTTTGCAGATGTGTACTGGAATCTCAGTGCAGACCTGTCTGCCTGCACTTCCATGCCACCATGGTGATTTCCATCAGTTTCAGATTGCAGACGGAGGCTTAATTCTGTCCCTGAAGCAGAATGACATTGGTACCCTCACCAACAACTAATCACTGACGCCTTGCTTTGATTGACGTCTTTGCCGGGCTGGGATGAAGGACAAGCCCATCCTTCTGTTTGTGGTGGTGCCTCTGAATCATCAGGGTTTGTAGTCTGTTTACTGCAAGATAACAGAAAATAGTACTTCCTGTGACCTGTGGCTCCTACATCATCATCAGCTAATGTGACCTGTGGCTCCAATATCACCAGGCTGCCAAAAGGACACTTCCAAAAGGATGAGACACACAAATCTGCTGAAAGAGGGTTATTAATTGGATTCATACAAACAATGTCCACTTGGAGGTTGGCTGATTAGCAGCATGAATTCTCTCAGTAGCCTTAATTCCTCTTAGGGCAGAAAGGTGACATAGGCACAGGCTCCTGGGATTGAAATGTGAACATTGTGAGAGATATCAGGGATGCTATTTTTCCCTACCACCAGTTGTTGTGACAACTGGTGGTGACAACACTACACTAAATGTATATGGTGTGTGTGTGTGTGTGTGTGTATACATATGCTTATATACGTGTGTATATGTGGATGTGTGTTTATGTGCATGTGTGTACTTATATACATGTGTAAGTATGTATGTATGCATGTATGTATGTTTGGGTGCTTGTGTTTGTGTGCATGCTCATACATGTCTGTATGTGTTTTCCTGAGGGAAAAGGACTCATCTCAGTGCAGCTCAGATTTCCCAGCTTTTTTGTTCTCAGCATCATTCTGGATACATCCTCTGACATATATGAACAAGAGAAAAACATGTAGTTTCTAAAGGATAGTGGTATTTAAAAATGTGGCATGTCTGTTAGGTCTCATGACCTCATAAGATCTGCACACCATCTTGTTTTAACTTCATTATTCACAGATGAAGAAAGAGGATAGGGCGTTATTTATCATATAGTTTACCCCCTCCCCCACCCCTTGCTGGGTACTGGCTTGTTGCTATGTATATAGGTGCTAAATTCTGATCCCTAAGGTCTTCAAATAAGCACAACCTTACATATGCTGGCCTTTTTTGTGTAAACCTTGCTCCCCAATTTGAAACTATTAGTTAATGAAAGGTTAGAGCCTGTGATTGGGCAGTAGAGAGATAAAGGCGGGACCTGAGAATTGAGTGATGGGTCTCGAAAGAGAGCACAGGAGAGGAGAAAGAGCCTGAGGTTTCAATTGGACAGGATGGATTAGGAGCATGTAGCTGAGAGAAGTACATCTTGAAGACAGATTAATGGAGCAATAACAGCCCAGGCAAGACTCAAACAGCAAGTAACAAGGGGCATGTGGTTTGGATATAGGTGAGAATAGCACAGAACCTGGCCAATGTAGGCTTACAGCTTGTAAATAAAATACCAGGTTTCTGTGTCTTTTATATGGGCTAGCTAGAACAAATATTCCATCAACACCCCTGCATTTGTTGAACTCTCTAAATGAATTTAACTTACGTCAGATTTCCAGCACTGAATATTGCATTCCCAAAAGCACACGAGGCTATTATTGCCTGGGTGTTTCTTGGTGTTCCTCAGAGGTTCACATGTGAGGCCAGATTAGTTATTGTTCTCCGTGCTGTGATCAAATACTTTGACAAAGAAGCCTAGAGATTTATTTGGGCTCACAGTTTGAGGGTTTAGTTCATCCTGGTGAGGATGGTATGGCAGCCAGAGTTTGAAGATGCTGGTCACATGGCATCCACAGTCAGGAAGCAGGGGGAAATGAATACTGAAGTGTATAGCTTGTTTTCTTCTTCACTCAGTCCAACCCTGGAATGATGGGTTCATCAACACTAGGGGCTGCGTCTTCTCTCTCCAGTCCTTCCTGAAAACACCCTCATAGATATACCCAGAGGTGTTTCCATGGTGATGCTGAATTCCATCATACTCAATAGCCATAACTACCATCATGGGGGTTGAACTGCATACTTCACCTCTACCCACCAGGTGTTAGGAACATCCCGCTTTGTGATAATGAAAAATGTCTATGCTCTGACAAAGGTCCCTTGAAGGCAAAGTCCCTCTGGTTCTTTCTTCCTTCATGCCTCCACTTCAGCTAGATCAAGCTCTGCTCCATCCTTCACAGTCTGAGATGTGTGTGCTCTAACATTCATGGTTTTAAGAGAAGACCCTGAGTAGCTGCTGCATTTACCACTGTGTTGTAAGCGGACAAGTCCCATTTTGATGTATTACTCAGAGTTTTCCAGAGAAACAGAACCAACCAGATGTGTGTCAATATTTGAAAATGCAGAAGTGGTGAGATTTAGTTTAAGGAACAGGTCCGTGGGACTGTTCTGAAAACATCCTCATAATACACCTAGAGGTGTTTCCATGGTGATTCTGAATTCCATCAGCATCCAGAGAAGCCATAGTTCCAAAATTTCCAGGGTGGATCGAAGTTTAGAATTGTCACAACTATTGTTTTTAACAAACTCTCAGTCGTTCATTTTTACCAATGAAGATTTGGGAGCCAGATGCTGGGGCAAAAGCCTGCTAGCCCTGAAAAGGAGAGAAAGCACCCAGCAGATTTCCGTCCAAAGCTGACATCTCAAAAGGAAAAGGAAGTTCTCCTGTTCCATGCTGTCTCAAAACCATGTCAAACTGAATGTCCCTCCTTTTTACTTCCTGTTTGTTTCTCTATCTGTCCTCCTGACTTCCTCTTACTCTCTATGGTTTTTTTCTATGTTCACTCCCTGTCAATTTGATGCTTGCTCTGCCACTTGACCTATGGTTGACTTTACTTCATCCTGTTTACAATAAACAGAAAGTTCTTGGATTAAAGGTGTGTGCTAGGGCTGAGTCACACCACAACTAGAAACAGGTTTTTCCAGTAAACAGTACAATCTCAGGGTTCACAGTGTGGTCAAGCATCCCACAACACACAACCCATGCCCAAAGGTGTTTGCTGTTTGCTGGCGGCTTTCCTTCTTGCTGGGACAGGCTGGTGGGGTGGTTTGGTTGTGGTTCATCCATGTTCATCCATGTGGGAGCTCTGGGTGAGCTCCCACTGTGATCCAGCAGAGTGAGAGGCTTGTCAGTCACACTTTTTCCAGTGTAAAGAACTTCTTGGCAACAAGTTTATTCTGACTCATTGTTTCGGGGGCTCATGCCATAGTGGGTGTGTTCCTTGTTTCTGAGCCTTTAGAAAATAGAGGGAGCATCATGGCTGAAGGGCCTAATGAAATAAATAATTTTATTTCATCCATGACCCCAGGCCATAGGACGGAGCCGCCCAAATATAGTGTGAGGTCTCCCTTCCACAGTTATCTTCACAGACACACCCAGGAACACTTTACTTATCACATACTCTTATCAGTCCACAAGCTGACTGTCAAGGCTAACTATCACAGGAGATGGAGCCTTCCAGAGGGATTGATGTCTTTCTCAGAGGCTGGGTTAGCTTTCCCTGGAGCAGCCTGTTACATGATGCGTAGCTGCTTGTCCCCTCCTGTCTCTTTGCTGACAGGCACCTCTGCCACATGAGCTCATCCACCCTGTTAGGAAGCAGTGTGGCTTCCTTGTCACAGAGATGAGACTGTCTGATCTTGAGTTTTCAGTCTCCCAAAATGTACGCTAAATGAACTTCTTTTCTTTACAAATTATCCAGCCTCCAGTATTTTGTTTTCACACACACACACACACACACACACACACACACACACACACACACCCGGTAGGGTTGGGGGGAAAGGATGTGTTCAGCTTTTGGTCTGGACACATGGCAAATCCTGTACAATGTCAATTTTCTGCAAATTGGTAATAGTTTAAAAGACCTTCTTACTATTTTTCAAATCAGAATTAGGCACGAGAGTCATTTCTAAACAATTCACACATTCTGAGTGCACCCTGAAGAACTCTCCGCAACTTCCAACCTCAAGGCAACTTCTGATGTTTCTGAGCAGAGTCAGCTGCGGAGTACCTTTGTTAATGGCAAGTTCTACCCCAGCCTCACTACACTGCCCATGGTAGTGAGGTGCTTTTCTGCTCGCCTATGCCTGAGCGTGCTCAGAACCAAATCAATTGCTTTTAAAAAACCGGTTTCAGAGTTTAAGATATTAAAAATTGTAAAACCTATTCTGGGCTAAAAATCAATTATAAAATACACATATATACAACACAAGAACTAACTGAACGAGCAGATGTATTGCAGGCAGTTAGGACAGGTTCCTGGAGTGCATACTGCTGGGATGCTTTTCCCTGGAGTGTGGGCAGACCCTCTGAGGACCTGCTTTTGCATACACAGAATATATGTGAGGGAGGCACCCATGTGCTTAAGCTGCTTAAGACTGGCATCCATCTTGTTGGAGACTCTCCTGCTCAGGCTGTGAAGAAGCCAGCCACTGGGTGGTGAGCCACCTCAAGTAGTAGCCATGTGTCAGGAAACTGAGAGGTTGTCTTCAGTCTGTGGCCTGCAAGAAACTGTTGCCCTCAGACTAGTTACCTATAAGAAACTATAGCCCTTGAGCTTGCAGGAAACTGGCCCTCAAGCTATACAAGAAACTGAAGGGGTTTTTCCATTCCACACACCAGAAACAAAAGCCTTCAGAGCAGCTGCCTACCAGAAACTGAAGACTGATATGCTGCAGAACTCAGTTTGGAATAGGTCATGTCTGAGCTCAGTCTACTCTAGCCCATGGGAACTGTAAGGAGACAAGCTCTATGGTTTTAGCTCTTAAACTTTTGTCTCGGTGTTCTTCATCAATAGATACTATTCTACCATTCACAAAGGGTGATGGAACATAACCTGTAGTGGTTTGAATAGCTTTTGTCCTCCATAGACTTATGGGTTTGAATGCTTGGCCCACAGGGAATGGCACTATTAGGAGGTGTGGCCTTTTTAGAGGGAGTGTGTCTCTGTGGGGGTGGGCTTTGAGCTCTCCTATGCCTAAGCTCCACCCAGTATGGAATCAGAGCCTCCTCCTGCCTGCCTCCAGAGGACAGTCTCCTTCTGGCTGTCTTCAGATATGTAGAACTCTCAGCTTCTTCTTCAGCACCGTATCTTCCTGCACCGTGCTGCGCTTCCTGCCGTGATGATAATGGACTATGCCTACTGTAAGCCCGCTCCAGTGAAGTGTGTTCTCTTATAGGAGTTGCTGTGGTCATGGTGTCTCTTCACAGCAATGAAACCCTAACTAAGACATACTCACTCCCCTTCTTAGCCTCACCCCTTCTCTCTTTCCTAAAAGTATTGCCCTGGTTTTATTTTTCTCACTCCAATACTTCTCTGAATAAATCTGACATTTACAGAAATCTCACCAAGTAGATGCTTCATGTGAAAAATAGAAATAGCATGTAAGAACCAAAATTTATTAAAAAAAAACAATAAAAGATGGCCAATGGATTAATTTTTTTAGATGATGAATAATGTTGACACCTTAAAGAACATATACACAGTGATGGCCAAGTATCGTGTAGAGAAGTAGTAAGAAGGCTTTTCCTATTGCATTTTTGACATTGCAAAGAAGGGATCATAAAATACTGCAACACTTGTGAAATAACCAATACGATGGAATAAAGATACAAGAGAAGTGCTAACATTTTGTCTAGCCTCTGCCCCACAGTTACCTAGCAACAGGCAGATATACCCAGCTCACCATAAAAGGGGCTGCTTGCCCCCTCCTCACTCTTTTCTCTTGCTCTTGCACTCTTGCTCTCTTCCCTTCTTCCCCCTCTGTCCCTTCTCTCCCCATTCTTCCCCCCCCCACATTCTCATGGAGGGCCTCTCCTCCTCTTCCTCCTCCTCCTCTTCTTCTTTGTCCTCCTCTCTCTCTCTCTCTCTCTCTCTCTCTCTCTCTCTCTCTCTCTCTC
>NW_021620993.1:1409883-1421540 GCF_004785775.1 Grammomys surdaster | reverse complement strand
CTCTCTCTCTCTCTCTCTCTCTCTCTCTCTCTCTCTCTCTCTCTCTCCCTCAACTCCCCTCCCCATGCCCTAAATAAACTCTATTTCTATCCTATACTTGTCATGTGGCTGGTACGGGGGTGGGGTGGGGGTGGGGGTGCGCCTCCACCAAACACATCCCTGGCCTCTTTTTCTTTTTATAAAACACAGCAAGAAGAATTCTGTAGTGGTTAATCACTTGCTTCTAAGTTAAAGTGGTTTGAAAGGGGGTTATGTGTCAAGAGTGTTGGAGTATGTTTATAGTCGCAGCCCTCAGGGGACTGAGGCAGGAAGATCTCCACCTGCTGCTATCTCAGAAATCATAAGTAAATGAATAAATATATATTAAATGATAACAAAAAGGGATTTTTCAAGAAATTTGTGATAATAAATAGGGCCATGTCACCTCATGACATGTTTGTGTCCACCTCCAACCCACTCCCTTATGTATGTATAGGTAGAAAGAGAAACCACTGCACAAAAGAAAACACCAGTAGCCCTGTCTTTTGGTGTCTGAAAACCCCTATTTGCTAAGGTATAGAAGTGGGATGGTGGGAAGCCAGGGGGTGCATGTTTCCTTGTTACTGACAGTGACAGTGACAGTGACAGACAGCTATGGTTGGGACAAGTTGCAGATTCCAGTGGTAAGAGATGTACTTTGAGAGATGCTTGACTAAAAGCCCACCCTTCTTCTTTTTTTTTTTTAAATATAATTTATTTATTTTTTTCAAATTGTAATTTATACTCATTCACACAGGGGTTATAAACACAAAAAGGCAGGACATGGGGAAGGGGATGACACTGGAGTGTGGGTGTTCAGGGGAATACAGATATCTTTCAGAACAGGGTATTGGCTGGGTGAGGGTTCAGGGGACAGATCACTATGACTCTGCCTATGATTCACTTGTCTTTGTCTAAGTTGGTAATATCTGCCAAGGCTACCTATTTACAAGGTCTATGACTACTCAGGCTGGTAAATTGTCACAAAAACTGCCTGTTTACAATAGCTTATAGCCATCTGTTTCAGTGTTTATCCACAGAGATCCAAGACTTGGTGTTAGTATACATGTATGACAGGCCTATTGCTGATTTTAGGCCTATGGCTGATTTTAGGCCTTCAGTGTGTAAGCAGGGCTGCCCCTGACATCTCCTCCCTTCTCTAAGTATAAACGAAGCCACCCTTCTTAAGATAGGAGCTATAGTGTCATGAGGTGAGGCCCCAGCAGATGACTGGGAAGATGACAGAAGGAGACCTTTGGCACCTTGGGGAGCAAATCCTTGACAGATATGGGGAGAACAGTGGCGAATAGGAAAGAATGGGAAGGACAGGGCTGGGGAAAGGAAACTGTCAGGCTCTGCCCATTCCTCTGAGCTGGGATAATCATCAATTAATAGTAAAAGGAGATTTCTCCAAAGGAGGTGAGTCCTGGGGGAAACAACTGTCTCTTCTCAACCTAAACAGGGTAATTGCTGAGCAGTTCCCTGCCAGATTGTCCTTTTAACAAAGAAGAAGAGATCAAAGGCAAGTATACCTCCTACTTGTCCCAGCAGGCTCCCAATGCCAAAGCAGGCTGGGGCTCTGTCTCTTTCAGCCTTCCTGGGAAGTTTTAAATAGTGAGGGCAGAAGGCCAAGAGACAGGGATGTCTGTTGGCTGAGGTGTATAAGGAGGGCCTGCCAGGAGCCCTGAGGTCCCACAGCAGGTCAACCTCTGTCCAGCCACAATCACAGCTGCTTTCTGACGTCATCTGCCAAGCAATGCAAGCAGGGACCTAAGAAAACAGAGACAAGGGAAGAAGAGTTCAGCATCAAGGCTAATGTTGGGAATAGGTGGTCATGGAGCAGGCTGTACAACCAGGATTGCACTGAAACCCAAAAGTTAAGCTATTTGTCTTCTTTTTATCCTCAACCCCAGGCTGGATCTCAGGTCTTCCTTTTAGGGTTCTCATGACTCCCCCTGACACAGCACTTCCCCACTTCTGCTCTAGAACCACTTTCTTAAATGCTCCTCACTTCAGTAAAACCAAAAATCATGTCTGCCCTGCCCTCAGAGATGAGGGTACCCCACAAAGCCGAGTGAGGTGCCTGCCTGATACACAGAGGAGGACTCTGGAACCTGAGAGCAGGAGCTGAGAAAGAGTTAAGCATGCCTTTCTGTTATCTGGACTGCTTAAGTTCAGAGATTCCCAGGAGATTCTTCTGTGAGAGATACAGCACCCAGATCCTCAGATCTTCAAGGAAGATGGACCCAGGAAAGATGGAGGATGAAATACTACCCCATGAGTGAGCAGTTTTTTTTTTTTTTTTTTTTGAGACTGGAGTTTCATTAAGATGACACTTCAGAAGACCATCAAAGATATAGAGTTATCACTATGGCATACAAATGAAGACATAGAGACATATGCATATATATACCTGAACTTACATAGCTTCCTAATTCTGAAATGTTCTTTTGATTGGTTTTAGTATCACAGTGCCCCTCATTATTTAATAAGTAAAAGCTTTGAATTTTACTCATATTTGCATAAAAGCCATGATCTTACCGATTCAAAAATTAAATTTTATTGGGTTTTGGCACATCCACTTGAATACCTGCACACATTCGTTTGAAAGGCTTGGTTTCCCAGGACCTTGGGTGATTTCTGTTAGAGAGATGGTTGCATTGAAAGAACTGGAGACAGGCCCTCAAAGCAGTAGCTGGGGGCCAGGGGCACAGGGGAAAAGATCTGGTTTCTTATTGTCACCTACACAAGCACCACTCCCTGTGGGGTGCAGGTGAGTGTGAGTGTGAGTGAGTGAGTGTGACAGAAAACGAGAGGATGCACCTGGATACCTCTGGACTGGACCAACAGGACTGACCAGCACAGTCAGCTCCATGTTTCATTCATTTCTACCCCAGCCCTGTAAAAGCAGCTAGCAGCTCCGTGATGCCCTATTTCTTGGGACCCCTTCCTCCTGCAGTGTAAGAACCGTTCTCTCTCGGTCTCCGTCTCCGTCTCTCCGTCTCTCCGTCTCTCTGTCTCTCCGTCTCTCCATCGTCTCTCCATCTCTCCATCTCTCCATCGTCTCTCTGTCTCTCCATCATCTCTCTGTCTCTCCGTCATCTCTCCATCTCTCCATCTCTCTGTCTCCCCCTCCCCCTCCCCCCTCCCACCAGGAATTTATAATAAAATTCTCTAACTCTCCCTCTCTAGTCCATGAATCTCATCCTTCAGGTTTGGTTTTTTTGTTTGGTTTGGTTTGGTTTTTTGGTGGGGTTTTTTTTTTTTTTGGGGGGGTTTTTTTTTTTTTTTTTTTGCTTTTTTGTTTTGTTTTGTTTCTTTTCTTTCTTTCTTTCTTTCTTTCTTTCTTTCTTTCTTTCTTTTTTTTTTTTGAGAAAAGAGCCTGAAAGCCCCCAACCCATAGGACTAAACTCTCCAAAAGCTGAGAAAGGCTTCCTCATTCTGGTCTCACAAATATTCCAGTATTAAATCTATGTATTCCCCAAAGTGAAAAGTGGCAGAGAACCCAGCCAGTCACTTTACTTTCTTGTCTGATACCAAGTTTGACATCAAATCTGTTAGAAATCCAGGTTCCTTGGAACAATAGCCTTCGAGACCGGACTGAGGCTGTCCTGGGAGTTCAAGCTTTCATTAGACTGGCAGTAAGAGAAAACTTAAAACCTAAGGTTTTTGTCCCACAATATTTTTCTATATATTGACAATATTAATAAAATAGGCCATATGTATCACTTCTTAAGCTAATAGAGCCCTTTGAAGAGTGCCTCATAAAGATAAGACATAAATTAAGTGTAACTTATGTGCACCAAAAATATGGAAGTCTAATCATGTTATTAAGCATCATATGAGTCAGAGGTCCCCAGAAAATCAAAAGCAAGCGGATACAAAGGTTGTGTGTGAGGGCAGTCATTAGGGGATTGGGATTGTTTGAATAAGAATGGCCCCCACATGGGCTGGAGAGATGGCTCAGTGGTTAAGAGCACTGACTGCACTTCCAGAGGTCCTGAGTTCAAATTCCAGCAACCACATGGTGGCTCACAACCATCTGTAATGAGATCTGATGCCCTCTTCTGGTGTGTCTGAAAACAGCTACAGTATATTCATATATAATAAGTAAATAAATCTTTAAAAAAATTAAAAAAAAAAAGAATGTCCCCCACAGGCTCTTAGAGTTGACCGCTTGATCATCAGGGAAGTAGTACTGCTTGAGAGGATTTGGAGTGTGGCGTTGTTGGAGTAGGTGTAGACTTGTTGGAGGAAGGGCTTTCACTGAGGCTTTCAAAAGCTCAAGCCAGGCCCAGTGGCTCTCTCTTCCTGATGTTTACAAACCCAGATGTAGAACTTCTAAGTTACGTCTCTAGCACCTTGTCTGCCTGTATGCCACTTTGCTTCGTGCCACGACGAAAACAGACTAAACCTCTGAAACTGTAAACCAGCCCCGATTTGATGTTTAATAGATGTTTCTAAGGTCGTGGTGTCTTTTTATAGCAATAAAACATTGGCTAAGATAGGAGTGTAGGTTATGGGATCACAGAGGCTAAGAAGATTCCAGAAAGCAGAGACCTAACAAATCCAATAATAGAAAAATGAGTATTAGCTTTAAATCCTGACTACCAGGTGCACCAACAGTCTGAGGCTCAAGTTGTAGGCTGGGGTGGAGGTGTGGCCAATGTAAATTCTGAAGTTCTAAGGACCAGGACCTCCCATATCTGAGATTAATGTCCTAGCTTTGGGAAGAGGGAATGGAGACAGAGATAGAATAGGAGGAGACAGAGGGAAGAGAGGAGAAGAGAGATGAGAAGTGGGGAGCAAACCTACCTTTCTCCTGCTCTTAGGCCCTATTTGTAGGTGGTGACCCTGGGTACTATAAGAAAGCAGGTTGAATAAGTCATGAGGAGCAAGCCAGTAAGCAGTATTCTTCCATGGCCCCTGCTTCAGTTCCTGCCTCCAGGTTCCTGTCTTGAGCTCCTGTTCTGACTTCCTAGATGATGCGTTGTAACATGTAAGCCTTAAGCCCTTTCCTTCCTGAGTTGCTTCTGACCAGTGTTGTTTATCACAGCAACAGAGGCCTAACGAGGGCAGATCCCTCCTGACGTGGTAAGGGTGAGTCTTTCGTACACAGTTTACAGACTGGACTACAATTATCTGCTGCTACTTCTCTGTCACCCATCAGTTTGCCTGGAGTCCTGTAGACATGTGTATCGGTTGAGGAGACTCTGGGCTTTGGCAGCTTTTGTGACTTCTTAGGAATAGCGGCGAGAGCAGCAGGTGGTGCCCTCTAGTGTTAGAGATCTTATGTTGCGCTTGGATGTTACCCATTTGTTTGGGCCATAAGGATTCTGGATTCCTTAAGTCTTGACAGCAGGAGGAATCACAGCCTCTAGGCAGGCCTGGGTATCAAGATTTCTCTTCCCCCGAGAGTGACTACTATTACAGCTCCTTAACCTGGGGTGTCTGAGGTCCTTGCCCCCAAAGGCTTGGCAGTGTTCTATAACTGTTCCAGCCACAGGACCTGAAACTTCTCTTATTGGGTGTTATACAGCTGACTAGCCTTCTTCAGCCTAAGTTCTGTGTCCTCTGCTTCCACTTTCTCCCTTCTTCCTGCCTTTGCCATTTCCTTAAGCTGTTCAGCCGCCTCTTCTTCAGCTTCCGGTCATTCTCACTTCTTTTACAGCTTGGCCCTCCCTCTGATTACTCCTTCCAACCCCACACTGCTGTCCCTAGTAAACTTTGAATACATGACTGAATAAGTCCCACTTCTAATTCATTCAACCCATTAGGCTTGGAACACTCTGGGTTTTGTTTTGCCAGCACTGTCAGCTTTTTTAAAATAAAAGGGATCCTTCTTCAATTAGCGATACAGGGAGATATTTCTGGTGCAATCTCTTAAGTCAAAGAGATCTACTGGCATCTGGTGCTCAGAGGCTGGAGGTGGGGTAGGGTGGGGCTGCTAAGCATCCTTCAAGGGCCAGGTCTCAGCTCACCATCAGGACACAATGTCAGGAGTGCAGAGACTGAAGGAGCTGCTCTCAGGACTCAGCCCAGAAGGTGCCCAGAGCTACATGGCTTGCAGCAAACAGAGGGATGTGCTCAAGGCCCAAGCCAAGATTTAAACCCTGGAATGGATGAGAATCATGTAGAGAAAATGGTTCAGGTACTTTCTTATTTGCTGGGACAAAACACCCGATGGAAGCAACTTAAGGGAAGAATGTGTTCTGGCTCACAGTGTAAGGGGACTAGAGAGATGGCCCAGAGATTAAGGGCATTTGTTGATCTTTCAGGGAGGACCTGGGTTCTATTCTCAGCACCCACATGATGGTTCATAATCAACGATAACTCCCATTCTAGGAGATCCAATGCTCTCGTCTAACTAATCTGAGCACCAGACACATGGTACACACACATGCATGCAAGACACTTATTCTTATGGAATCAAATAAAGAAATCTAAAAACTCGTTGTTTTTTTTTTTTAAAAAAAAACAGGATACTGTTTTTCACAGTAGGTAAGGTATGGTAGAGTTCACTGAGGGGGTTCCTGATGGGGTCACATGAGGAAGGAAGTCTGTGACGAGATAAGAATGAAACTCTGGTGCAGACTGACCATCAGCGTGGATCAGACATCGTAGGAGTCTAAAGTAATTAATTATCTTGGGGAATCTGGGTGAAATCTGCCTCCACAGATAGCAAGGTCACCAGGTCATTAGCAAAATCAGCTCTCAGCTTTCTGGATGGGATGCAGGTGTCTGGTTTTTATCTCCCCCACTGAGGAGATACCCCTTCCTGATGAACATTTATGGTTCTCTGAGTGCTTCCCTGTGAGTACAAAGACCACTGTGCCCACAACAGTTCATGACAACAGGGTATGGGTCCAGAAACCACTCAGGGATCGGGGAGCAAAAATGTGAGGGTTCCAGCGCTCATTTTTCCTATCTCTCTTTGTATTAATTTGGAGATCTAGTCCATAGAACAGTGCTAATTATATTCAGGGCGGCTCTTTACCCTCAGTGAGTCCTTCTGGAGATGCCCTCACAGACATGCTCAGAGGTGTTCCTTATTAATACCCTAGGCTTTACTTAATCCAAACAAGTTGTCAATCAAAAATAACATTTTAGACTTTTTTTAATTAAGTTTTTTTTTAAAAAAAAAGGTTTTAGATATTATAAGAGCAGAAAAAT
Organism: Grammomys surdaster; assembly: GCF_004785775.1. NCBI lineage: Eukaryota > Metazoa > Chordata > Mammalia > Rodentia > Muridae > Grammomys > Grammomys surdaster. Next base: position 1,414,349 of record NW_021620993.1, on the reverse strand, counting down.
CTGCCCCAAGTGAGGCAATGTCTGGGGTTCCTATTAGGAACACATCAACTAGTTGAGAGATGTGTTCAGACCATTTGGACTGGAACGGAGACAGCAACAGAACAGCTTTGCTTCGGGCCACGGATGCATGTTTGTAGGCATTTAATGCAAGCAACAAAACAGGCTTATCCTAATGACTAGTAGACCAGCGCTCGGCAGCCTTCGGATAGCGTCATTTCCCGGTAGGATGGAGTAGATGTTGCAAATGGAAAGGGGAGAGGAAGAAAAGCAGGAAAGGCTGGAGACCCGGGAGGGAGGCTTGGGTTTTCTCATACACTTGCTATAGCGTCATGTGTCTAGCAGATCCAGAAACACTCCTGGCCTTCACCCAGGCCCTTCCTGCTAGCCTGCTCACTCTCATTGATAGCACTGTACTACCATTCATTGGTAAGCCATTCTGTGCCCTCCATTCATCATGCTATCATGTAGACATTAGTCCAGTCTTACCAGCATCTTTGAAGTGTCCAGGAACAACATCAAGGTCTGAAGAAGTTTGTGGGTCAGGACCATTAGATCTTTACCTGGAGTGTCTCAAGTAGACCCCACACAGCCCTGTGAGGTGTATGCCGTTCTGATTCTCATTTTGCAATGAAGGAAGCTGACACTACTGTTGTAGACACTGCTAAAATCCCTGGCACATGTTCTCTTTTCCTTTTTGTATGTCAGTACAGATCAGGTTCTACTGTGCTAGCAAGCATGCTCATGGGCTAGTGAAATATGAGTTCTTTTGAGCCTACACCTCAGTCCGTAGCCACACTGGTTGAGTATGTATTGGCTTTGTTGGTTCTGTTCAGACACCAGGTCCCTAGCTTTGGCTGTCTCTCCATGTAGTGGCCCAATTCTGGCTAGTGAGATCTAAAGGACTCAGCCATCACTCCAGGAAGATGCTTTCTTTCCCTGATACCTGCATCACCTTTCTCCCTCCTTCACCATCCTTTCCAGAATACAGATACAGCCATGAAGGATGGAGCCATATGAGTTAGAGATGGTGGTACTGAAGCAGGGGCTGGGGCTGCTGCCTCCATTAGCAGAGGTTCTGGGCTGCTCTATCTTGCTGTGCACCTGAGCATCTTTGAACGGGTCCCCCTATCATAGAACTTAGGGTGCCCTGTGAACCAGGCCTCTGCCAGTTCAGTTTGGCCAGTGGGAGGCTCTACAGAACTCCCTCCCCCACTGCCCTTCTTACAAGCTCTCCCTTGTGCCTTAAGGCTGCACGCTAGCACTAGTAATGACTTCCCTCAAGGTACCTACAGGTGCTCCACCACTTTGCTTGGCTTCTGTGTACTACCCACAGACCCTCAAATGGTCCATTCGCTCGATCATCGCCAACCTAACCCGTGGAGCTGGTACCTGTTTGCTGTACACTCACAGGCACAAGCAGCTCACTGCTTCCTGAGGTAGCCTGTCCCATCTAAGAAGTGTGTTGTCTGTCCATCTACTTCCATGTGCTCTTCACTTGACTTTGAAATCATAAGGGCTTGCGCAGAGGATTCTGACAGTCAGAGCTAGTTTCAAGTCTCTATGTTATGCTCCCCAGGAGTCCAATTATTTAGCATTAATTACCCAGTAGACTGTTCCCAGCTTCAGCGTCTGTTATTTGGGGGAGTCACAGCCACACCTTGAAGAATGATAAACTACGGCCCATCCAAGCCCTGTTATTACTGGTAAAAAAAAGACAGCAGAAACAGTCTGAAAAGACAGTCTTTATGTCTATCCCTCCAAGAGCTACCTGGTCTTTTCTGAACAGTGTAGCTATTTGTACAATACATGGGACATACTTGTGCTAAGAAAGAATTGGGTGTCATTCACCTGAGATTCAAATGCATGTGTCTTATGAAGTGTGGTCTCTAGTGGATAGTAGCAGCCAATCTTAGTATTAATCTCCAGAACTCTTTGCCCTTAATTCAAGATGAGCCAAATGATTTTTTTAAGCTAATAATGTAGTAATAAATTAACAAAAGGAGTCAACACATGAATATAGATGTTAAAGATCATTTCGTGTCCCCACAAATCACACCATGTGGAAATGTGGCTCTCAGACTCCTACGTCCTTGAGACTGTCTATGGTGTTTGTAGAAAATAAAGCCTTCTAGACATTTACAAAATGCTAACAAGGAGGCTGCAGAGATGGCTAAGAGCACTGCTCTTCCGGAGGTTCTGAGTTCGATTTCTAGCATTATAGATGGCTCACAACCATCTATAATGGGATCTGATGCCCTCTTCTGTCATGCTGGCTTATATACAAATAGAGCACTCATATACATAAAATCCATAAATAAATATTTAAAAGGAATTGACAAGTGAGGAGAAGCTGAGAACTGGGGAGGGGATTTGTCAGGAATGGGGAATGTGTGGCTGGAGTGTCACAATCTGGAGCTCAAGCACCCTTGCTTTGGGCCAGTATCCCCCCCAAATCCCTTTGGGTGTGGTGCCAGGGTATCATATAACCAGGAGGAGCCAGTCTAGAGCATCAGTGTGGTTGTGTCCTGTTCAACCCTGGAAATCTCATCTTGAGAGTAGTTGGAGTGAGGAACACTCCATCCCCTGCCTGGGGCCTGTAAGTCATATAACACCCCTACCCCAATCTTTGTCCCCACCAGAGGGAGGTCACATAGTTGAAGCCTGGTTAAACTTCCCTCTCCTTCTGAGGTCATGTCCAGCAAGCACCTGGATTCCTCTTCATGCAAATAAGCCATCCCCAGCCCCTTAGCCCCAGCCAATGAAGTTCACTTACCCTAAAAGCCTCTACCCACTCCTCAGGTGTTTAAATAGCCTTTGTTTTCCCCAATTAAGTGAGCTGCTCAGTGAAGCCTGCCTCCCCAGAAGTCTGTTTCTCACTGTGCTCACCCATTGCCTGAGGTCTCCACTACCCCAAGCTGATCCTGCTTCCTGCTTCTTCCCCTCAGCAGTCAGGAAGGGCAGGGGAAGTGGAGCTCAAATAGCAACTGGGAAACAAAGTGGAGGAAATTTCTAGAAAAAGGTAGAAGTGGTTTGAATATGCTTGGCCCAAGGAGTGGCACCATTAGGAGGTATGGCCTTGTTGAAGTGGGTGTGGTCTTGTTGGAGGAAGTGTGTCACAGTGGGGTTGGCAATGAGACTCCCTCCTAACCATGTAGAGCCAGTCTTCTCCTGGTGCCCTTCAGATAAAGATGTAGAACTCTCAGTTCCTTGCACATCATACCTGCCTCGACACTGCCATGCTCCCACCTTGATGATAATGGATTAAATCTCTGAACCTGCAAACCAGCCCCAATTAAATATTGTCCTTATAAGACTTGCCTTGGATGTGGTGTCTGTTCACAGCAGTAAAATCCTAAGACAGAAATTGGTATCAGAAGTGGAGTATTGCTGTGATAGGCTTGACCATGTTTTTATTTGGAGGAATGTGGATTTTGAGACTTTGGGTCTGGAAAACAGTGGAATGCTTTAAGTAGCTTAATGAGCCAAGAACTATGAAAAACTTTGTTGCTGAATGATTTGAACTGTGCAGACCTGCCTAGGAGGTTTTCAGTGAAGAATTTCATTATGTGGCCCATATGGCTGAAACTGCCAAGTCCTGCTCCTTGCTGGGGCAGGAACACACATTCCCCTTCCCCATTCTACTACCAGCCTACTCATTTTCTGGGTTCACACTAATATGTTAGTTTTTAATCCAGATTCCTTTTAATTGAGCAATTACTTTTAAATTGAAAGTATGTTCATATCATACAATATATTCTGATCACGGTTTCCCTTCCCACTTCTCCTAGATCCCCCCTACCTACACAACTCAAAGCCTTCTTTTTCCTTAGTAAAAAACAAACAAACAAACAAACAAAACAACCCCCCCAAAACAAAACAAAAAAATAGGCAATAAATGATGAAACCAAACTACAACACACACACACACACACACACACACACACACACACAAGCATGAGAAACATACACTTGTTCTCTCTCTCATCCCATATACACAAAACTGGAAACCATAATACACAAGCAAAAGACCTGCAAGGCTATTTCAAACAAACAAACAAACAAACAAACAAACAAACAAACAACCTCTCTCAAAATACCAATGAGTTTATTTTGGCCAAACAGAGCAGTACAAGATAAAAGCAAAACAACAAAACTCTCCCCAAATACCAATGAATTTCTGTTGGCCATCTACTGCTGGGCATGGGACCTACCTATCCTTAAGTATGGTTAGTATATCCAGTGAGACTCCACTGGAGAAAGAGAAATGCAATGACTCCCTTAGGGTAACAACTAGGCATTCATGTTGCCTAAAGCTGGTTGATGAGACCAGCTGGTGGATAAGCTATGCAGATTCTGTGTAGCCTAAGGGCACGCATGTGTGTGTGTATGTGTGGTGTGTGTGTGTGTGTGTGTGTGTGTGAGAGAGAGAGAGAGAGAGAGAGAGAGAGAGAGAGAGAGAGAGAGAG
>NW_021620993.1:1382779-1409873 GCF_004785775.1 Grammomys surdaster | reverse complement strand
GAGAGAGAGAGAGAGAGAGAGAGAGAGAGAGAGAGAGAGAGAGAGAGAGAGAGAGAGATTGATTCTGAGTAGCCTAAGGGTGTGTGTGTGTGTGTGTTTTCTCCTGAGATCTTTGCTGTTTTAGGAAGCCAAAGCTATACCTATACCCCAAATACAGCTGACTGGCACAGAACTATCATCCTGGTCCTAAGAAGAAGAGGGCAGGTCCCATCCACTACTGTGACAGCCTCATCCAAGAAATCAGTGACTGCAACTGGGTTCTTGCATGTGTGGCCACCAGTAATGACAAATGGGGCTTTCACCATGACAATCTGTGCTCCCTTGACAGCATATACAGATCTTTCTTGTTGAAACGGCAAAGATCATAGGTGTAGACCATTTTGTTTTTTTTTAAGTCTCCAAAGAAATGGAAGCCAGACTCTCATGCCTCAGAGTTAGATGGTAGCGCTTGCAATGGGGTCACTTGATGCGTATTATCCACAATGTGGTTTCTATTCTTGTAGTTTAAAAACTGTACTATTTTTATGAAAAAAAAAAAATTAAAGAAAAAAACCTGCCAGGCAGCAAGCACATCAAAGTGTGTCCTGGTCTGGTACAGCTGTCTCCTGCCAACTTGGATTTGAGAGAATTACGAATACAGTCAAATGCCACTACTTTCACAGTTTCTTCCTTAGGAACAAACTTGGGGACTGCAGAGATGCCTCGGTGGTTAAGAGCACTTACTGCATATTCATGAGGATGGGAACTGAGGTCCTAGCATTCACAGAACAAGCCATGTGTTCTCTTTATGCCTATGCCTCCAGCTCCAGGGGAGTCAGGCACGTTTGCTGGGGCTTGCTGGCTTGCAGTCTAGCTGAGAACATGAGCTCCAAGTTCAGGAAAGAGGCCCTCACTCAAACCTTCTGGCTTCTGCATATGAAATACTTATACTCACACATAAATAAAATGTTTTTTTTAAAATAAAAACAAAAAACAAAAAAAACCCTTTTCATTGAATTATCCTAGGGAGTCTTCTACTCTGGAGCAAATAGTTTCCATTGTCAGCTCTGATGTCTCTCTAACTCAACATAGTGTAAAGACAAGACAGGCTACTCTCCCTTAGGTGCTGCTTGCTTTCATTCACCCACTGACTCCTTGACACGAAAGCATCTGGTCTTAACGTCAAACATGTTTCTGACCTTGTTCTGTGGTTTGCATTTCATATGGTGTAATTTAATCTTCTTGACTTCTGCCATCCTTTTACACATGCATGACAGAATCAACACCAAGAACCAGAGAGAAGTTTTTATGGAGACTAAAAACCTGTACCCGAGAACAGTGCTTTGAGTTGTTCTGGCTGCATGAGAAGTTTTCTCAAACACCTAGACCCAGTTCCTGGCAGGAGGGTGAGATGGGATTTGGACAGCATCAGATCCAATGCTCAGTTACAAATGAACCCGGGCTCTAAGAAAGTGAGTGGGCCAGGCCATGTGTTGTCTGGAAGCAGGGAGGGGAGCAGGACTAAGAGTCTTGGTTTCTCTTGGGCTGTCCTTCCATGTGATGGCCACAATGCGGGTTCACAGAGACCCCACCAGAGAAGTTGGCTGGTGGGTGTCCCCCAACCCCCAATCCTCCCACACGCACCGCCACACAGAGCCAGTGATCCACAATCAAGAGAAAAGATATTTAATTATTTCTGTCTAATCTCTTAAAGCGTTCAAAGTGTTTTCACAAGTGCAAGGGGAGGGATTGTTCTCAGCCAACATTTACCAGTGATTCCGACACACGCAAAGAAACTACCAATCACGGTGCTTTATACTTACTTTAATTTCTGCACTGAAAAAGAAAAAAAGGTAAAAACATGACAAATTACAGTAACATCATCTTGTCCTTAATCTCTGCTCTTGGGGCCAGAGTTGGGAAGAGACAAGGAAACATTGAAGCATGGTAATCACGTGACCAGGACACCTCAGTCTGGGTAACAAGGGCTCTACTTGTCTGGACACGGTACTGTCAGTGCGCCAGGCCAGGAACATGACAGACAACAGTCAAGATACATCAAAAAAAAAAAAAAAAAAAAAGAAAAGAAAAGAAAAGAAAATTCCCATGATTCCATTCTTAAAAATCAAGCACAAAATCTGACAATGAGATCCAGGTTCACATGTCCCCATGGGATCTGGGGATGGCTCCAGGGAGGCAGCCATGTAATATGACTTACACCGAGGAACAGACCTGCTCTACACAGAATGCTGACATCTGCAAAGCGGCTCCTCCTCTCCAGTGCAAATGCATCCTGCATGGGAAAGGGGAGCCGTGGCCTGCTCCCTACCCAGCTTCCTGATAAGCTGCAAGAGCCACAGGGGCTTGGGTCTGTGCTTTGGAGGCTGCTGCCTCTGGAATGTTCCACGCTCTCATGGTCTGGTGGGCTGTAAGTTTTTAGGTACGCTCCACATGCTGTTTAAGTGCTTGCTTTATTTCTTGTGTGCAAACTGTTATTGTCTAAAGCTCTCAGAAGGACGCGTACAGACATGGACACCCTGAGGAGAGGAGGGTATTCGCAGGCCCTCCCCACTCCCAGGGCAGGCAGGAAGGGGAGCGTTACAGAAATAGTTAAGAGAAGGGTGCTCTGAGGCAGTTAAACTCTAGTCCCTGATTCGGTCCATGGGGTGAGCGGTGTCCTCAGTAGGTGATTGTCCACTCCTTCACAGAGGCGTCATGGGAGGTGGTGACCAGTGTGTGTTCGTCCAGCCAGGCCAGGCTACTGACATGGTGCAGCCGGTGAGCATCTGGGAAAAGAGTGGAATTTGAAGAACAGGCCCATTCTGCCTCTACCTATAGTTAAGAAGAGAGAGCCACTGGGCCAAAGCCAGAAGCACAAACTACCACAGTGGCAGTTCCATTTTCACAAGGACAAGTTTGTGAGGACAGAGGCGAGAGCAGGTGAGCCAGCAGTACCTCCTGGCTTCTGATCACCTACACCGAGTGGGTCCTGTCTTAACTCTTAGGTAAAAGCATCCCTTTTCACATACAGATCAACAGTCAGACAGGATAGAACACACAGGTCCACAGGAGCTGCATTTAGGACTGAACCAACCAAGCAGGTAAACCAGCCAGCTTGACGATGGCTCTGGCTGTGCTCTATACAGACAAGACAGCTATGTTCTAAATACCACAACATGACAAGTGCTTGTGTGCCATGTACACTGCCATGTCAACTAACAATGCTTTGAAGTGTGTCGATGGGTACACTTTATATGCAAATGCTGCTATGCCATTTCTGACAGAGGACTTGACTCTTTGGACTTTGGTGTCTTGAGAAAGTTCTGTTACTAGTGTCACATATGGCCCGCAAGTGGAAGAGGTGATGTGGCAGATACTGCAGATAAAATTACCCATGGCCTGAGGTCAGTATTTCTGTTTTGGTCAAGCTTCAAGAATGACATATATAGCTTGATCATGCTAGCTCTTTTTGTCTTGGGAATACTTTTCTTCCTGCCCATCGTGTTAAAGCTTGTCTTTAACAACATCAACATGTTAGCAGCCAAAGTACATGGCTTGAACCTGAAAATGGATCCCCAGAGTTATCAAATTAACAGGCTGGCAAGCCAAGGACTGGAAAGATTCTCCACAGTCTTACCAACCTAAGACAAAAATGCCTTGCTTTTGACAATGCATATTCCACGATGGATAAGGAAGGCATTCTTGTCAGAACAACCTAAACAGGCTCAGTCTTGTTAATAAAATAAAAAAGGGGGAGAGGTGGAGAGTTTTTGGGGCTGCTTGGCAAGAATCTGACATGGGCCAAAGACAAAGAAATGGGCTGCTTGGCAGGAATTGACATTGGCCAACGACAAGGAAGTGGGCTTCAGGCAGAAATCTGACATTAGGCTAGAACAAAGAAGTAATTTCAGGCAGAAAATCTAAATTTTAGGCTAGAACAAGGAAGTAGGCTTCAGACATGAAAATGACTTTGGGCTAGGACAGGGAAGTTGGCTCAGATATTTTGATCATCCTGATAAGCCCTTAGAAACAGTGACCACAGGAGTGTTCACGGAATTTTGTTTATTGCCTTGCTTTTTCATTGACTATTTGTGTTTATTGTCTTGCTTGTTCCTTGACTATTTGCATTTATTGTATTGCTAGTTCCTCAACCTAGAACTGACCTTAATACCTACATGTAAAAAAAGCAAAAAGGAGGAGGGGGGATGGGATAGGGGGTTTCTAGGGAGGGGAAATGGGATGGCATTTGAAATGTAAATAAATAAGATATCAAAAAAAAGTGGAAGAGGCGTGGTATAGACAAGAAATGTATTGAGGACCTGTCTGGTGTCTCCCCCAGAAGTCACACTGGAGGACAGGACTCCAACTGCCATCTCACCAGCATTGCTTTTGACTCCAGCCATGAGATGCTTCATTCAACCCCAACTTCTCAAAGTTCCAAGGGGCCTCTAAGTTCCAGGAACGGGGTCCTGCTATAAGAACCCTGTTCTTGATACCTAGGTGGCTCCCAGGTTGGTTCAGCAGCCCCATTCAAATGTGGAAGATGTATTTCGGGAGGGAGGTCAAGCCATCCTGGGCCTCAGAAGTGCAGCACTCTCTCCACAGCAAGGCAAGCTGCAAGGACCCTGTATCTGGGAATCCGTGAGCACAGCGACAGATGCTACATCTGTTCTATGCACCACTATCCCTGACACATTACCTTCCTGATCCACCTCATTTGTGAACTTTCTAGATTTCCTTACAAACCAAAATGGCTCCTGGAAGCTGTTTCAGGGCTCCTTCTCCTAGTCTGCCTTTCCAGGATAGTGGGCCTCCCTGACTTGTAGCTGTTGGAGGTGGTCTTGGGATAACATAGGCTAGGATCCCTGTTCCAGTGAACACAAAAGGTTATCTTCTGAGCAGCAGGTAGACCAAGGGACAGTATAAACATGGCTGTCTCACTCAGGACCACCAGTCTTATGTGACTGTGGACCCTAACATGGAGCTATCAGCAGGAGCAGTGCTAAGATGCTGGATAATCAGCATAATCATTTTTTTTTTTTTTAAAAATCTGTCTTGGAAAAGCATGGATCCAATTACCTTTCTACTGACAACACAAGGGTGGGAATAAGATAACTTGGTTGTGGGTTAAGGCACAGGAGTGAGGTGGAGAGGAAAAGATGTCAAAAGCCTTTCCTCATGTATCCCCTTCATTTAGAGATGAAGGATTCCTACTGGAATGAATGTCTCAGGATTCTTCTGTAGGTCAGCAGAGTGTCTGGTGTGTGCTGGGGGGAAGAATGGAGCCACGTCCCATCAGGTCACTTCTTAAAGCACAGACCCCAGGGTCACCTGACACTAGAAACCATGATCAGGGTACTATTTCTGGAGAAGCGCACAGAGCCCAGGTCTTAGACAGGCTGAGGCCCAAGGGTGGGAGTTACCTTGGATCTTGACTTTGGTCTCTGGGTCACTCAGTGTCCACACGTACACCATCATGTCCATGCCGCCAGAGGCAAAGTGTTCATTATCTGGTGACCAGGCCAGGCACACAATTTTTGCATGGTGTCCATAAAAAACATTATTCTCCTAGTACAGAAAGAAAACAGAGGTATTAATATCAGAGCCAAAGCCAGAGCACCATGTGTCCTCCTAGCCAGCCCTTGCAGTAACAGGGAGAAGCCCCAGTACCAGATCACTACCCTCAGCTCACAGCATCCTCTCAAGAGCCCCACCAGGTGCCTGCTGCTCATGAAGATGAAGACATGGCTGAGGAAGGCAAAGCCCAAGAGTACTGGCTAGAGTACTCCCCTACGCCCTCTAGTATAGGATGGAGGGGTCTGCACTCTACTCACCGAATAGCCATCAGCTACACTGAAGACTGTGACCACCTTGCTGGCATCACACACAGCCAGGAAGGCACCATCATGAGAGTAGGCCACGTCTGTCACTGGCCCCTTGGCCTCTAGGAGTTTGCCTTCATCCTTTAGTGTGGCACCCAGGATGGAGTACACACGCACATTGCCATCCTGTAGTCAGAGACAGAAAGCATAAATGTCATGTGCCTCGACATAGGAGAAAGTCAGGGTTTCGGTAAAGAAGTGCTCTGCCATGGCTCAGTAGGTACCAGTATGTGCCCTGGGCTCTGGCTGCCAAGAAATGGCTGACTCCTCTCCACATACCCCCTTAAGTGTTTAGAAATGGCCGACTCCTCTCCACATACCCCTTTAAGTGTTTCTCCTCAGCTTCTTCTCCTGGGCAGAAATGACTGGACCCCAGGGTTCCCTAGTCTCATTCTGTGTGTTATCTGGCTGCCAAGGGGGCTCCAAAGATAGTGCTCATGGTTCCCTAAAAGGTCAACCTGGAAAAAACTGCACAAACAGCTTCCTAGCCTCTAGAGATACCGCTTGTTCCAGGCAAGGTGCATTATACCTGTCTCCTACAAGCTTCCTGTCACCACGTGCCAGGTCGCCTTGTGTGATGGCTATCCTTGGTTGTCATTTAACTAAAAGCCAAGCAGATAGGCACTCCTCTGAGGTACCCCCTAAATTAAATCATTTGAAGTGGGAAGACTTGCTTTTAATCTGGATCTCTGAGTTAGGAACATGTACCTTTAATCCAGGCCACACCTTCTACTGACAACCTATATAAAAGACATGGGAGAAGGAAGCTTTCTCTCTTTGCTTGCTTGCTCTTGCTGGCAAGTCCATTCTTTCATTAGCATTAGAGCCTACTTCTTTGGGATTCTGCCATATACTGAATACCTTGGCCTTCTCTGAGCCCCAAATCAGATACTAAAGTCATTGGATAAAGGAGAAGGGCCTTACCGTGCCACCAACAGCCACTGTGTTGCCACCAGGGTGCACAGCAACAACCTCAGGCTCATAGCCAGGGTTGTCGATGCTGAAGCACTTCTTCTGGTCCTTCAGAAGGACAATCTGTGACATGGAAGATGTAGTCAAATCAGTAGACCCTTGAGACACTGATCATCAGCAGGAAAATTGAGTTCTGGTTAGTGGCTCTTGGCTCTAAGCCACACCCTGGGTCAGTCTCAAATCTTTTGACAGAGGCATTACCTTCCTCCCCATCAGGACTATGTTAGTTGCTGGCCAGAACTTGAGAAAACGTTCAGTGATGGAACCATGTGAAGTGCTGGTCTCTGAAGGGCAGAGGGCGGAATAACCAGGGAAGGACTTGATTCTTAACCATCAGGGGCAGTAGCCTGACCTGAGGATCCTGACTCTAGATCCTAGATCACAAGAAACAGCTAATGTTGTGTAGTGCAGGTTTCTGTTCAGCCTAGGGGACAGTGTGGTATCCATGACAAAGGTTACTGGGCACCTAGAACTAAGTCTCTCTCTACTCCTTAGGTCAGCAGTAAAGCCAGCCCTAAGGGAACAACAGAGCAACCCCAGATGCATGGAGGAAGAGGGGCTAGGCAAAATAGCTTAACGGGGGGGTGGGGGGGTAGGGGTGGGGGGTGGGGGTGGGGGTGTGTGTGTCCAACAAGGGGTCTGCAAATGACACTGCTCTGAGACAACCTGTGCGTCTTACCCTGCTTTAAAATGAAGGCAGAAAACTGTGTGTGGAAAAGGCTACACCACACTCAGCCATGCTGGGGCCAGCCATGTTTGCCTGAATAAAAGATACTTCCCTGTGCTGTCTGTCAGGGCTCTGGAGAAATGTGGTGGACTGAGCTTGACTAAGCTACCTGCTGATTAGGAGTCAAGGTCACACACAGACCTTGGCTTGTCCTTCACAACTAGCAGGTAACATGGTGTACACATATGCAGAGAAAACCCTTCTATCTGGGAGCTGGTGCCCTGACCTGCTAGGATACTGTAGAGGAATTTGCCATTCCCTTCTGAATGGCAGGTAGTCTGAATCCCTGCTTTCACCCACTGTGGCTAACTCTTCAGAGCAGCCTCAAGGACAGGGTCCGCTCACAGACATAATGATCTTAACTCAAGTAAGTGGGGCTCAGGAAAAGGTGTCTGTCGGAGTCCTTGCCACAGAAAAGGCCCCAAATCCTCATGCACTGTCCACCAGGGCCAGGTGCTGACACAAGGCTGGCAGCTCTGCCATGGAGAAGCAGCTCTGCCCAGGGCACTGCATGCAGAACATTCATTTGTGTGCCCTGTGGCTGGCCCAGACTGAGTGTACTAATTATCTGGCAGAAACATCTGATTATCTGGGACACAGAATCCACTCTCTCTTTTCAGGGAGGGGTGGGGAGATCCTGAATGGCCCTTTCTTCAGCAGAGTCTTTCACTCATGCCAACAGGAACCACTAGTCAGTTGCTGGCCCTGACCACATGATGGGATGCTTGGGTTTGCAGAGATGATGACATGGTAAAGCAGAATTCTGCACAAAGTGGGTCAGGCACAGATGTGAGCCGAGGGCTCCATTCTAGCCACTCTAGGGGAAAAGGTATGCAGGGACTTCAGAGACTTAGAACCTAACATGGCCTAGGCTTCACCTCATCCTCATGTGGCAGTGTCATTCAACAGCTAAGCTGTGCAAGGAGTAGGACAACTACATCTTCATGACCAGCCTGTACTTCTGTTAGGGAGAACTCAAGAGCTCAGAGGGGGTGAGGAAGCGATTTAAATCACACAGCTCTACCAGGGAAGGGCTAAGAATAATGACAAAACAACATAGCTGAGTGTGCTGCAGACCCTTATGGACAGATGGGCCTGCAAGTTTGGTCTGATGCTTAGAGCCCAGCTCTGCCCTTTTCCTGTGCTTCAATTTAGGGAAGAGCACTTTATCTAACAGCATAGTGACTCTGAGAAGGCACAGGCACAGCCAAATGAGCCTGCAGCACAAAACACTGGAAGAGTCACCTGGAAGACGGAACCTCAACTGAAGAATTGCTTTAATTGGATTGGCCTGTGGGGCACTGTCTTGTCTGCTAATTGACTCAGGGGGCCCAATTCATTGTGGGTGGTACTATCCGTCCCTAGGCAGGCAGTCCTGGGATACAAGAGAAAGATAACTGAGCACAAGCCTTTAGTAGACCAGTAAGCAGCTCAAGGGTTCCTGCCTTGCTGGTTCTCAATCATGAACTATGAAGTAGATTAAAAGCCAAATAAACTTTTCCTCCCCAAGTTAGTTTTGGTCTGTGTTATATCATAGTATCAGAAAAAGGAAATCAGGACATGGGTGGAATCCAGAAACTATTACATCTCATATCCCACTACTCCTGGACAAAATGTAGCTAACCATACCTGTCCAATGCACACGACCACGGTATATCCCCCAGGGCCAACAGCTACACACTTTGGTTGGACATCCAGTTTCACAACGCCTTGTCCACTGTTGGGAGGGGAAGGGAGGACAGGTTACTTCCACATTCAAGTAGCTCAGTGTAGTATAACACACACGGCAGAAACTGCACCACTTGGCTATGTAGAGAAGGAAATCCTACTATAACCTCTCCTGAAGAGCAACCTGCTAGACTATGAGGCAACAAGAGGGCACTGAGGTCTCTATCATGAGAGAGCAGAGTGGGGAAAAGGTGGCAGCAAGACGTAGGGGTTAGAGGAGCTGGGTAGCCTCTTGCTGTCACCTATGCTAAATGCAGCCATATTATCTCCCACCCATCTGAAAATTTCAAGACTGCAGTTTTCTAGGTACATACAGGACTGAGGGTCCTTCTGAGGGTCATAGCTGCTCCTCCCAAGAGGGGAACTGAAACTCCAAAACCATTAATTAAGACCCCAGTCCCCTCTTATATTAGATGAATGTTATCAAAACTCATCTAGAATAATTTATAGCCACATCTTTCTTGAAAACGTTAACTAGCAAGCTTCCACAGAGCTAGGCTAAGCCATGGCTGGCCTCCAGAGTACCCAAGTTCTCCTGAGCCTTGCAGTTACAGGCTGAAAACTGGACAACTTTCACAAGTGATGTCACAAGGTAATAGAAAGCAGACAGCTGGGAGCCATGGGTTCTGGGGTGCTTTTATTCTCAGATGCCCAGTGGCCACTGGTCAGAATACACAGGACTCACAGGCAGGTCTGCTGCCAGCCAGGCCCAAGTCTGGGGTGAGGAGCTCATAAAGATGTCCCTTAGGATCCCATCATTCTCCAGGCCAGACACATTCCTAGCAGGATTTGAGTAAAGAAAGCCCATGACTGGAGTCATCAGGACTACATGATGGATGGGCGTAGCGGTGGGGGATTGTCAGTGTAGTGGAGAGGTCTTGCAAAGGCTGGTGAGTCTATTAAGCAAACAATTTGGAGTAGCCCATCTAGTTCTCTTGCCTGCTCTCACTATCAACACGGTAGATGGATGCTTCTGATTCAGTGTCACATGCCCACTTACACCCAAACAGGAGGTTGACTCTCATACTCAGCACCTGGCATGTCATGAGACTTGGTCACTTGCCTTTTTTTTTTTTTAACAACCTAAGCTCCACTGTCACTGTCTCTACTGGCAGAAAGATACAAAGGAGAACAGACAAGCTAATGACTTGTGGGGCTGCAGTGTGCTTTGGGGCAGGGTCTATACCAGTGAACCTAGTTACCAGGGCCCTGTTGTTCAACACACTGGGCTTAGTACATGAATGATACACAAAACAAACAGAGGGCAGGCGGGAACCACCCTTGACCTGGAACCTTTATAGGTACCCGTGGCTCATTCTGAGCCTCTCTAGACCCATGGCTGGCTTCCTCAGGCAGGACTTACCTGTAGTCCCTCAGTGTGAGGTTGGTGTACCGCACTGTGTCGTCCATGCTACAGCTGACCAACTGCCCAGACTCGTCCACAGTCATCCTGGACACCTGATTTGTGTGGCCTTTTCCAGAGAAGGAGTCATTCTCTCCTGTCTCTGAATCCCAGTAATGTGGGGTATGATTAAGGAGAAACCAGATGTCAGGATGGTGGCGCCTACGGCTCTAGGGAGCCATGGCTGCCCTTCACACAGGCTGAAGATACTGCAGAAAGGACAGGAGGTATTCTCATGGATGGCCAAGCTTGGGATTTCTGTGAGCTAAGGCAGTGCGAGCCAGTGGGTCAGCCTGGCTACTAGCCAAAGGACCAAGGCAATAAATAGCGCAACCTTCTTTTAAGAATGCACGCAAAGCCAATGTATTGGGATAGGAAGACTTGTCTATGATGGCCATGACAGCTGACATGCCTAATGTGTAACAGTCCAAAGTTTCTGAGTACTGATACAATGCCATGGGAGGCCAGGAAGTGCTATGACATGTGGCAGGTTCAGTCAGAACACGGACACACACGAAACACTGTATAGTAATATAACCTCTGAACTGTAGGGTACACATGAAACAAATGAATTAAGGGTTAGACTCGGATCTCACTGCCAAGGTAGATAGCTCTATGTAAATTCTCTGGAGACAAGAACAAGGATAAATACTTCTGACTACAACAATCTCAGATTGTGTGGTGTGCTCTAACTAGCATCACTGACTACTCCTGGAGCAGCCTTTGTGAGATGGGCTTCTGCAGTGACCAGAGTGCACCATATTCAGAGAACAGGATAGTTCATGTGTTGCTACCCACTGACTATGAGCCAAATGTTCCTTTTGTCTTTCCTACATCAGTAACTGGGGCTAAGACTACCTGCAGGTAAGCTGGCTGTGCCCCAGTGCTTAAGTAACTACTGCCTAGGTGCTACTGGGTATCACCCTGAGGATAAGGAAGCCGACTTTACAGGGGTGGTGTGTGGATGCTGAGCCTCAGGTGCACTGGGATAAGGTGTGGCTAAAGTGTACAACCACAGAGACTCTCCTTTCAAGTGACGTACCATCATTTCCATGGAGGCTCAGTATACAGGAGCTGTAGGGATGGAAATCTAGACATGGGCACTAAAGGTTCAAGTGTGATTGTAAAAGGTGCATAAGGGGCACAGGTGGTGCTCATGGCCCTGGTTTCAACTACAGGGCAGACTGGCCCAAGGGACTGCTTGGTCACCAGCTGTGACACTTTTCCTTGCCTAGTGGTAGAGGGTGGGTTATCCAACCTTTCTAGGCTAGCAGATCTTCCTGGGTCTGGTGAAAAGCTGAGACAAAGTACGTTTAGGAGACATGCTGTGAGGCTACTGAGACAGCCTCTTCCAGGAAGGCAGCAGCATGTGAGGAAGAGGTCATCAGCAGAGGCAGCTTCCCTGTGGGTACACAAAACAAGTAACAGCACAGGCACAGCAGGTATGCCTCTAATAGTTACAAACCTCCTAGGAATTAGTAAGTGACTGGAGACTCGGGGCACAGAGAACCCACTCCCTCCTGAGTTCTGGCTCCAGCTCTGTTGATAACAAGCCATGTGGTTTTGGGAGAGGCATCTTGCCTCTCTGGGCCTCAGTTTCCCTGTATTTAAAACAAAGTGCCTCTGCTGAAGGGTCTGTATCCCAATCCTAAGACTCAGTGACTTCATTGCCTGTGTGACAGTGACAGAGCTTGACACAGCAATGCACCTTCATTACAGACAAAGGAGCTCAAGTGCCGAGACAGGCACTGTGCTAGTTTGAGCAGAAAGCAGGGCCAAGGCCTTCTTCGGCCCAAGGCCTGGAGAGGTCAAGGCACCAGGTGCAGACGGATGACCAGAGGTCAGACTGCTTAGTGAGTGCAGCTGGGGCTAGAGCCATCTGGCTGGCCTGGCCTCCAGCACCATGGGAATGGAAAAGTTCTCTCTCTCTTGCCAGTGCCTACGCCAACCTCTCATTCAAAGGATATTGATATGTCCATCATGGCTCCCAGAATAGATATAGGACTTGCCACCGTTTCTGTGCACTGTCAGACACTGGATGGATTTACTGTGACCCTGAGAAAAAGAGAGAGAGACAACGGGATGGGTTGAACTGAGGTAACATGTACTCACAGGCTGAGCTCTGCTTGTTCTTCAGCAGACACACTGTCCATAAGAAAGTCCTGAGCCACTCACTATCAGTCATCCATCACCCAGTAGGCTGATCTGACAAACCACCAAATGCTGCTTCCCTCAATACTTAAAACCTACCTGGGCTAAGAACAAGGCCTACATTCAAAGCCATAAGGCATCTCAGAGGGAAACCCTGCCCCTGCTATTTCCCATGGGTCTCTTACAGCTAGGGAGGTAGGGAGGTAGCCAGGATAGAATTAGACAGTGGATGTCCAGTGCTCAGGCCCTCCTTGGTACTAATTTTTGTTGTGTACATAGGACTTTCTAGAGGGGGCCTCTTGCCTTCTCTGTAATTGGCTAAGACAGCACTCAACTGTCCTCTAATTTCACCCTCTCCCTGGGTCTCCACCAGCCTCTACTATTTTCCAGAACCCTTGATGGCTGTCAGGTCTGCTTCATGCTTGGGACTTTCTCCTTGCATCTTGTCTCGGGGATTCCATGGGTCTCCTTTTTTGCTACAATATGGCATTTACCCTCAGAAAACAGTGACAATCCTTGGTTAGAACACA
Source organism: Grammomys surdaster (assembly GCF_004785775.1). Taxonomy (NCBI): domain Eukaryota; kingdom Metazoa; phylum Chordata; class Mammalia; order Rodentia; family Muridae; genus Grammomys; species Grammomys surdaster. The sequence goes on along the minus strand of NW_021620993.1, from coordinate 1,396,502 downwards.
TTGAATAACTTCTTAAAAGACATGGGCCCAAGTTGTCCCCTGTTCAACCCAGCATGGGCCTCAAGGGCACCGAGCATACTGCCTGGGCTACTGAATGAAAACCTGCACTTAGCAAGATTTCAGGGGGACTCCTTGCCTAGGGCAACAGCCTTGCTTGAGTGATTTAAGGTTTCAGTCCTCACTACAATGTCTAGTCCTCTGAGTGGAAGTGTTTAAAAAGTTAGTATTCTTGGGTGACTCTTATGTACCCTTAAGCTTGAGAAACATAAACTAGAGAAAACACCACAGAGGCTAGCTCCAGAGACCCTGACTGAGACCAGTTGTGAGCCCTTTGCTATAAATCTCCCAGGTAAGAAGGCCATGTAAGTCCTCAGGTAAGACAACTAAGAATTACATTCCCATCTCAAACGTCCGGTTCGCTAGAACAGCTTGTGTTCTCTGTAGCCTGAGCATGGCAGCTGCCACCTAGCATGATCCATACAGCTATGCAGAGAGGCTAAAATGTAGGTTTCTCTGAGAACTTAAACCCTAGAATGATAACCCTAGAGCTGGCCTAGCCAAGGAGCTAGCCTAGCAAGACTCATAGAGTCTGGCAGAAGGGGTAGCCCACAGCAATTGTCAGGCCCAGATGCTCAGGAGGCAGCCCACTAGAAACTGCTCTTCCGGGCACAGGTACTGGTAGAGGACTAGGTCTGCCTGACTTCTCACCATTAAAACTGTAGCTGCAAAACAACTCCCCAGCAGCAATGGCAGCCATGTTTTGTTGTCCATCACACATACAACTATGCTCTGGGACCCAACAATAGAGGGGGTCCCAGTTCTATCCCCAGGGCCTATGCCTGGTGCTGGGAGGTCAAGAGGCCTCTTGCTTCTGTGCAGTCTCACCTACAGAATGGGATGTTACCCTGTATGTTTCAGCCCTCTGAATAGCAGGCTGCACTAGTGAGAGAAGGGCTAGGCTGCGAGGGTTCACTGGAGCAGCTTAAAATGAAAGCTCTGGAAAGTCTCAACAACCAAGATGGGGGCTGAGGTATGGAGCCTGTGTGTTGGATAGTTCTATGTCAACTTGACACAAGCTAAAGTCATCTAAGAGGAGAGAACCTCAATCAAGAAGATGTCTCTGTAAGACTGGGCTGAGGGCATTTCTTAGTGATTAATCAGGAAGGGCCAGCCCACTGTGGGCTGCACTATCACTAGGCTGGTGCTCCTGGGTTCTAGAAGAAAGTAGACTAAGCCAGGAGTAAGCAGCACCCCTCCACGGCCTCTGCCTCCTGCCCTGTTTGAGTTGCTGTCCTGACTTCCTTTGATGATGAACATCAATATGGAAGTGTAAGACAAATAAATCCTTTCCTCCCCAACTTTCTGTTGGTCATGGTCATGGCTCAGTCATTAAAGGACCCTGGAAACTGCCAAGAGACATGGCAAAGGTGATTCTGGGAGCTGTCCTGGCTAAAGGTCTCCTGAGAGGCCAAAGTGGCAGGGGCAGATGGAGCTAGGGAAGCACAACATAGCCTGAAGCACTTGGCTTGAGTGAGCCCCAGGGATGGTTTTGAACTTCACGCTATGGTATGTCAAGGGTAGCTTTATGGGTCTCCATTGGGGCCTTGGCAGCTTGTCCAACTTCATTTGCTCCTGTCCTCTACACTGTGAACCCCAGGGTCTTTCAAACTACACTGTGATCCAGATTCAAGGCCATCTCTCTGCTGAACTCACAGCTTGAACACCTCCGTCATTCATTCACTCCCACCCCCCCCCCATACTCTTCCCACCTGCCCTGATGGTCTCCCATCCCACCCTCCGTGCTCTACAACCTGTCCTAACACTGACAATGTTGTGAGGTACAGTCCAAGTCCTAACAGAAGGCCAAGTCACTGAGGAAGTAGTGACTTCCAGCAGCAGAGAACAGTGGCCCACGGCCCCCAGACCCAACTCTGCACTGCTCACAGTACTTCCAGGAGGCTACTAATGCCCCAAATTACCAAGCAGACTTCTGCCAAAACTCCTAGGGCCAATGAAACCTGACATGGGTCTTCTACTTGGCCATCCCTGTACCTCCCTTTCACAATAGACCAATGGAGTTTTCTATCCACACCACGTCTAGAATAAGGCTTACCTTGATGACCCGGAGGGGCTTGCTGGGGTTGTTCTTGTCCAGGTAGTTGATATATCCAGACAGGGAGATGCTGAGGAGGTGGTCCTTCTGCCAGAGGCAGCCCAGCTGCTGGTCCAGAACATTGGAGCCCATGGGAAACGTGCTGACCACAGAGTTTACATTGACATCCCAAATCTTAGAGGTTTTGTCTCCAGAGGCAGATAGCAAATGGGTGCTATCAGGACTCCAACTAATCTATTTCAACAAAACAGTGTCACATGTCAGAGGGTTGGAACCGAAGGAGGTAGTAGGACGGGCCCAGTCCCCCAGGGTTCCTGCTCAGCCACTGGCCGCTCCCACCACCTGACTATGACCTTTTAAACTCTGTGCCATGGTTCAACTCTTAGCTGTTGATATCGATACTCATCTGGCTTCAAACAATCTTTGATGACTATCAACATAGAACTGGTCAAATGTAAAATTAGCAGCTTGGGAAACATATTCATACTCACGGCATAAATTCCTCCATCATGGGCCTTGCTTCCTCCAAGGGCACACACTTTCTCTCCTGTCTTCCCATCATAAATGAAAATCTTCAAAAAACAAACAGGTTATGTAGAAGCTGGTATTGTGTGCTATTAGCCACCATTTCCCCAGCAACTGTGGCTGTCCAGTTGGAACCTTGACCGTTCTTTGAAATGTAATGAGAGAGATCTAAGTCTGCTGGGCTTTGGTACCACCTTGGGAGGTGGGGAACGGGGAGCACTGCCATGAACCTGCCTATGTATAGCCTCCTTGTCTGCTCCAGTTCTTACCTGGCCATCAGCACTAGCTGTGGCAAATCTGTTCCCATCAGGAGAGAATCGCACACAGTTGACAAAGCGGCTGTGGTCCTGTGGAAGAGAGGGCTATCACAATCTTGACAAAGCTCACAAAAGCTCTCTACCTGCTCTCTACCTAACACACACCTCCCACCTCCACCCTCCCGAACACCAGTAAGATTCATCAGTCCACAGAACATTTCAGAGCTCAGAGAAACTCCCAGGCAAGTCCATCATGGCAGTTAGCTCAGCATTCCTGCTCCTGTCTGGTCACTGCTCTGTCTGGAAGGCCATTCTTCAGCCAAGTCTGCCTTCTGAGGCATCCTCTTCCCTCTGAGGCCCCAGAATTCTTATTTCCTAGATTGTTAGGCTCTGAGACAGGCATGAGGTACCTCCTGTTAGGTCAATTTAGCTCTGGGGATGTTTGCTGAAGAACAAATGCCTTTAACAGAAATCAAACAGTGGCTGTGACTTTTAATCTGAGGTAAGAGTTTAAGGGCAAGGCCTAAGGCAGGCCAGGGCAGTACTCAGTCTTGGGAGCCAGTGAGGTCACCAAAGGTCCCTGCTCTAGTTATGGAGTCTCCCTACTCTGCCTGTTCCATAGAAAGAAAGCAGAGGAGCCACAGGTGTCAGCTCACTTCTGTATCCCTCTATTTGGACAGAGTATCAGAGCACTCTAGAATTCAGGAGCCAAAGTGTCCATTCGAAGAGAGGGTGGACTGGGGGTCTAAGAGGCAAGTAAAGGCTCATCACTGTGTGAAAGGAACATGCCATGAAAGAAACATTAGAGCAAAACAGGCAGCAAGTACTCAATTCCAGCCTCTAACAAACTCCCTGTCACTGGTCCCCTGGGATCAGACACAGAAACATCTAGTACTTGGATGGCCAGATGTAGGATGATCCTTGGAGGCAAGACTGGAAGCAACTCGCAGGCTCCAGGTCCTCAAATAAGGCCTGTGACCAAGCTCCAAAGCCACTACCTATGAGGGCCATTCTTGTAAAAGATACAGTCTGGCTGGGGTAAGGTTATGTGCCCTGGAGATCACAAAGGTCTAAGAGACAAGCGAAGGCTGGACAGCAGAGAATAAATGGGGTAACAGAGCTTACATGAACCCATTTAGAGCCTTAGCTCATCATTCCTTCCTGTAACTCAGCCAGGCACTAAAGTGAACATGGACAAGAGACTTGTCTGATCCTGAAATAGACCCCGTGTGGCAGGGAATAGCCAACAGCAGCCCATTAGTCAAAGAAAACGAGAGTTAAGAATAACATTTCCCATAGGGAGGGCCCTGCAGTGTAGAGGGAGAGGTTTGGAAAGTCTCATTGAGTCTAGAGGTTCAACCACCTCACATGGCTACCTAAACCCTGCCATCTGCTGAGCCAAACAAGACTTCTGGTCCCTGGCCCAACCATCCAGAGAGGCCACTTAATTTCACAGGTTCAGTCTCCAATTTGCCTGTGTGAAGTCATTCCCCTTCCCCTGGAACTACTCTTAGCCACTTGTAGCCAACACTCAATAAACCTGGGTATAGGCTGTGACAGTGAGTTCTCCAAGATCCCTCCCCCATTTCTTCCTTTTCCCATCCTTACCTTCTTCACTATCAAAAAACCAAGCTTCAAGTAGACATTCTAATCCACTCTACTGACGGGAATTCAGGTACTCTTGGGCTACTGATTGCTTAGCTCTATCATGGACATGCTTAACATCTGGGTTAAGGAGTTCTCCTCAATTCCTACTGGTCTCCCAAAGGGAGAAAAATTGTCTACAGATAATGTCAGAGCCCTGCCCCAAAATCCCAAAGGTCTCCTCTGTGATTCACTTATAGGGCCCTGCCAAAGGCTCCAAAGAGCATCCCTATGTTCTTTGGGATGCTCACTTACACCTCAAGTACCATCAGGTCTGCCAGAAGCATTACGTGCAGGGAAGGCAAATCCACAACTAGAAAAAGTACCTACTCCAATATGGGCAGTGTTGCTCGTTTTACAAAGAAGTGGTCCAGTGTAGTCAACCTGCCTTATCTGGCTGGTCACCATGGGGAATGGTGCCATATTGGGGCTCAGTATTTGTCTCTGTAGTTGGCAGATCTGGCACTCATCAGGCGCTGTAGCCAGGTCAGCCTTGGTGAGGAGAAGTCTATGTTGTCAGTCCCTTGCATAACCTTCATCTCTGTCACCATGGACACTTTCTTTGTTCATGGGCCCATTAGGTAATGACAGGGATAGCCAACAACAAGGAGACGGCCCCACTCACTCCTTCATCCCTATCTCATCCCACACTCTCTCCTATGACCCTGGACTATGACCTATGACCCTCACATTTTTAATTTTTAAAGCCTTTCACTAGGAAGAGCTCAATGAATTCTTCAGAATGTCTATACCTCTAGCTTTCAACATCAAAACCTACATGTGGATGCTCAGCCCCTATTTAACAGACACCTCAGCTGCCATATGTTTTCTGTTGTTCCCCATCTGTCAGTACACCTGTCTTTAGCTGGGGGCAAATCGGAGTCTTCCTGGCCTACCTCACTCACAGCCAGGAGGAAGACAGCAGGAAGGAGCCCATATCAGGGCAGACAGCCCACTGTCCAGCCCTACAACTGCAGCTTCATTCCTGCTGGCCAGTAGGCCAAAGCCAGACATACACTCAGTTACAGATCCCAAGGCTTTAGTACCTTGTCAATGAGTCCTCTCTCCCTTATGTCAGCTGGGCCTGTAGGAATATCTGTAGGTGAAAAATGAACCCTCCCTATAGCTATGAGCTCTGGAGGGGAGGTCTCCTAGTCTGAGAGAGTATAGAGGCACACCGAGCTGGAAGGTAACAGAACCAATTAGTTCTGTGCCAGGTTCTACCTAACCCTTTCTGCCTCTTCCAGGCCTTTACCCAGGCTCCAAGGACTTCAGCATAGATGGTGGTGCCCACCCCTAGGAACAGGGACAGCTGGGACTGTATGACTGTATACCAGGAAAGGAAAAGGAGATGTGCTGATTGGGTTCCCAGTGATCCCATACAAAAAGTGGTAGAGTGCAGGCACGGGTTCCTTTCCAGCAATGAACTCTGACCCCATAGCTTCAGTAAATGCTCTTCAGCTGCTCTGTGCTCTTTCTGCCCAAGTCTAATTCACATGAGCAAGAGAAATGATCACTCCTGCTACAGGAAAGGGAATCCCGTCCACAAACAGCTCAGACCAAGAGTCCAAACAGTGTGTGTGGGAGGCCCAGGGAAGGCAGACAGCACCATTAAAAAATGGCAGGACAACCTCTGGTTACTACAGAAACCTCACTGTCTTCCCTCCCCCAAGATCAGAACCCAGAGATTGGCTGGCTTGGCAGTCCTCAACCCACAGCCCAAGGGGCATCCACTCCTGCTTAAGAAAACCAACCCTGAGCCACATGTCTCAACTAAGCTCCCACAAGAGCCATGCCGTCACTACCGACCAATGGGAGCTGCTGCAGCAGACCAGGATGAGAGCTACGGGAGGCTAAGAAGGGCTTGGATCAGCAAACCTGCTGAACACACAGGCCTCACTTAGCTTCCCAGGGATCAAACACTACAAAGAGGAAATCCCTAGATAGTCATCTGTACCCCTAAGCCAAGACTGTTTATGGAAACTGCCTACTATAAGAGTCCTGCCTTTACTCCTGCCAGGGATGCTATGCCTGCTATTTATAACTTCTTACTAAAATACTAAAATTAACAGTCCTCCTCAGCAAGCCACTTTAAGGATATCTCATTTAATCCCCAATGAGGTATGGACATTGGAATCACAACATTCCTGATGGATTAGTCTGAAGACCTTGGAGAAGCCCCAAACTCAACTACCTCCAAGGACAGAAGACATATCCTTTCTGATTAAACAGTCACTCCATCCTCTATTACCAGAACTAGTACTGGCTGCTTTGTTCATGGTATGTGGAAAAGTCACTGGGAAAGTCAGGGCAGACAGAGAGCTGCAAGGGCTGCCCACGTCACAGAGCCCTCATCACTTGCTCTCACTCAAGAGTACAGCCTGAGCACTAGAGCAGCAAGGACAAATCATGAGCACTCCCAGCTGTCCCTCAGACAAGGCCCATAGATCAGCAGCCCATCATGGGAACAGGAGGTGAAGGAGCCTATTACTTGGCCAAGCCAGGGACAACTGCAGAGCAGAGACCGCAAGCAATGCTCCTTTGAGACTAGGCTGAGCACTTGGTTCCTCCAATCAGATTCCACTCTGAGGCATCTTTGCTCCTACAGCCTCTGCAGGGAGGTACCCTATGGGCCAACCTAGATGTCCTGGAGGCAAACCTTTTGCTAACTTGGTGGCTCAGTTCAACAGAGCCCAATCCACTGGCTTTTCACTCCCCTCATACTTTCATAATAGATTCATACCCTCATACCTTTCATACTGTCATAACATACTCACATTATCCCGGGACATAACACCCTTTGGCTGGCGGCGGCTGCTACATTACATTACATACATCCGCATCGAATCACTTCTACCCAGGCCCCACAGTCTCACGTACAAACCACAAAGCTCACCCAAGTACCACCGTAAAAAAAGAAAGCTCACTTACACCAATTGTAAACTTGAACTTGAATGGGGGGCCCTCGAAGAACGCAGCACAGTTATCATCACTCCCTGTTGCTAGTCGGTAGGGTCTGCTCTGCTTGATGTCCACACTGTTGATGACTTTGTTGTGTCCTGTGATCTCACCCACAGAAGAGCCAGTGTCCCATAAGAAGACAGCTCCAAACCTTTCCAATCAGGGTCAAAGAGAGAGAAATAAGGGGGAAAAATCAGTCCCAGAAGGACCACATCAGAGTTGCTAGAGCACAGGCTAGTGGAGGATGTTATACGCCTACCTCAGGATGCTCTAGGAATGTAAGTCTGAAGGACTCATTTGGGCCTTTTAAGCTCTATATCCAAAGGTTGTCTCAGAAGAGATGGAGCCAATATGGGAAAGGGGCCAGATGTCTACATGTGCAGGGCCCAGTGTCAGCACCTCCCACGTGGATGGTGCTATAGGAAGCAACACTGGGAACATCTTTCTGGCCTCATCACTTTCTAACTTTCTTTGAGAAGACCAGGTAATAGGTAAGTTGCTACCTCCTAGTGGAAAGGAGCTGGCCCACTCTGTGATGGAACCCATGACAACATACTGCTGTAGCTACTACTTGCTACTAATAAGAAAACCTGGGCTATAGTTCTCACCCTATTAATCACTAGCCCCACTGGGGCAGCTACCTCTGCAACAGTATCTATTCACCTCTTTGCACAGAAGTGAATGACAGAGAAACTGAGGATATAGGCCCATCTAGGAAAACAAATACACAACAACAACCACCACCACCACCACCTTCAGGCCCTGCCCTTCCTGAAGCTTTGACTGCTTATGTGTAACTGCTTAAGAGTCCTCCAATAAAGTAAAACATCTACCACCTGGCACTTTCTTGCTGCCTAGGATATAGGTACAACAACTGGAATCCAGAGTTCTAGAAGGTAAAGGGCTTAAGTCACTAGTGTGTGGGCAGATGTGATACTCTGCCTTGGTGACAACCCTACTGTGATGTGAAATCTCCCCTTATAAATGACAGACTGACTGTAAAGGGGGTCAGTGGCTCCAACTAGTCACACTACTGGGAAAGGAGGGCTGACATGCTCAGGAGTGGAGGCACACTTGTCCAAGGAGATACAGACCTTACTGCAGCCTCCTTCTACGAAGAGGCAAGCCAGAGAATGAGTACGGGGGTAGGAGCAGGGAGGGGCTAAGGTGAACAACTCACTTCTCCCTTCCTTCCCCGACCACGGCGATCCTCTTACTGTCTTCAGTCCAGGCAATGTCCTTGATCTTCCCAGCGAAAGGCTGGTATTCATACTTTAGAATGTGTTCCTTCTGTGTGGTATCCCAGATCCTTAGCTTCCCAGAGATATCTGCAAGACAGGACATGGGTGGAAGTGAACATGTCACCACTAGTCAGGGAAACAGCACCCTCAGCACCAGCTCTATTTCTTTTGGTCCAGGTTCAACATTCAGCCATTCTTAAATCAAGAGTTAATATGCCTCCACATAGCTGTCACAGTCCCCAGTGTTCCAGCTGGCCAGCAAACCTTGTATAGGAAGCAGAAAAAGCCCAAGGATGGCCAAACCCCAGCACACCAAGAAGCAGTTCCCTGTATGATTTGCAGAGCATCCCTAACTCTTGGACTGAACCCTCCATTTCTGAAGTATGACAATGTTCAAGTGCCTGCCTCTCCTGTCAAGTACAGGTGCAGCTGAGCATACCATGTGACACTGTGGTTGCCTCTGGCCACTTGCACTCCGTAAGCCTTGCTCCCCAAGGCAGATCTACAGTCTCATTCTCCTGCACATCTGCCCCTCCTCCCCATGTGTAAGAGCTGGGGCGGAGTAAGCCGCTTCTGTGAGACTGAGGAGGTAGGCGGTACAAAGAAAGAACACAGACTGTGGTGCGAGTTGTTCCCACTGGAACGCTGCCAACAGATTGTAAAGAAATACTTAGGGTCCACCCACCTCTTCCCAAATTAGCACGGTGCCTGTGCCATAGAAGTGGGAGTGCTTTACCTAAATCTACAGGCTTACAAAGCTCACATGGCGGCAAGCAGGGTTGTAGCTTTTCCTGAGGATACCAGACCACTTTAGTGAGCCCTGAGTAGCAGCTGAAAACAGCATCACTTTTTGCGCTAAGCAGAGGTGATAGGCAGCAAGGACAGCAGCTAGCAGCCAGGTCTTGTACAAAATCTGTCGCTGCAGGGTTAGAGCTTCTTGGACCTCATCAGGATCTCATTTATGACCCCTTTGTAAAAGCATTATCTACAGGGCCATCTCATGGGGTTGCTATGAGGTCAAAAAAAGGTCACATGTGTAAAGTCTCAGGCTAGTCCTCTGGTGCAGCCAGTCCTTGTGGTAAGTGAACCATGCACTAAGGCCCTGCACTTTAGAGACCCCGACTACATGCAAACACAGGGCCATTGTCTAGAGAGGCGGTTCTCAGCCTTCCTAATGCTGCAACCCTTTAATACATACAGTTCCTCATGCTGTGCTGACCCCCAACCATAACATTATTTTGTTGCTACTTCATAACTATAATTTTGCTACTGTTATGAATGGAAATGTAAATATCTGTGTTTTCCAATGGTCTTAGGTGACCTCTGTGAAAGGTTTGACCCTGAGGTTGAGAAGCGCTGGTCTAGAACCAGGAGATTCACCAGACTTGAAATGCTGTAGCTATACCATCTCCAGCTGGGGAACATGTAGGAGGGACATCAATTCCCAGAAGCAGGTTACAAGTTAGGTGGTGGTATGCCAGAAAGCCCCTCCCCCCAGTCATCTGTGGATGCCATCCAAGTAGACAGCAGTGTTGAGGCATGTTCCAGAAAAAAAATGGACACCTAGTTAGTCATTGAACCAACAAGCAAAGGCACTGTGCACACCCCTACCCCAAATATTCAGAAGCAGTCTACATATACATAGGCATTCTATACATACATACACACATATATGTACATGTACTCATGAATAAAAATGACAGAGACATACCTATGTATACATGTACGCTAACTCAAGCACAGATGACTAGGTTCCTCCCTAACAGGGCCCACACTGTCCCCTAGGCAAGACAATAAGGACAGGATGAATGGTGTCTCTCCCTTTGAGGCTGTGCAGGACGCAGCTTTCTACCCCTGGGTTGATGGACCGGCTGCTACTCCTCATGTAATTCTCCCCTCCATCCCTCAACTGGTATCCAGCCATTTATATGCAGCCTTTGCCACCAAAGAGGACCAGCAGCCTCTTCCTCAAGCCTCACTTCACTCTTTTCAGAAGCAGTTGAAACAGGAGATAGAAGGAACCTGGAGATTAATACCAAGGCCTCAACTTATCAGGATAGACCCCCGATAGTCAAACACAAGTTGGGGGGGGGCACATCCCACACTAGGTGCTCAAGACAGAGTAGTTACCCAAAGAAACCAAATAATTGAGAACCATTTTCAAATCTGTTGGTTTGTACAGCACTAGGAAAACTGCCCAGTGAGTGCAGTGTGACATTAGGGATGGGCTTCTAGGCAAAAGCATGTCCACACTTGGACTGAGAACAGAGCCAATGGAACAGCCATTCTTCTGAGTCTGCATCATCCCTCGACCTGACACATGTGGCGTAGGGAGCACACAGACCTAGTCAAATGCCATGGGGCTTGAAGAGGGAGGAGAAAAGCTTGAGCAGAGTGACTTTTATTCATACTCAAGGAGACCCCGACCATGGAACTCTCTGCCCTGTGGTGCACCTTCCAGTCTTCATCTCAAGGTTCCCTTTAGGAAGCCTGTCCTGGGCATTAGGCCAAATCAGGCACCCTGACTTGGGGCCTCTCCTACATCCTGAGGGCTGTCTGGAAATCACTGTCTAGAGTGAAGAAAAGAATGTCTCCTGTGATCAGAGGGCCTTCCCAGAGGCTGGGGCTCCAGGGACAGACCCCTCATGTTGTTAGTATCCTTCCAGAAGTATCCATCCTCCAGCAGCTGCTGAACAGCTGGACTGACAGCATCTGTAGATTTCAAAGAAACAAGGGGCCCTGCTAGGAGGGAGATGCAGGCTTCAGGGTACTAGGAGCCAACCCTTTTGGGCACACGAGTTAGCAGCTGACCTACCATGCCAGCACAGCTTTTCCTATGCTTCCCCATCCCCTCCCTTACTTCAAACACAAAACACTATTTTTAGCCCAGGGCCTGTAATGTGCACAGCAAATGTCCCACTGTTCCCCTTAACAATCACTCTGCTCTCAAAGTACACTGGAAATGTGGAAATATGATTCCCCCCCACCAGCTTCTTGAATTCTGAAAGTAAACCAGGGCGTTAAGAGAACATCAAAACCATACCAATGTCCCCTTCATGGACTGTCCTTTGTCGAATCCATAGATTCTCCATTCAATCAGAAGGCCATTGGATTTCTGTCTTGTCCAACAGCCCCATGGGAACAGTGAGGTCAGCTCTAGGTCCACAGGCTCTCAGATGGGGATGGCAAAGCAGGAGCTATGCCAAGCTGAGTGGCTGCCCTCACCAGCAACCCTCTTCTCTTAACAGATTTCTGAGAGCACTCAGCTCAGTGTTAAACATAATTTTAAAAGGCATTCCAGCCAAATCCTGGGGCTTAAATGAAGAGACATTTTGCTGGCAAGCAGGGCCAGAGGCAAAACAAAACAAAATCAACCCCCCCACACACACACACAAAAAAAAAACCCAACCAAACCAAACCAGAAAAACAAAAACAACAACAAAAAAAAAACCCCCCAAAACGACGAGGTTACAACAAATCATGGATGGGATCTGAGTTAGTTTTACAGAATCAAAATATCTAAACACAAACCTGATAAAGTACCTAGGGTGTGTTGGACTCCAGCCCAGCCCAGCCCAGCCCAGCCCAGCCCAGCCCTTCACTATAATGGTAGTAGTATACCTGCTGTCCTGCTTCTGCAGGGCCCTTTCTCTCTTAAGTGTATCCTTGCTTCACTGATAGCTGCCATGATCACCCCTAGCAGACCTTGTGCTAAGTACCAAATACACATCACCTTTGGATCCTCAACCCATGAGGGGTTTCTACAGCCCCAGTTCACAGAAAGAACTAAAGGTACAAGGATGTATATTACCAGGCTGACTGTATAACCAGTAAGGGGCAGGCTGGGGTCCCCCCCCCAGACCTATAGCCTGCCATCTTATAGACACACTGCCTGAGGGAGTGAGGGCAGTGCAGATAAAGATGGCCACAGCATCTAAAAATCCTGGTCGTCCCTGTTCTGGCTAAGTGTCTGGGCTCTCAGTCCCAGCCATTGCTCTTTCACAGTTCCCTCCCTGTACTACAAACAAAGATAAGCAAGCAGGCTATTAATTGTTTACTGGATATCTGAATGAAAAGCAGAATGAATGATTAGAGTGAATAAATGAATGAGATACAAGGTACATAGTCACCCTACCTTCTCTGCTTCTGCTTCTCATCTGTAAACAGTAAAATTCTACTTCTAAGAGCTAAGAGTGCAAACCACCACAAATGCAAATAACTGCCTGTCCCATCTGCCACAGTGCCCCTACTGAGCCACACAGAGGCCCAGGCTGGAGGGCATAAAGGCCAGCTCTCACAAACAATGCCAACACTGGTTGCAAAGCTGGCTGGAAAGGAGCAGCCAGTAGATTGACACAAAATAGCCACCACATGCCCAGGCCAGGTTAGCAGGGGCCTCACAGAACACACAGAACAAGCTAGAGCACTGCAACACTGCAAACTACAAAGTGTCCATTCTAGGTCTGTAATGGGCACTTCAGAGTTTTATGCTCTCCTGCCACTTTAACTCAGTGTTGTTCTCCACACCCTTAACCAGGCCCCCACCCAATTCCCAAGTCAAGCAGGTGCCATCAGGGCCACACGTGTTCAGGCATGGTACTCAAAGTTACCTCCAGAAGCGATGTAGAATCCGCTGGGTGCATACTTGGCTACGACCACCTGATGGGCATGTTCTGTGTAGATGTCAACAATAGCAGGGTTCTGTAGGGGAGAAACATAGAGGCTGAATAGAAGCAATGGAATATATAGGCACCAACTACGGCTAGCTCCCCAACTCAAGACCAGGACAAGGGCACACAGGGTTAACATCAGACTATCATTGCCAAAGTCCTAAAATACCTACCTACCTGGCCATCTAGTGATACTTACTTGGCCTCTTAGGGTAACAGAACCTGAGGTAACTTTTTGCCAGCTTTTTTATACTTCCCTCAATAAACACACACACACACACACACACACACACACACACACACACACACACA
>NW_021620993.1:1329266-1382769 GCF_004785775.1 Grammomys surdaster | reverse complement strand
ACACACACACACACACACACACACACACACACACACACACACACACACACACACACTTGAAGACCATCATGCAAACATCTGTATGGTTCTCCTATGTGGGTAGCAGTCAGCTGACAATTCGTACAGTCTATCATGTCCAGCTCCCAAGCCATCTCCCCTGAGCACTGCCAATCCTACTCAAGTCCTCCTTGAGTCTGTCACAAGATAGTTCCTGGCTCCCATGTTCAGGAGCAGAACAGGAATGAAGCTGGGGACCTTCTGTCAGAAGCTTGGGTTTGCACTTCTCATAATACAGATAAAAAATGGCTGGCCTTTGAGGAAAGCATAGGGGCAGAAGCTGGGGCTAGAAACCTCTCTACTCCTCAGCAATGAGGTTTTGGATGTGTAATTTATAACAGTGAATTACTGATCACTCATTCCCAATTCTCTCTCACAAGTATGCACATCCCTGCGGCAGCCCCTCAGCACAGCCATAGCTGCTTCTCAGTCTCTCCTCAGTTAAGCTTGCATTCTGAAGGAGTAACATGACGCTGTCTATCCTGATTCCTGCTGTCGGCTTTCTCCCACCAGTACTCTCTGGGAAAGGAGGCAGCTTCCTAGACTCAAGGCTGAGATCACAGAAGGGGAGAGGGTCACAGGTGGTGCCAGGATTTTTCCTTAAGTCTCTGTCTGGCTTCCTAAAATCCTAGGGTTTATTTATTCCTGGCCAAGGGATCCTGCAGTGCCCTCAGGGCAGAGACCACCCATCTACAGCCAGCCAACATTTCTGTGACCTGCTTCATATGACATCCCATGAGCCATCACAGCACTTAGCAAATAATGTGCTAAATACATGGTGTGAGGTGTGGGAAAACAAAACGAAAAAACACCATCAGCCTTCCTCTTTCTTCTAAAACTTAGGACAGCACGTATTTTGTGTCTCATAAGTTTTAGAATAAGTATGTACTCATAAAATAAAAAAGACAGAATTCAGAGAGGATACTGAATGTTAAGTCAGCATATAAACAATAGCATTCATCTGTTGAGAAACAAAATCTAAACTACTGTACCTCCAAGAACCAATGAGAGCATCAATTCCAGCCACTAATGAGGCTGGAGAGATGGTGGAAACACAGTGACACACTGAAAACAGCTTGGTAATACTTTGTATGGGGCGAGGAGATGGCTCACTGGATAAAGCAACCAGAGTTCAATCCCTAGAGCCCTCATAAAGATGGGAGGAGGGAACTGACTCCAAAGTTGTCCTGACCTTCACACATGTGCCACACATACCTGCTAATGATAAAAATAAACTGAAAAAGAAAGCTAATCATGCATTCAGAAAACAATCCCATTCCTGGGGTACTTCACTAGAGGAAACCCTATGTCCATAAAAGGTCACCAGGGAAGCCTTATCAAGGGGCCCTCAAATTGGGGTGTGAGGACACCTCTCAGTGTCCTCTTTGGATTCTCAGGCACATTAAAGGTTTGCAGGCATGCTGTATGGAGAGGAGGAGCCCAGCTTTCCATGTAGCCCCCTCGGGTGTTGTAATTACTTCAGACACACAGACGAACTGTGATGAAGGGGCTTGGCTAGTTTATCGTAGAGAATGTAGAGGAGATGCTGGGTAAGATGAGTGATCGGTGGTAGCAGGCAGGGATAACCAAGATAGCCATCAACAAGTAAACAGGTAAACTAGATATGGTATAGCCTCTCACCCCCAACATAACACTGTTTAACCACAAAATGGACCAAACTACTAACACCTAGCCACCGAACCTCCAGTCATGACGACCCAGGAGAGACCAGACACTGCTGATTTCTGTCACAGGGAGCCAGGTCTAGAATGGTAGCTCCCATTAAAATAGATCAGAAACCGTTGGAGATATAGTATGCCGGGTAGGAGCCAGGAGGCTTTCTGGAATCCTGGGAGTGTTGCTATCCTTATGGAACTAGTGAAGACAAGCTGTGCACCTGCAACTGCGTATACCTCACGAAGCACTCAGGCAAACCTTCTCTTGCTCAGATCAGCTCAAGCTTCATGACCAGCCCCTTCCTTCTCAGTACCTGAAACACCTAGAGTTGGATCCGACACACCGATCGATCCCTACCTACAGCTGACAGAGTCTCTTAAGGACAGCCATGCCTACACTAGCTACAAAATTGTGTGACCTTCTAGGCGGCATTGCCTTCCAGGGGTAGGAAGCAAGTCAGCAGGAAAGGGCATCCCAAAATGGAGGGAGAGGAGGCAGAGGCCAAGGCCAACATTCTTGACCCTAAATGGTCAGGGCTCCAGCAGAGGGCCTGTAAAGGCCCAAAGGGCACCAAATCCCGCCTAAGCTGGATGAATCATTCACTCTCTCTCACTCACACACATGCACTTTCATTTGTATTCTGAATACAACTGGGTCAAAAGACTCCAAATTACAGATAATGACTTGCATCTGAGTCAGCAACCGCCTCCCAACTCTCCTAGCTCACAGCAGGAGCAGTTACTAGTGCCAGGAAGATAGGATGGCTTCCCTGGCCCAGGCTACTGTGTGTCCCATTGCAGGAGGCTCAGTCCAGGACAGAAGACACCCAGGGTGATCACACACGACCTCACCCTTATCCTGTAAGTATGTTCTCCCCAATTTCCTCCCTAGAGTGAACAACCTATCTGAGGAACCAATTTCAGGAGCATGGGACATGGTTACCACTCTGTGTAGGGCCCATTGCCCTAGACAGGGCTGTGGGGTCACCATTCAGAACAGCTTTCACAAGGTGTTCCTCACCCTAGACTTCCTTCTTACCTTACTGTAAGGAGCAATGGTGTCAGAGGCCCCAGGATTCCTGGGAGAATGCAAAAAGTGCTTCCTTACTCCATGGGCCTCAGGGCCTCTCTACCAAGCTGCCCAGTGCTTCTAACCAGCCTTGGTCTAACCAGCCGCGGAATGCACTCATCTTTATCCACTATATTTTTCAACTCAATTCTTCCTGTTGCTCCTGGCGTTAACCTTAGATGTCAGCTGGCCCATCTTGTGTATTGGAACCACAGGCTTTTCTTCTGAGTCCCCAGTAATACAGCTTGTGTGGAAGGGCAGCAGCAATTCAGTGTAGGCCCTGCAGCTTCCAGAGCATCCTCCTCTAGGATGAAGTATTAAGATCAGATGAAGGCTGTCTAAGTCAACCATGGCAGTCCACAGAGGACCCAATGGAACAAGCAAAGTGAACCTTTAAGCCATGTCCATCAGTGCCATGAAAAGGGCCTCCATGTACTTCTTTTTAATGGCAAAGGTCTCCTGGACCCCAAGGAGAAGAGCACTGGGCAACCTCCATCATTCACCTGTGTGGCACATTTCCGAGTACTCCCAGGCTAGAGGTGGCAGGGACTGGGAGCAGATCCTGCTATGGGAAGACCTGGGCTAAACACAATGTATAGGGGCCTCTGTTCACCAGGAACTGCAGTAATCCAGCTCTAACACAGTACACATACCTTCACACATCCAAAGCAGAACTTATGCTTGGGCCAAGCCCCAGACTACACCATGATGAAAGAGAGAATTGGAGGAGTCTAACTGGTGTTTAGAGCCACCTTCAGGATGGGAACAGTACCAGGCCCAGCCCTGCTAACTCACTGACTGGGAAGCCACCAAACAGCACGCTGTACACCTTCTCTGGCTCCATAACACAACTCTCAGCTCACAATGGTCCAAAGTCCTGTCCCTGTTCTATCACTCACTCAGTCCATGTTCCACAGACCACTGTTTGAAAGTCCACCTACTTCATTAAACTGTGCCTCAATCCCCATCTCTTAGTCAAAAATTTAGTAAAGGGCACTAGTCTACCTGTCCTTCCCTGACATGTCACACTGAAAAGAACTCATAATGCCTGTACTCAGCATCCATCTATTGGGATGTGCATTCTTTTGGTACACCTCACCAACACTTTATACTAAATGGATGTTATGTAGAACTTGTGTGTCTGACTCACCATCCTGAAAGAACCCTGTATTCATTATGACAGGCACTGAGCAGACCCTTCCATTGATACTCTCTGCAAGAAGATGTGGGTTATAAACTAATACCTAGCTGAATAAGCCAAGGCACAATGACACTAAATGACTAGATGTGACCCAGGCCAGCTGTGGTAAGGCCAGGGCTTGAATTAACAGTCTTCATTACTCCATTTGGTCCCATTCTCCTATCATAGCTGGAATCAGCATTGGTCTGGTTCCTGAGCACAGGAGTTAAGAGCTCACTCTGGCTCTACATAGCTGTAATGCTGGATGGAGCCAGGTCCTGAGAAGAGGTAGGGTGTTCATTTTATAGGTCTAGGAGTATTCTAGTATGACCTGAAAGGATCAGTGACCTCAGACTATGTCAAGACACTGCCACCTTGCTTCTGTACCTCCTGCTACCTGCCTGGCACCTGACTGAACATGATATTAGGAGATGACTCCGCTGGGCGATGGTGGCACACGCCTTTAATCCCAGCACTTGGGAGGCAGAGGCAGGCAGATTTCTGAGTTCGAGGCCAGCCTGGTCTACAGAGTGAGTTCCAGGACAGCCAGGGCTACACAGAGAAACCCTGTCTGAAAAAAACAAAACAAAACAAAACAAAACAAAACAAAAAAACAACAACAACAAAAAAGGAGATGACTCCATCTACCCAATAGAGAGGCAGGGGAGACGTCAGGAGAGAACCAGCACAGCCAGACAACTTTCTGAGATGCTCTGTGAGTCAATCTGGCGATACCTGAAGACTACTCCTCTTCCTCCATGTTACTCCATTCATTAGGAGGTACAATGAGATGAAGATTCTTCTCAGGGAGTGACAGCCCAGAGATGACCTTTGTTTCTATACTGGGCGGACACACTGAAGATGGAGATGGTTACAGAGGTAGAGCAGGGCCTTTTTAAGGAAGGTAACAAGGCCAGTATCAAAGCTGGGAACCAGAATCTTTTCTGAAAGAGGCGCCACAAGTAGAGAGCACTCTCCACTGAGATGGCCGAAGCAAAACAGACAAGCTCTTCAGGGAGTCCAGGCTACCTCTTCCCTGGATTCAAGGACTAGCTGCTGCTGCTACTTTTTTTTTTTTAATATCACAGGGGACTGTTATCGCCTTCCATGCTCCTCCCAGAAGATACACACCAAAGCAAAGTCACCCTGTAGTACACTGGCTTCCTGTCTGGACTTTGCTCACATCCACTGTGTCTCTAATTCTTCCTCTGGGAGAACTCTTGCTCCTGCTCTGAACCGCCAAGTGCTACTTCTCCAGTAGCTGTCCTTATCCTCTTCGTCCATGATGCGCCACAACACTGCTGACACCCTGTACAATGGCTTAGAGCGTGAGAGTGTTATCTACCAGGGCTCTCGAACCTCATGTTCCTGGTATTTTGGAGTAGGTATTTCTGTTACAGGGTGGTCCTGTGATTTGTAGAATGTTCAGCAACATCTACCTATTAAATATCAGCAATATACTATATTTAAACATTGATAGTGAACAAATCTCATTTCCCTCCCAGGAAGTAGTAACAGAAGTCTTGGCATACAGCTCATAGGCTAAGCTAAATGACACCATGGCTTAGTGGATGTGTACTAGAAATATCTAGAAACAGACAGCTACTTAGACGATGAGCCTCTGAGCAATGCATTTATGTCTAGCTTGCTAATGGTTTTCCCAGCCTCAAACTTAAACACAAATGTCAAGTGGATGAACAATTGTCACCTTGTTACTGTCACATATCTTTGAATGTTTCCAGTGGTCTTAAGAACTATGCTGGGCTGGACAGTGGTGGCACAAGCCTTAAATCCTAGCACTCAGGAGGTGGAGGCGGATCTCTAAGTTTGAGGCCAGCCTGGTTTACAGAATGAGTTCCAGAATAGCCAGGGCTACATAGAGAAACCCTGATGCAACAACCCTAAAGAACAATGCTGAGTTACTGCAGGGTAGCCTGAGGCACATATACAGTGTCTAGCCCTCAACATGAGTCTTCTCAGCCCAGTCTTCTCCCTCATCCATGCTGTTTCAGCCTCTACTCTAGCTTTACTCAACTGGAACCCACAGATCCTACCTGAACCCACGGACCCTGAGTGTCTGCCCTGAGTTGAAGCACCTTGTCTAGTCCTTACCCACCAGGTAATCTTGGGGTGAAGGGAATAGAGTTCTTGGCTCTGGACAGAGTTGCTACTGTGTGCTCATTTCTGTCCAAACAGTCAAACACACACTACAATGTTCTGCTACAAAGAACACATTTTGCTATGACAGTGTGCTCTACAAGCAGGCCCTTTAACCTGTACCACCTTGGTTGACAGCCATGCTGGACATGCAGCAGTGACTACTCAGCAGGCATGTACCTGGACAGAGGGACTGTTAGTCTTCAAATCCTGTTTATTCCACCCCCACCTGCAGGGACCCACATAGGATCCTCCTGCATGGGCTGGTAACAGATGGTGCCAAATGAAAACTGGTTAGAGTTCAACCTCCTCGAATTGTTCCAAAGAGACGAGCCAGTGATTAGTCCAATTGCTGTGTGTCATTCCCTGAGACCTGATTTCACAGAACTGAGTTTCCTAGATATATACCTTAGCTCTGCTAGGGAGTTCACATCTGCCAAGATATAGAAGTGTTTGAAAGTTCCCAAATGCCAGTTTCCAGATGGCCTCCATCACCACATGCTTTAAGCCTGTAGAGAATTTCTTCCTCAAGTATGGCAACAGGACAAGGGGAAAAGAGACAGAGAGCATCTTTGCTACCAGCTATCCAAAGCCAGGTTCACAAAGCCCTCTTTCACTCACAGAACAGCTGACAGGCAGCCCCAGCAGGAGGCTGGCAAGAATATTCTTGTATAAATTCTAAAGGTGTGTACCAGAAAATTTAGAGCACAGTGGTGCCTTTCATGCTAGCCTTGCATGAGGCAGAAGCAGGGTATTTTTAATTTTATGTAGCCTTGGCAATATAGTGAAACTCTCTAATAGGAAAAGAAAATAGGTGCAGTGAGCTCACTGGAATATTGTGGGCCAGGTGTTCTAGTGTAAGGAAGGACATGAGGTGAACGACACAGGAAAAGCCTTGCTTTCCTGGAGGTACGGGCCAGAGAGAATAGACTGGAACATTTAGAAATAACAACAGCAACAGCTTTGTTCACATTTACTGCCAGCAGAAAGTAAGAGAAGGCTAAAAGGAGAAATGCTGTTTAGGAGAAAGGCCCTCTAGTAAGGGAATTTCCCCAGGAGTATACGAAATGACAGGGAGCCACAGGAGAGTGAGTATCTAGGCAAAGGCCACACGGCGAGCAGGTGGGCTGTGAAGGATGTGTGGCATGTGAGGAGAGGAGGCAAGTGAGCCTGGGGCTGACAGAGAAGGGAAGATCCAGGGAAGAGCACTGGGGCAACGCTGCTGAGTGTGAGCCAGGGGTGACCAATCAGAACTGCTCCAGCAGGCACAGTAAGAACAGACCTCGGGGCAGCCAGTATGGTGCTTTGATACGGGAGAGGGAAAAACAGGGCAAGTTTGACAGACTCTAATCAAATGTGACATGGCAGCTATGAGATCAGAGCAGTCTTGGCTCTTGTACCTCAACACGCGAGGGACAGGGTTGAATCTGAGGAAAGAGGCATGCAAGAACCCCAAATGTGACCTGGGACAGAGGTTTACAAGGCATGATATGGTGCTAGCACTCCTGAACTTCCTACCAGACCACCTTCCTTCCTGCATCCTCAATGTTCCTGAGAATTCATACCTCATTTTCTCTAGCAACACTCTGTCCTACTAAAAATTGAATCCATCTTTGAGGACCAGTAGCCCATCAGCAAACTGTGCCTGATGACATCCAGCACACAAAAGGATATAGTAACAGACCCCCTACACCATATTGTTTGTCTGGCATGCTAGGAACTTAATCTGGGCGGGATGAGAACAGTGAAGCCTACAGGGAAAGAACTGACTGGTATACACATCACTGGCGGCGGACCCACCCCTTTCAGCCTCCCTGTGCACTGCTCCTCTGATAGTACCAAGCCAGAAACTTCAAGGGATAAGCTGGCCTAGCACTGGAGTGACCACTCCGTGTAGTTTTCCTAATTGGAAGTAAACTGAAACAAAGTGGAGTGGGGAGGCTGTGTAGGGGACAGAAACCACATACCCTAAGGTAGGGATATATGAAGACGCTTTAGACATCTTTTGTCAATTCCACAGAGCTCCTGTTGTAGCCAGCTCCATTTTTCCTTTACTTTCTTGGAATCTTATGACCTCAATATTGTGTTAAGCCTTTGAGAAGGCTTCCCCAGTTCTAAAGAGGCTGGGTCAGCTCTCTAGGAATCCATGTAAATAGGAAGGCAGGCTCATACCCAAACTTCCACCTCACTTGAGGTGCCCAACAATCCTTTAGAGGTCAGAAGCCATCGCAGGGCTGATGACTGGTTGGCTTAATCAGACTTACAAAGACACAGTCAGCAGCCACACAGTTCAAAATGCAGCCTCTTTTTACAAAGGAACTAGGGTCTACCCTCAGCCAACTGGGATGCTCTTGGAGGACAGCAGTGTCATGAGCCACCTCGCCCAACCAATGATGTTCCTGGCATGCAGGATCTGAAGATGAAAGCCTTGGGGGAACAGTCAATCAAAACCTCCACCTCTCTAGCAGCCATTCGCCAAGCATGCCCCTAACTCTCCAGGCTTCCGCTTCTGTCCCATACAATTCCTTAGGGCTGAGGAGAGGAGACAAGATGTGAGCCTCATCCTGAAAATGGAGGAGGCCCAGCAGACTGACTCATTTCAACCGGAGGAAAAGCATGAATTTGCAAGGGTCTCCCAAAAAGCTGCTCTGGGGACAGCAGGTCATTTTCAGAGAACCATCCAGTGGACTTCACTAGTTCCCATTTCTTCTTTGAGACTCAAGTCCATAACAGTTGGCATTCAGAGGACTAGGTGTGTAGGTCTGGGCTCTGACACACCAGGAAGCCCAGGGTATTAGGATGATTAAGCACAAGGGCCATTTATGAAGTGCTCCATTTATGCCAGGCACAGACAGCATTAGGACGGCCGACCAGCTCATTCAGCCAGCCAGGGCAGCCAGGGGAAGTGGAGGATCATCTCCCAATCTCCGTTTCCTCAATGCGGAAACTGGGCTCAGGAAGGACCAATCAACAACCACCCCATGATCAAGCAGCAGCAGACTCAAAGCCCTTAGCTCTAAGGACTGAACAGACCCAAGTCGTAGTTTGCCAGTCTATGGGGGTGTAGGGGTAAGGGAGGAACAGTCTAGTCCAGTCCTCTGAGCCTCCAAGGTGTGGCTCCTGAGCAGAAGGGGCGTGGCTCCCCCTCTCCCCAGGCCAACTGACTGGGAGGTGAGGGGGCGGAAGGGCAAGAATTCCCGATTCTGAAGGTAGCTCGCAGGGCAAGGACGGAAGCAGGCCCTGCCGGGCACAGAGTACTCACGTCGATGTTCCTCAGGATGACGCACTTGCCATTGGTGTAAAGGAAATGATCGCCCTTGGGGTCTCCGCCGAGGATCTTAGAGACGCCCCGCTCCACCTGGGGGAGGCTGGCGAACACCTTCTCTGAGGAGACACAAACCCGGCACCGTGCATGAGGGGCGATCCCGGCCTCGCGGGACCCAGGGAGTTGCAGGCAGTCAGCGCTGGGGGTCCCGAGCCGGTCACCTGTTGCCGCCTGCGGGCACGGCTGGCAGACTTCCCGGTCGTCGGCGGCAGTCAGGCCCCGGGGTCGCGCAGCTCGACCGGCCCAACCCACAACACCCACTCCGGAGTTCCCAGCCCGCACCCCGCGGCCGAGGGAGACCCCGGCCGCGCCCTCCTGCCCGCACCGACCCCAGAAGCTGGCGGCCGCGCGGGGAGGCCCACGCACTCACTGATCTCGTACGGCATCCTCGCCCACTTGTTACGGCGCCGCGTTCGAGTGGAACCTGGCAGTGGCCGAGCCCAGGGACGGCGGGGAAGGCGGCGCCGGGCGTGCCGGGCGCGGAGGGGGCGGTCCGAAGCCCGGCTCCGAGGCCCGTACGCGCCTGCCCTGCGCGCTACCGCTGCGGACAACCCAACCCGGAAGCGCGGCCCCGGTGCGGCTCGCCCCCAGCTTTGACCATATATAGTCAAGCGCTCGGCTCGGAGGCTGCAGCCCGGCGAGCCTGCGCGGACACCGCCCCGCCCCGCTCACGGCTCCGCCCCGGAAGTGACGTGTCGCGACCCGTGAAAAGGCGGCGCGGAGGGTTGTAGGTGCGGGCCGTGAGGTTTTCTTTGGGCTGTCAGCCTTTGCGCCGGTAGTCTTCTTGTGGAGCAGCTCTTCTCGAGCTTTCCGCCAGCTTGGCGCCCCAGCTTGCAAAAGACTTGAAGTCACGGGCCGTATGGGGGTTTTGTTTGTTTGCTTTTCACTGGGTATGCTTAGGAACTCCTTCCTAGACCCTATGCCTCGTTCATTCCCTGTCTCTTCTTCCTCTCTCCCCAGCACTTACTCTTAAAACTTCCTAATAGCAAAGAAGCCAAGAGTAAAGGATGTAATTCTTAAGGATGGCAGGGGTTGTTTCCTAACACCGTCTATGGGGAGGCCGTGAAGGTGGAGAGGGAAAGAAAGCAAAACCTAGAATTTTCTGAGCCTTGCAGTGTTTCCATTAAGGTAAAATGAAGTCCTCTGGCTACTTGTTTGAAAAGTTCGGAAACCCTAGTTGGAAACCCGGGAAGTGGCCTTTCAAAGGAGAACTCTTAGGAATTTGCAGCAAATGGTAAAGTCCATTTCTGCTTTATAATTTGGAGCCAGGTTTGTCTTGCTAATTACCATGCGGACCAGTCCCGATCGACCCCTTCTGGTTCACCTAGATACCTACCTGTTTCCTCTCTGGCCTGATATACCTTATCTTAAATCTAAGCTGCTGACTAGTTAGAAGTTAAATGAATTTATAGCCTACAGGAGTTCCCAGGCTTCTTAGAGGAGAGGTTTTTTGCTTGCCCTAGGTCCTGTGTAGGAGCCTCGGTGTTTCTTGACTAGGTACTAGTCTCTTGTGCTGATAGGCATTTTTAAGGTTTTATGTGACATCTGTTGTTTGCCAGAATTGCTAGTCTAGGGATCCCACCTGTTTTTATAAAGCGAAAAGGCCAGGGATATGTTTGGTGGAGGCGCAGTATGGTGTGGGGAAAGGGGTTGCCTCTGCCGGCCCTTACTGAGGCATCCCTTCCCCCTGAGGGACCAGCCACAGGACAGTATATATAGAAATAGTTTATTTAGGGCATGGGGAGGGGAGTTGAGGGGATAGTAGAGACAGAGAAAGACAGAGAGTAGAGGCCAGCCATGAACACGTGGAGGGGGGGATGGGAAGAGGAGGGACAGGAGGAAGAGAGTGAGAGTGAGAAGGGGGCAAGCAGCCCCTTTTATAGTGGGTCCTTTTATAGTGAGTTCCACACCTGGCTAGATAACTGTGGGGCAGAGCCTAGAAGGAATACCAACACTGGTTAATTTCTCTCAAAAGTGCTAACTTCTCAGTCACTTTCTCAATGAGTCACCTGCCCCAACCTCTAAACTTCAGCTTTCTTGCTACTGTAAATAGGGTCTTTAGCTTGCTTTCCCCATTTTCTTGTTGATGTTGCTGTAGAATCACCAAACTGCCCACCAGCTACATGTGGCTACTTAACTACAATTATGACTTCAGACAGCCCCACTGTTACTCCTTTAGCGACCTCACTGCACAGTACAGATGAAAGATACTCTCCTTGGGTTTGGAACTAGATGGTTCTGGTCTAGTGCTGGCCTAAGGATATGCTGGGGATATTTTTTTTTTCTAACAGCAAGGTGTCTGTCCTAGGATTCTGGGACAGAAGATAGTGTAGGCTATGAGTTTCTGATTTACTAGAAAGAATTGTTTTAGATAACAGTTTAGTGATAACTTTTCTAAACCATACCCGAGTTCCTTCTCAGCACGGTACAAAGACTGCTGGGGTAACTCCAGCTCCAGGCTGTTTACAAACTGGTAGCTGTCCTGTGTTTATCAAGCCTTCCTACTGACGATGAGAGTGGCCCTACAAAACACTTCAAGGCCAAGCTCTCTGGCAGAATCCAGACTCTGGTATGCTTTTTATCTTAAATTACATGAAAGCTCCAGAGAATTTGGATATGGGGCAGCTTATTCATTATAAAAGCTGTGTGCCATGTATCAAGTTTTCCAGGTTTTAGTGTAAGAGGGGGCACTCAGGTGTGTGAACTGGTTTAAGTTCACATGCAAGGAACAGGTTGGCTACACCTGGCAGCACTGATGTTTGGAGACAAGCAGCTGAGTTTGTCCAGCAGTAAGCCAAGTGAGGAAACACTTGATGTGTCCCTACAATGACTCCAGTCACTAGGTATTAGCCTGGCTGCTTGTACCCACTTTGTCTTTGTGCCCAGATGCCTCCATCGCTGTCTCAGGGAGTCTTAAAAGCTGCTAGCTCTTCAAACAGACACAGGCCAACTGATACGAATGCCCTGCCTGCCCCTCCCTCCTCACTGCAGGGCTCCTTTGGCATGTTCTTTCCCACACTGACTAGTGTGTGCTCCAGCCTCATTGCAATGGCAGAAACCTCACCCACCCTCATCTCCATTCCCCACATTGAGTCTGTCATTAAATCCAGTGTTTATGAAAGCACTTAGCTTGAATCTGTGTATCTCCATCTTACCAGTGCTACTCTGCTCCAAGCTGCCTCAACACCTGGCCTTATTTCTGCTCCTTGATTATGCCCTGCATAAACTCGTCCATTGCAGCCTGTGAAATTGAAGGGACTGTAGCCAGCCTGAGCACGGCAAACATGGCTCTGGCAGGCCTTGCTCTTCTCTCCATTCCCTCTGCCTTCCTACAAAACCATCATAGTACATTCCTAAAGCTAACCACCAAGATGCATTCCTTTATGTGGCCACTTCCTCCCCCCTGAGGCTGACTACCAGGGTCCAGCTATCAAAGTATTGAAGTCTAACAATTGAAAGTCCTCTTTGGCTCACCTAACTAACATGCCCAGTTAAAATCAAACACAACCTAACACAAGGTTACCCCTTTTACATTTATAAACTGCCATTTGCCTATGGGCCAAGCCCGTCTCCTCTATCTAGGGGCAGTCATTTGTTGCTCCCCTCCTAAACAAATACACTTCTCCCCTCTCCCTTGTTCCTCTCCCCTTCTGCCTTGTCTTCTATCTTCTGTCTTTGTCTCTTATTCCCTTCGCTTTGTCTCTCTGGGGAAAATATATCTCCTTTGTGCTAAGAACTTGGTCTTGGGGGTCCTGAGCTGATACCAATCCTTTCAGTGGTCTTAGGATCAGTGGTCTTAGTCACCTTATCCCTCTACTCCACGTTTGGCCCCTGACGTCCTGGAGTTACCTGTCCTGCTTGATTTTCATACCGCTTAATGGGTGTGGTTTTACTCTGCCTAGCAGCTACCTCAGTCTCCTGTACTTGTTATTTCTAGGCCGTTCCAGACAACACACTTTGAGGTCATCCTCTTTACAAGCTATGTACTGTGTTGTTTGGCACTGGTTACAGCATTTCTCCCTTCCCCCACTAGGACAGAGCTTCCCAGACAGTTCAAATGAAGCTGCTGATTGCTGTGAGGAAATGGGCATCGTAAAATGTCACAAATTTGCATTCAATTCCAAAGATGGTGCATTAAAACAAGGGACCCAAAAGTACTTATGGAAAACCATGGGACGGTCAGACTTGGGTAAGCTAGTTTCGGTAACTTGAACTGGGAACCATGGACACCCCTTCAGTTGGCCTTGGGTGTGTTGTCTTATAGCCCCCAGGTGGAAGGTTGCCTCTTGTTTCCACACATAGTGGAACATGACACATCAAAGGTGGTGAGGCCTGTCTGTTCTGGGAACAGAAAACAGTGAGATGATTCTGGACATCCAAGGTGTATCTAAACTCTTCCTTGCTCCTCTTGGTTTCTTAGGTCCAGTTCTAGAGAGGAGAAAGGCATTTTCCTTGTCCTTACCTGTATCCAGCCTGAAACAGTGCCACACCTACCCTCTAGAGTCTAGAGGTTTGCTGTGTGGACTGAGACTCCTGGAAAAGGGGTGTCTTTTGTGTCACTTACTCTGCCTTCTCACAGCCTACCCTCTAATAGAGTTTCAGAACCTGTCTCAGTATTGGCCTCCTAAATGAACTGAGGTAGACCATATTAGGGACCATCTCCAATCTCTGGAATAGTCAGAATTAGGGTCACCTCTTTCGCAGCCTCACTTTCGTCCATCTCCAGTCTGCACCAAGACAGACTCTCCAGGTGGTTGCTGTGTACCCTAGACAAGCTCTGTCTGTGGTAGAAGTAGGCTTTCCATTGCTGGAACCAACCTGCAGGGTTCTTGGCTGCATAGCTTGGCTTCTTGGATCTTGGAAATCCTAAAATCTAACACAGGTTGAAGATTTAGGTGCACTTTGATGTGACTTAAAAGGGTTTTTTAAGTCACCTGGGAAGAAAATGAGCTTCTGGGTGCTTTTTGGTTCTGGGGCTGGTCTTGGGAGGTTGTCTGTCACATGGAAAGGGGGAGCTGAGCTGTTATCCCCAAAGAACTTCTCTGGTTGAAGGACTCTGAGGACTGGTTACAAGAATCCTGGCTTGACTCCATAAACCTGCCCAGAAGTTATTAGCCTCTGCACTGTAAATTCTTCAGAGGGGAAGAACAAGTGAATTAAGTTGTCCCTAAGGGAACTTGTTACTGGATTCCTCCCGAGTGTCTCTATAAATACATTGTTTTCAATGGATCAGGGCCATGGCAAGCTCGTAGACTTGTCATGATGTCTGTTGTGGTTCGCTTTTCTGTTCCTGTGAATGATCCAAAAGCAACCTGGGAGAGGAAAGCTTATTTCAACTTGCTTTCCACATTCATGACCCACCACTTCGGGGAAGTCATGGCTGGAACTCAGAGTAGAGACCGAGAAGGAATGTTGCTTGCTGTTGTGCTCTCTAGATCATGGTCCTCGTGCTCAGCCATCTTGCTTTTACAAGCCAGGACTACCTGGCCAGTGATGGCACTGCCCACAGTGGATTAGTGCCCTCCCACGCTATCAAAACAATCCGTCACAGATGAAGCTACCACACAGATCTCACTGGGGCAACTCATTGATCCAGGTTCTCCTGTTCCTAGGTGACTCAAGGTTCATGCGTGCCAGGTTGATCATATAAACCATACTGGCTTTCAATTCTATCATGGACCCAGTCACTCTCCAGTTTGAGGTCATCTACAGTAGACACCTTGTAAGAGCTTTGCATTGCTGCCAACATCACATCGACTTATAATTCAGGTATATCCTGTAACTTTAATTTTTATTTTAATTTTTTCAAATCATACTTTAAATGATGGTTTTTAAATACATTAACCTTATTTTTTAATCCACCACCCACCAGAGGTAGTGGGAAGAAAGGATGGGGGGGGCCTGTTTAGAAAGGTTTATTAGGGCAACTCCCATCTGTGTTGTCTGGAAATCAGCAGTTCAGTTCACAGGTTAGCCGGCAGTGGCAGCTTGCCACTCGCAAACACTTCATGGGTACACCAGCAGTCCAATTGGTAGAGTTGGGTTAGCAACAGCAGTGATATAACCTAGCAGAGACAGCTAGGCCTCAGCCTCAGCTTGAGTCAGCAGGAGGGACCAACAGGAACCCCAGGAGAAGTTCTCAGCTGTGCCTCTCTCGGGGGAAATGAAGATCATCGAAGATGCAAGACCCACAAGTGTTACACAGCTAGCTGTACCAACAAGCCAAGCTCTGTCTCCGTTCCTCGGTGGAGTCCTATTTATACCTTCCAGACATCACTGGTCCTCCACAGGCCTTGCCTCAGCGTGGCTCTTGCTTCAGCACATGCATCCAGTCAGCCCAAATCCTTGGAAGCAGCAATAAACTGCAGCACACCACCAGAAGTTTTTTGATGTTCTTCTCTCTGTGATGTCCTGACAGATGTAGCTCAACTATGCAGTGTAAGTGCAGTGTACTGCAGACCAATACATGCATGTTGTTAGCAAAGAATCCTTCATCATGTGTCCTTTCACGTGCTTGCTTTAGCAGAACATCCTCTCTCCTGTGTCTGCTTCAGTGAAACGTTCCTTCATGAGTCGGCCTTAGCCTTTCACACCTGTGCCCACTTTTAACAAAATGTTCCTTCACGTGTTTGCCCCAGCAAAACGCCATCCAACTGACTTTCCAAAGGGCCTTTAAGTTTCCACTTCACATCCTGATGTAGATCCTTACCTATGAATTGCCTGAAGCTAACCTTAGGCAGCTACGCCTATTAGCTTGGGATGATCCTTGCAAGGTTTTCTGATGGTTAAGTGTTTCAGTTGGCAAACCTTGTGAAAGATTTAGGGACATAAAAATCATGTGTCCTATGGCCATTCAGTGAAATTCTCCTGTAGTAGCTATAGGCTCTTGTTACTGTCTCCTGTTCTGCACCCCACCCCCAACCCTCTTCTGCTCCAATGCTGGAGCTGAGGAGCTTCAGCCTTCACCTGTCCTATGCTCTACCAGGTAAAGTGTTCATGTGTGCTCATCTGTGTTCATGTTTGCCTACCTAGGGCTATATTCTGAGGCAGTGTTTTTTGCCTTCTTAATTTCGTGCACACTTTACAAGAACTAGCTCTGGGCACTGGCTGTGTGCTGTCTGAACACTTATCTTTTTGTTTGGTTGGTTTTGTTTTTGTTTTTTGAAACAGGGTTTCTCTGTGAAGCCCTGGCAGTCCTGGAACTTGCTCTGTAGACCAGATTGGCCTTGAACTTAGAGCTCTGCCTGCTTCTGCCTTCTGAGTGGGCATAGACCACCACACCCAGCTTAATACTATCTTTACATCAAGGGCATTGGGTTCAGGTTTTGGCTTGTCCAGGTTCAGAAGCCATAAGTGGTGTGCAACTAGGGTTCAAGATGAGGTCTGCCTTCTTTAGAGCTGTTTTTAACACATCAGAGAAACCCATTACATGGGTGAGTGGGCGAAGGAGCACCCTCATAGAGGCAAAGGGGAGGGCAAAGAGGGGGTGGGATGGAGGGGTTTTGTGGAGGGGTAACTGGGAAGGAGGGAAGTCATTTAAAACATAAACAAATAAGATGATTAATGAGAGAGAGAGAGAGAGAGAGAGAGAGAGAGAGAGAGAGAGAGAGAGAAAGAGAGAGAGAGAGACCCATTACACAAGAACTGTGATTTTTGTGAACTTCGTTTTAGCCACTCAGCCAAGTTTGGTGCTAGTAGGGTTCACACTAAAAGGTTTACACATCTTTTCCTTCTCCCAGTTTAGGCTGGAAAGCCAGCCCTCTTGGCTTTCAAATATGTGGTCATGTGTCTGGTTGTAATGCTTGTTTCTGGGGAGTGGTATGTATATTATCTATCTGTGCTCAAGGAATGAGGGCTTGGCCTTGTGATTACCCTGTATCTTTATGGGTACTTTCTTACACAAGGTCTGATCTAAGGGTCATAGCAGAACCTATTTCCAGTTGCATAGAGACTGCTTCTATGGTGATTTGCTTGGGCAGACCCTAGCCTGCCCAGACTTGCATGTCTAATTAGCACTGTGCTCTCATCTTGATCCTGATTGGGAAAACTGTGCCATGGGATGCTTTTGGGATGCTCCCTCAAGCCATTCATGCGGAATTAGCTCAGCCCTCTTCCCAGGGGGTACTGAAGATCTTCGTGTAGGTCCTGAAGTTTAGAGAACTCCATCCCAGCTCCTGCCTGTGCCCTCTGACCTTGTTCCCAGGGTGGCTGCTTCTGAAGCCTCTTGTTAGCTTTCTCCCTAGTCAGAATTAACAGAAACCAGAAGTCTGCTTCTTCCAAAAAGCACATCTATAGGCATCTTAGCTTATCTTAATACATCTTAGCTTCTGTGGAGAAAGAATGCTGATAAGCTGGATGCTCCGGGCTTCTTCATTCTCTTGCTTTCTGAAAGGAGAGGAGTGAGTGAACTCTGTCCCATAGGTGGCCTAGGGGAAGGAGCAAGTGTCATTAGACCCTTTCATTTGAGCTCTGCCTGCTGCTAGCTGGTACTCTGATCTGCTTCCCTGTAAGTCGAGTCAGCCCCTCCTGAAGGGGAATTGAGTTGTAGGTCTGCATGTGGATAAGGAGGAACGTTGGTTAACAAGGATTACCATAACCAAATACTCCAAACCTGAGTGGCTTAAAGAACAGACATCTGCCTTTAAGAACAGAAGCCCCAAATCAAGGGTCTGCTAGGGTTGGCTTCTCTTGAGAAATCTGTTCCCCCTTCTCTCCCACCAGGCTTCTGCTGTGTACACTCCTTGATGTTCCTTATCTTGGAGTGCAATCCTCTTGCTCTTGACATTCTCCCTATATACAGTTTTCTTACTCAATGAGAGCACTAGTTCCTTTATAGCTGCTGGATACTGTCCTCCAAGCAGCCTTTCAGTTTTCATCAAACGTGTACTAATCTTGAGACCATCAGATTGGGTCTGTTGACAGTCTCACATAGGAGGGTTGGAGGATCAGCTGCACAGAACCATATTCTGTTTTCCCTGTCACTTTACTTAGCCTTCCACTCTGATCACACTCTAAGACCACTGGGACCATGCAGTTGCTTGCAGCTGGGGTAGATCTTTGTGTAGTTGCTGAGGCATGCAAGGAGTAGCTGAAATATCAGGTGAGGGGCTAAAGGCAGAAAGATGATCCTGAGGTGGAAAGGGGTCAGTCGATTGCTCCCAGGAGCAAGGCTTCATTTAACTCCTGCTTTATCTGAGTCTGGCTCACTGCTTTATGGTACAGGGACTGGCAAAGCTCCCACAAGCTTAGAGGAGCTCACTGCCTAGCAGAGATTGGCCTGTATCAATTTTATTTCCTGTTTGTAGAGGAAATTCATCAAGCTTACTACCAGAAAAACATAAATGAACACCTGTGCTTCAAATGCAGAGAGGCCTTTACCCATGTCTTAGGATTTCTATTTCTTTGGAAACACCATGACCAAATGCAACTTGGGGAGGAAACAGTTTACGTCAGCTTACAGTTCCACATGGCAGTCCATCATGAAAGTCAAGGCAGGAACCTGGAGGCAGGAACTGGAGCAGAAGCTGAGGGAAAGTTCTGCTTCCTGTAGTCTGTGCCTCATGGCTTGCTCAGCCTGCTTTCTTATACAACCCAGGACCACCATAAGAGGTGGCACCACCCACAGTGAGCTGGGGACCCCAACGTTAATCAAGAAATTGACTGAATACTTGCCAACAGGCTAATCTGGTAGGGATGTTTTCTCTATTGAAGTTCCGTCTTTCAAAGTGATTCCAACTTGTGTATGTTAATGTAAAACTAGCCAGCACAGCCTGTTACATGCCTTTTTAGATCAGACTGCCGTAGGATAACCACTGCCCCGTTCTTCAGCATGTAATTCTTCTCTACTTATGTGGAGTCCCTAGGCGGGCAGCTCCCTTGCTTTCCATCTAACATTTTAAATGATGGGATGTGTGGAAATGCGTAAGCTACATTTGCTCTTATGTATATAGCAAGTAAAAGCAGAAGCAGAGAGCAAAAGCATAAGCTTGGGTGCTCATAGCATCCAGCAGAGATAGCTGGAGCAGGCCTGCTAAAGCAAGCAAAAGGTGACAGCAAACAGGGTTCCCAGGCAGTTGGGGCAGCCAGCTTGAGTTGCCGATGGAGAGTCCCAGACAGAGCAGAGTGCCCCCTAGGGGTAAGCTTTTCAGTAAAAGAATGAGTAGCAAAAGTTTAACAGTAAATCTGTGCTTAGGATTCAGGAACAGTCTGGGGAAGCCAAGACAGAGTTCAAAATTGAGTCCCAGGCATCAGGTCCTGTTGTCTTCTTAGATCAATGAGCTTTCTAGTGCAGGCCGTTGTGGATTGTGGGACAAACACTAGTAACCTCCGTTGAAAATGGTTCACTCCTTAGCCCTTTTATACGCGCACATCTTATGTGCATATATGGCTTATATTATGGCTGTGCTACTTATTTTGCTGTTTTTCTCCTCCCCTGTTGAACCACATGTGGTCAGGGAGTACATTCTGGGGTCTTACTTGAAAATATATTGAGGCTGGGAGAGGATGGCCGTCATCCTCAGCATCTGTTTTCAAGAAGCTTAAACAGCCAGTGACAACTTACTGGTGTGTTCCATCAGATTCCCTTTTGGGGAGATATATATGTAGAAGAACATGGGCCCTGTTTACAGAACTGAGCATTAAAAAATGCCCACTTCAACTCATTTTATTAAGCAACAAAATGCTGAGCATTGTGTTCACTAAGAAACTCCAGTGGGCATCAGTGGAAGAGAGAAAGGCAGACTCGTGATTAGCACTGGCTCAGACATTGATAGAAGGGGTCAATAAGGACAAGTGAGGGCTAAAACAGTTTTGGCAAAAGGTAAGATGAAAATAGATGATCTGATTCCATCTTATAACCTAAGTTTCAGGTCTCAGGGGGCTGAGATACAGGCCCTGAAAGCCACACTAGCCTATGTTCTTTGGGAAAGCCCAACAAAAGAGAGGCGTGATGAAGAATAAAGATAGAGCAGGCGTGGACAGCTGGCCTACCCTGATCTTGAGGACATTCGAGGAGGGAATGTATGTGGACACCTGGATGGGGTATATGGAGGCTGAACTCAGTCTCACTCAGTGGCTGCTGCAGCTCTCCACTCCTTTGGTGTGCTGTCCGTCAGGATACTATGACACTGGGCAGTTCATGGTTAGGTCACAGCCACTGAGCCCTTAAGTGGGTAGGCTTTCGTGGGCTGGACCACAGGTGTTGGTCATACTTCTGAGTGGTCTAGTATCTGATCCATCTCCAGGGCAGTCCTTGGAGAGGTTAGGATTACCAATGTTGGTTCTGTCTTTGTGGAGTTGGGTTGTGTGTGTTTTCTTCTTCAGGATGTCTCATTGGTCACTTGAACCTGTCATGTTTCCCTGAGGACTGACTCTGACCAGTGCACTGAATACTGTAGGGTTCTGATCCAAGTGTCTTAGTCCACAGGTATTCTGGCTATGCTTCTTTGATTCTCTAGCTTCCTGAGGAGTGTAGGCCTGCAAGCTTCTGCCTGAGAAGGCATCTCAGTGCTGCTTTGGACCACTGAGAAGGATTCCTGAGTTGTTTACTGCTCTAGTTGGCAGAATGAGCCTGGGAGAACAGGACTTAAAAATGAGGTGGTCTAAAGTCTAAGGGCTTAGATTTTTAAAAAAAAAAAAAAACTTACTTAAATAAGGTTCTCAAATGCTTCAACCCCTCTTATAACCCAGTGTCCAAAGGTAGGGGAGAAAATATGGTAAATAGGACAAGGGGATGTGCACCTGTTTTGTAATAGTTCTTTGGGGGTGATTTCAATCTCTCTTGTCAGGATAACAGCAGTCCACTTCAGTAGTGTCAGGATACCAGCAGTCCAGTTCAAAAATGTCATCAAACAAGAATCAGCAGAATTGGGACAATCCAGCAGAAACTGCCAGGCCTCTGCCAAATCAGTATAAGTCAGCAGGAGTGACCAGGATCAGCCAGAATGTCAGAAGTTCTCTGTCATGCCTCTCTCAACAAAGTAAATATCAGCAGAGATGAGAGACCAACTAAATGTTGTAAGGCTAGGTTTACAAGCACCCATCACTGTCCACTGAGTCGTATTTATACTCTCTCCAAACATCACAAGTCCTCTCCTGGGTCTTGCCTCAGCAAAACATCATGTAAGTTTGCCCCAGCAAAATGTCACATGTGTCTGTATCGCATGGTACAACCAGAAATTTCCACTTCAAAACTCTTATGCAATAGCCAACTTTATTCAGAGTATCAGACACTTTATACTCTGAGGGTTAAGAAGAGTCACATGGGTAAAGTGTACAATCACAAGGTCAGGCTGCATGTGGCAAA
This sequence comes from Grammomys surdaster, assembly GCF_004785775.1. NCBI lineage: Eukaryota > Metazoa > Chordata > Mammalia > Rodentia > Muridae > Grammomys > Grammomys surdaster. Next base: position 1,361,001 of record NW_021620993.1, on the reverse strand, counting down.
AACATGTTTTTCTATAGATGTGAATAAACAAATTGCCAGTTGCAATGAATAATCTAAAGTGAACTGTCCGTCACACCTGGAAGGGGCGTGAAAGTGTATCCCAAGAACAACCCACGTTAGGAGGAACAGAGATTAAAAGACTCTCTTGTTTCTCACAAGGTCTCAGAAATCTCACACAGCCTCAGTCATGGGCCTTGTTCTACAGTGGAAATTTCTGGTTGTGTCTTATGATGCAGACTTTGATGTTTTGCTGAAGCAAGACCCGTGAGAGGACATGTGATGTTTGGAAAAAGTAAAAGTAGGACTCTACATTTAGTGACAGTGCGTTTACATTGCTTGCCACACAGCGCTTTGTCTAGCATCCTCGCTGATCTTTGTTGAGAGAGGCACAGCAGAGAAGTTTTGGTATTCCTGCTGGTTCTGGTTGTTCCCACTGACTCATGCCAGTTAGACGGAGGTCTGTGGTTTCTGCTGGATTGTGCCACCAGTGCTGACAACTAGCAAAAACAAAACCCTCCGTAAAAAGTTAGTTTCTCCCACAACATGTCAGAATCTTGTTTCCCCTAATCCAACCTTCAACTTCTCTCCAAATGAGCATTCTCAGGACTTAGAGCTGCTTATTTTTTTCCTTGCATGTGAGCGTATTGAATGTGTGTATGGATTCACATATGTGCACATGCATGGAAGCCTGAGGTGAAGTCAGGCATGTTGTGAGACAAGGTCTCATGTTGGACCTGAAATCTATGCACAGCTAGCCCAACCTTTGCCGTTTTGCTCCAGGGATTCCCTGGCCATGCCTCCCACATGCTGGTGGGCTACCACATTGCCTGGCTTTTTTATGTGGGCTTTGAGAATCCAAATCCTGGTCCCCACACCTGTGGATCCATCTCCACAGCTTCTCGGTGTGTGTGTGTGTGTGTGTGTGTGTGTGTATAAAAGTTTAGTTTTAAAAACTATAAAATATATTGATATTAAAAATTGAAATGTCAAAAAAAAATTAACATGGAGTCCAAAAAACCATGGTAAGAGGTAGTCAACAAATGGTTTAATGTCAGTCTACCTCACCAGTTGAGGATTACAGCACATTTGACCATAGCAGCCCGTACAAGGCTGCAACAAGAAGACATGGTACTAATGGTCTAATGGTTGCTGTGGAGATGGTAACCTAGCACTTCACCAACCCAGCCTTTCTTTCCTCTCCAAAAGTTCACACCTGTAGTCCTGGCACTTGGGAGGCTGAGGCAGGAGGACCATTATGACTTTGATAGCTACAGAGTGACATTCTATTTCAGTAAAGCAAAAACTACAAAAGAAGCACCAGTGTCTTCTGCAGCAACATTACTGTATGAGGCCCACCCAGGCTTGGGAACATTCCAGAGCTGTGTCAAGAACAGAGTGATGTCTAGAGATTGGTACTGGAAGCTGTGCTTGGTCTGGATAGCATAGAGAATTTGCTGCAGTTCCTCATTTTCAAAAAGCCCTTCCAAACTTGGAGTCAGAGCTTTGGACTGTTCAGCAGTCTCTGGACAAAGATTGGCTAAACAGGCCAACTCAAACGTTATGTAGCTTTTTCTGGAGAAGCAAGCTACGAATACTGGTAATGGTCTCTCTGCAATGGGCTGTATAGTTTAGGGTTTTTATGAAGATCTCTGAAGGCTCCTATTCATTCTCTACACTCTCACTCTGCTGCTTTCGATGCCCCAGAAGCATGAGGGCTTCAGAGTTTAGGAGTGTCTCCGCTGTTCCAAACTTGTTGAGAAAGATGAGCTGGGATGTGTCTTCTACATCGCCAGCCCACTCATCCAGTCCTCCTGCCTCCATTGTTTCACTCCTTTTAAAAGTTACTTTTAACACTCCTTCATTGTTGGTGGGATTGCAAGCTGGTACAGCCACTCTGGAAATCAGATTGGCAGTACCTCAGAAATTTGGACATAGCATTACCTGAGGATCCAGCTATACCACTCCTGGGCATATACCCAGAAGATGCTCCAACATATAACAAGGATACATTCTCCACTGTGTCCACAGCAGCCTTATTTATAAGGTGGGAAAGGAAATCCTTGGTCCAGTGAAGGCTGGATGCCCCAGTATGGGGGAATTCTTGGGTGGGGAGGTGGGAGTGGGAGGGTGGGTGGGTGGGTGGGGGCACACCCTCATAGAAGCAGGAGGTGGGATAGGGGGTTCCTGGGTCGGGGGAAAATGGGGAAAGGGGGTCACATCTGAAATGTAAATAAAATATCCAATAAGAAAAGAATTAAAGATAAATTAAAGCAAACAAACAAAAAAAGTTACTTCTGCATCTGTTCTTTGTTGATCTTAATTCCAGTGACAAAGGAGTGTCACAGATGTATCTCAGAAGCTGATGGGAGTTAGCCATGGCAGGAGGAAAAGAGTTCAAGCAAGTGGTCACTTCTGCATAAGCATTCAACTTGGGCAGACTCACAAAAACTAGACCATGATGGGGAAAAGGACAGCTGGAGTCGCATCCTAAGAAGACTAGGCCTCCCTCAACACCTTCTGTCCTGGCCTCTGGGTTCTAAGGATGTTGGGTTGGACCTTATGGGAATGGGTAAAACTGAGTCTGAGTGGATGTTGAGTTAGTTCACACACAGCGTGGGGGTTGAGGGTGGTTCTAAAGGACATTACTGGGTTTTAAAAGCTTGAATGCCTGTTGTCTTGTATAACATGTAAAACAACCTGGACAGAAACTACTACCTGAGTGCTTGGTTCATGAGTATAGACTGGTTTGGAAACATAATAGATAGGTTCTGAGTTAGGTCAGTTCTAGAGCACAGTGTGGATGGCCATATTTCCTCTGAGAATGGAATGCCCAAAGTGACTTTAGATGACATGGCTGACTGTTGGAAAGATGCTACTTAACATCTTAGCCTATCCTTTTACCTCATAGTATCCCAGGACAAGCATCCAGCATCTCAGGATCCCAAAGAGGTGTGATATCCTCTTGGATACAAGGCCTGGCAGTCTTGCCTACTCCCATCAGCGCATGGGTTAGAGTTGCTAAACACTCTATCTAGCAAAGAGTCTTTGCTGCCTTTTGGAGCATTTGACAGCTGCCCTGGAACATAAGGCACGCTGGACTAGAAAGACTTCAAGGCCTCCGCCTGTGAGGATGTCATACATGAGACACCTATAATACAGCTCTAGAATTGTCTTTAACTTGGAATGTGATGCTAGCATGAACTCCTCTTCAGTGGGTTTTCAAATGATTACTGGGAGAGAGGGGTGTAGTCATGTAGATTGGTTTTGAGGATAGCAACCTGATCATGAATTCTAGCAAGTGCCTCACTGCTCTGAAACCCTGGAGCATGAGGTTATTCAGGGCAACTGAATTGTACCTTAGGGGCCTAGAGGGTTTGTCTCTTAATCAAAAATATCACCATGCATAGATGATATCAGTGCCCCAAATCCTAACACTTTTTGCAGTCTAGGGGTGGGTTGTACTTTTTCTGGGAAGAAGATTTGTCAAATCAGCTCTATAGTCCTCAGAAAAGACCCCCTCTCCAATAGGCAGAAACAGGTGGTGGTGTGACTTTTACAAGGCAGCAAGGCTCTGTATAAGCACAAGGTGAGGCAGAGCTGACTGATGTCTTTCTCCAAAAGTTCCAGAAGTTGAGGGTAGCACCCAAAGTAAAGTTTACATTACACCATACAAGTTTGATGCTTGCTTTCTGATCTGATGCTTTTCCTATGCTACCTAACTTTAGAAACGTTGGGAAGTCATCAGAGAGAACTCTGAAAAACTGTGATAGGATGCTGGAGTGTTGCCCTCCCCAGTAAATGACTTCCAGTAGGGATGTAGGACAGGATGATAGTTTGAATATGCTTGGCCTAGGGAATGACACTATTAGGTGTGGCCTTGTTGGAGGAAGTGTGTCACTGTGGGCATGGGCTTTGAGGCTCTTTTGCTCAGGTTCCACCCAGTGTAGAATGAGACCCTCCTCCAGGCTGTTTGCAGAAAACTGTCTCCTCCTGGGCTCCCCTCAGATCAAAATATAGAACTCTCAGATCCTCCTCCAGCACCATGTCTACCTACATACTGTGATGCTGCCTGCCTTGATGATAATGGACTGAATCTCTGAAACTGTAAGCCAGCCCCAATTAAAAGTTTTCCTTTATAAGAGTTGCCTTGGTCATGGTGTCCCTTCACAGAAATAAAATCCCAACTAAGACAGGGGAAGGACTCAGCTCCATTTAGGGGATAGGCCATTGAGAATTTGACCATGCCCTAGGTATCACAAATTGGACTTTATCTCCCCCTAGGAGGAAGTTAACAAAAGTGGGGAGAGGACAGGGAAGAACCAGGAAGTGAATAAAAATATTATGTTGGGGGAAAAAAAAAGAAATTGCCTTACTTCTGGCCAGCACTGCAGAAATGCACAAACTGAAAGTGTTTTTAGGATAGTCTTATGTAGTTGAGGGGAGGGGAGGGGCTCAACTGCTCTTGTAGGTTAGAGTGTTCCTTGTGAAAGTGGGACAGTCAAGGAGTCTGAACTCCCATTGTGTTTCTTCACCACATAGGTGAACGTGTGAACTTGATGGGTTCTCTCCCTGCCTGATCAAAGCCATGCCGTAAGTGTAGCACTGCCAGACCAGCAACATATAGCCAGAGAATGTATGCCTGCGGAAGACAAATGTGTTTCCTTTCATCACAGTGTCTAGGAACTAAGAATGCTCCACAATCTCCAGGCTTGCTGGGTGCCAGGATGCCTCCTACACCAAAATAGAACTTTATGATGCTTGTAGGTACTTGTCACCTAATTGTCCTTGGATAGTCCAACTGAACTATAAGGGGACACCTGGAAGGGAAGCCATGTTCTTTTGCTGTGCTTAGTTGAAGGTCTCTTTGGTGTTGCTAGTTTGGTGTGCAGGGATTGGCTGCAGATAGAGAAGGTTGCTGCAGCCTGAAGATGTGCCCTTTCCCCTCTTAGGACTCAATATGGGAATGGGGGGGGGGTGGTTCTCTCATCACTGTAGGCAGAGTTCATCCTGGAACCTGGAGACTTTCCAGACAGTGTTTTCCATAGGACACATAGCTGGAACGCTGTGTAAATCCCTTCCAAATCAGTACATGCCTTACAGAAGCCCCGCCTCTTAAAGAGTGGCCTTCCTGACCACAGAAGATGCTGTCCTTGGGTTGAGGCTCCTAGTACAGACTGATGTATTGTAGTAAAAAGACTGAAAATATTCAGACCCTTCCATGAATAGATGGGGAGGGTTGTCAGTACAGTCCATGGATAACTTGGCACTAGTGCTCTCACCCGCTGGTCCCCCAGGATTCTGCAGCCAAGTCTTAGTACTTTGGAAGGTATGTATGATTGGGCAGAACTATCAATTTTGGGTTCACCAAGTTTTCCTGAGTTTGAACAGGGTATCTCATGATAAGGGAGTTCAGAAAAGCAGACCTGACAAGAGCGAAGCTGAAGGATAAAAAGCATATGAGACGTGTGTGCGTGATGAATACTCTAAGCATTGAAGCTTTGTCTGTAGATTTCATTATTCCTTGCCACAGGGTGGTAGATCTGACAAAATCACCATATCTGGCTTGTTAGATTATTTGACTGCTTTATAAAAAATCATGTTAAAGCCACCCTTAAAAAACCCCAGACCCCACTGTCCTTTTGTGTTGTCAAGGCTATATGCTCTTCAGCCAGACTGTACTTGGGAACACCTTGGAGAGCATGTGCTGTGCCTTTAGTCCCAGCTGACTAACTCTTGTCTCTCTTTGCTAAGGGAAGGAATGAGCCTGTAGAAAGTAATACTTTACTGCACTCCGTTGCCAAATGATAAGGTGAGTTTTTACTTGTGAGGGGCCCTTGGAGACATGTGCATGGAAACAGAAAAACACACACCTTGACTTGCTAACATGTCTTCTGATAGAAAACTTTCTAAAGGTTGACCCAGGTGGTGAATGGTTGGATCTTGAATGATGGAACAATAGATGTTTTCTGATATCAAGCAGTAGTCTAGTGACCAGTAAGAGGAATATCTAAGCATCTGTGTACAGCCCATGTTATTAGGGTCAGACCACTTTCAGGCTTCTCTTAAGGGCCTGTTCATATGTATTTTCCTAGGAGAAGAGCCCTAGGAACCCTTCGCAAGGTTGTCTTGCCCTTGCCCTTTATCTCTTCTTTGTCTGATTTCAGAGGCTGGAGCCTGGCTCCTTTGACACCTGTAGGCAAGAACCTGCCTCCCCCAATCCTCCATTAACTGAAGTAAATTTAGCTCCCTTGTTCAACATTGGCGTAATGTGTGCCATTAGAGTGACTTATGTCATTGTTTCCTGGGGGGAGCATTCTGCTGTGCTGTGTCTTGGCCACCAGGGGGTGCCAAAGGAATCCAACTTAGCAGCAGGCAGTCTTAAAGATGTGGTTTGTGTGGGCCATGCTAGGATGTTTCTAGCTTGGATTTGTGTCATTTTCCTCTGGGAATTTTCTCATGAAAGACAATCTTCATACAAAGCTAAAATAGCTCTGAAACAGGTGACCATTCTTGTGAGACAAGGCTGCCTAGGATAGCCCGGCATTGACAGAGCTCACAGGAGCCCTAACACTTCATTCAGCCCCCACCTTCCCAGGTTAGAGGATGTGCACTAAGCAAGCAAATTAGTTTCTTAGCAATATCCTCATGAGCAGACATGTAATTTTCAGGGATGGCTTAGCAGCCTGAGACTGTGCTACCTGCATAAGATAGACATACCCATCTCCTAACAAAGCAACCGATCACTCTGACCTAACAAACCCTAATATGCTTACTTTTCATGCTCAGATAGATTCCAGAACCTATCCTGGAATTAAAGGCATTGCAGTGCTGCAGTAAGGATTGGTTTTGTGAGCATGCACGATAAGGCTGGGGACAGGACCTTCCTTATATCGTCACACTTGTCTCTCACTGGCTTTTCTCCAGTCCTAACATAGTTCAGGGTCTCTACTTGGAGAATGGTGTCTCAAAAAAAGGGCTGGATCTCCCTACATCAGTTAGCAATTCCCACACACACACACACTCACAGGCCAGTTTGATCTCCATTTCTCCACTGTGAAGCACTCTTCAGGTGATTCTGGGTTGTGGCACATTGACATTTTAAAACTAATGACACATGGTGAAGTTTGGAAATTTCCTGTGATTTCAGATGGGCAGAATTGACTTTGGGTGATGACTCTCAGTAGGTGTAGGGTACATGGCCTGTCTTAGCTACTTGCCAGGCAAAATTGAACATTTTCCCTGTGAGGCTTGCTATAACAGGTGCTATATTTGAGGGACAGAAAAGTTTCATTAAACTGTAGGATCTGAAAGGGATCGGTTTTAGCCATTAATGTAGGCTCTTAACTGTTTTTCTTCATCACGAGATGAGTACTTTCTTGCTTTGTGATGAGTACTTCTTGCCACATCCAGCATGACTCCAAATATGGACCTGACTTGGTGGGTGCAAGGGGATTAAGAAAAGACACACATAGAAAAAAAAAAATCTGGGGTGGGGTGATCTGGACTCTCTGGAGAAGCCACAGCCCCCTGGATGGAAGCTCGGGGTGTTTGTTGCATACAGCTGAGACAGGGAAGTAATTACACTGATCTCCATAGGTGCAACCTCTGTAGGAGAGCAGTCTTCAGGCCTAAATATGCAGGAGACAAAGATACAGTGCACTTCTGTACATGCTATCAACATCCACTTAGATCAGACGGAGGCTTCCCCATGGGTTTGAGGTTTTGTTTCTTTACATGCCTAGCTCATGTCCACACACCCATTCAGGCCTTCATAAATTCAGCACCCCCTGCTCCGTCCATCCAGACACTGCCTACCCACTGGATAGTGAACACCTTTTCTTGCTCTTCAATGGCTCCGTCATCTGATGGATGTCTGAATTTCTATGCTTTTAGCATCCCTCTAAAATCCTAGATCTGATCCTGTTTTGGGAGTTATATCAAGACCTTCCAGTATCTTAATTTCCCTGTCTGTGACTTTTATTAATTCAGGGTCAGTAACAGATGCCCTATTGATCCCTAGTATTCTGGTTGTTGGTTTCCTTTGACATGGAAAGTATCATCACACTCATTTGCATTGTCTAGCCAGTTGCTGCCATCAAAGACAACAATGAGGCTACACGATACCTGGTATCTGGATGTAGTCATTTTGGGTCCCCTGGTCAGGTTCATATTCTTGATTTTTAGCTTGATCAAGATTGCTGTGCCCAGAAGCTCAAAAGAACTAAAATTATAATGGAACTAAAAAGACTTAGAAAAAAATAGCACCCAACTGATGAGAATGGCAAAGGTTAGAAACCAAGTAGATCCTGAGACATTCTCCATGATAGAAGGTCAAGATGTGCTAAGTGAGGCTGTTACTACCTCTTCTAGAGAGCAGTGTGCCCAATGTTTGTAACAGATGCATGGGAATAATGGTAGCTTCAAGGTGGGCTGTGGTCCAGAGTACCACAGAGAACTGTAGCTTCTGCAGATAGCTTTGATCAGTATGCTATAGAATTAAGCCGTATCAGACATGGAGAGTAATTTTTTCTGAATTTGTATAGACAGCTCTTTTCAACCAGTGACAGTCATAACTTGGGGCCATATTGACTGATACCATTCTATTTTGGGGCACTTCCTGCTGGGGAAGTGCAGTCAGTCTGCCTAATTGGCAGAGCCCCAGTCATGTGGAGTTGACTGAGCGGTCAGGACTGAGAGCTACTGTTGATGTTGATCTGCATATAAGAAAACATTCTAGAGAATGGAGGTTGAAGGAACGCATAGTGGGAGCCCTAGCCTGCTAGCGATTGGAGTTTGAATTCGCTATTTAGAGGAGTCTGATTAGTCCCAGTAGAAGGAACGTAAATAAGCATAAAGCAGAGCCTGGAAAGGACAGAGACGCAGAAGATTAGGCTCCTGAGGTCAGACTTAGTACTTAGACCTCCAGGAGATGGGCTAGTTGGTTTCATGATTGACTTCAGGATGGTGTACAGTGATCTCCATTGGAAGCAACCTTCATACCTATGTATACACCCTTGAGGGCAGCAGTGGTGCACAGTAGAGTCTTGAGGAAGCTTGGTGCCTTCTTGGTCTACTCACCACTGGGCTCTGATTGGGATGACCTTATTTATCATAGTTCCTAGCAAAGGTAGAGTTTTTCTGGCCTTACATATCAGCCCTGATTCTGTTACTTAGATTCAGTAATACTTGCCACAAAACTGCATAATTTTTCCCTAGCAACGTGTTGTGTAATACAGGGTTTTAGTGGGTCTATCTTGATGCTAACTTCCAGATTTTGTGACCACTAAGAATATCTCCCTATATCAGAAGATGGCATGCTGAAGCATGCAGAAGCTAACTGTCCTAGCAGAGGTGAGCTGAGCTAGGGTGTCTGCAGCTCCTTCAATAGACAGCTCATGGGAAGAGGCTGACTGAAGCTGAGGTTTGTATCCATCATTCAGATAGTAGAGGGCACTATGATTCTGGTCAGAGGCCAGGGGACTTACCCACTAGAACAGACTCTGCTGCTAAGAGTACCCTAGATAATGATCTACGACTTCAGGTAGTGGACTGGTCTGGCTGTTCTCGCCTCTCATTTTGGGAATCCTCTTCACCTGTTAAACTGTGGCCAAGAATTTGAAGAGTGGAGGCAGCAGGCTGCTTGAACAGCAGCTGAGAGCACACATTTCAAATTGCAGGCAGGAAACAGTGTATACTCAGAATGGTGGGAGTCTTTAAACTCAAAAGGCACCTCTTCTAAATATACTCAAATAGGGAATAACTGGGGTTGCGGATATTTAGATGTCCAAGAATACGAGGGACATTTTATTCAAACCACAACCGATTGGAGACTCAGGGGCCGGTTTGCCTATGGGTCTTCAGGATGCCCCTTTACTTTGTACATTGCCCCACCAGCAGTACTAGGACGATTGTACACAGTCAGTTGATGGCTGAGGTGATGTACAGTTTTTAAGGTGACCTACATTAGTGTTGTCTGGAGTTTGGAAACTGTATCTTTGATTAGACACTGTGATGGTTCTATCTTATTTTTTGAAGCATCAGGGAAATTGTGTCCTGTCAGTTTTCTTATAGGGCAGCATCCTGAAGCTGTCAATTGGTTCATTGCCAGGATCTTCTGATCTCCATTGCATGAGTAGGAAGTCCCCCTAAAGGGTATTCAGGTTAGAAATGATTAATGTCATTGCTTCTACCTTGGCAGTGGAATATCTAGAACAGGCTGGCTTCATATGGGAATAGGTGATACTCAGAATAGCTTGTATTTGAAAGCTAGTCTTTAAGATTCAGTAGTACCTGACTGTTTCAACTAGCAACTTGGATTACCTACAAGAGGCTAAGTTGCTTTTACTTAGGTATCAGAGTATAAGAATAAAATGCCTAGACTGGTCTAGTCAAGGAGCCATCTGTGTGGACAGATGACCTCAGACATTGTGTTCTCATTGTGCTCTAGGATTTGTGTTGGTACCAATTGGCTGTTAGTTTCAGTCTGTCTGGATATGTCCACCCTTTGCACTGGTCAGGGGTAGGGTTCTGGTCAGAGAAGTAGAGGAGCTGCATGGACTTTGCTTTCTGTGGGTGTCAGCTTAGAGGGTAGGTAGGCCATTTGAATAGGTGTATACCTGGGTAGGGGTCCTACAGCGAGTACTAGGAGGACACAGCCTTGGCGAAGGCATTTCAAATAAAGGCTTGGTTCTTTGATTTTTAGTGTATATTTGTCTTAATCAACTGACATGTACTATTTGTGTCCTGCTCTGATAGAGGGTCTTGAATGACTTTCATAAAGGATTGTGTGTTGAGTGTTCACGTGTCCACCTGTGGTGGGCAGTGACAGTCTCATCTTCTGCTGTCGCTGGTCTGTGAAAGGACCATTATGGCTAGCACTTTCAGCAGTTCTAGTTTAATCTGTTACCATGAAACACCACAATTAAAAGCAACTTAAGCAACTAAGTGGGGGTTATTTGGCTCATACTTCCAGGTCACAGTCCGTCATTGAAGGAAGTCAGGGCAGGAATATCTAGTCCTCAGAATTTGTTGCCCATTTTCTATGAATCATGTCCGTGTCAGTGATACTACCTGAAAAGCAACTTTAAGGAAGGAGAAGTTTGTCGAAGTCCATGATGAGAGGAAGGCATGATGGAGTGGTTGTCTATATCATTTGGGAACACGTGGCACAGAGGCTGCTCATATGGTAGCAGGCAGGAGGCAAAGTGTAGAAAACAGTGCCAGGAAGGGGCTGGGAAAGTCCAAAAGGATGCCACCTTATCTAGCAGCAGACCTCATGTTCTTAAAGACTCTATAGCAGTCCAAAAAGCATTATAAGCAGTAGACCAAGCACTCAAAGCATGAGCCTGTGGAGGACATTATTCCATCCATCCAATCTCTGACCAGCCAGTCTACTTGCCATTCTAAGAGTGCACATGAATAAGTGTTTGTATCTTGGGCCTCTTCTGCCTTTCTACAAATGTATTGATTGAACTTCTGCCCACTTGGAATATTCATGACTAGTTTTAAGGATATCTCCAAAGAACCATGGTAGCATAATCATTTACAATGTGATTTTGTGTTGAGTCAATTCATGTACTGGTCTAGTCAAGGAGCCATCTGTGTGGACAGATGACCTCAGACATTGTGTTCTCATTGTGCTCTGGGATTTGTGTTGGTACCAATTGGCTGTTAGTTTCAGTCTGTCTGGATATGTCCACCCTTTGCACTGGACTCCAGTCAGGACTAATGTTTGCTCTTTTTGTGTGTGTGTGTGTGTGTGTCTTAGGGTTCCTATTGCTGTGATTAAACATCATGTCCAAAACAACTTAGTTGTGTTTTATTGCTGTGAAGAGACACTATGACCAAGGCGACTCTTATAAAGGAAAACATTTAATTGGGGCTGGCTTATGGTTTCAGAGGTTCAGTCCATTATCATCATGGCAGGAAACATCACAGCATGCAGACAGACATGGCACTGGAGAACGAGAGTTCTCCATCTTGATCTGAAGACAGTGAACAGGGGATATCTTCTGCTCTGGGCATGGCGTGAGCGTAGGAATCCTCGATGCCTACCTCCAGAGTGACCCACTCCCTCCAACAAGGCCATACCTACTCCAACAATGTCATTCTTCATAATAGTGCTACTTCCTGTGGACCAAGCATTCAAACACATGATTCTATGGGAGGACAAACCACCAAAGGGAGGAAAGGCTTTTGTTTGGCTTACAGTTATACATAACTATTCATCATCCAAGAAGTCAGGATAGGAACTCAAACAGGGCAGAAATCTGGAGGCAGGAGCTGATGCAGAGGCCATGGCTGCTTACTTGCCTGCTCTCCATAACTTTTTGTTTGTTTGTTTGTTTGTTTGTTTGTTTTTTTCTAGACAGGGTTTCACTTTGTAGTCCTGGCTGTCCTGGAACTCACTCTGTAGACCAGGCTGGACTTGAACTCAGAAATCCACCTCCCAAGTGCTGGGATTACAGGCGTGCACCACCACCGCTTTCCATAGCTTTTTCAGCCTGATTTTTTTATAGAACCTATGACCACCAGCCCAGGGCTACCACCACCACAATTGGCTGGGCCCTCCTCCATTATCAATAATTTTAAAAAAAATGTCATGCAGGCTTGTCTACAACCCATTTTACAGAGACATTTTCTCAGTTGAGGCTCCTTCCTTCTTGGATGACTTTAGCTTGTGTCAAGTTAACATAAAACTATCCAGTACAGTGGCCCTGAACTTGCTTTAATCGATCTCTTTAAGATGGACCTGTCCTGAATAGGGTTCCTTCTGGTAGGGTTGAGATTCATTTTTCCTTCCATTGCTACATTCTATAGATGCTGTGGTATCAGAAAGATTTCCATGACCTGCATGGCTTTTGTTAGCACAAAAGCACCGTTGTTGCAGGAGACACAAATCTGGTCTTCACTGTTGCAATTTTACTTTAATACCTGAACTTAGGTTATTTCTGGGCAGAATGCATACAGTAACCCATAAAAAGTGGTCTAAGCTTCTAGCTGTTCTACCTGTTGTCTTGTGAAATCCATCATTAAAATTCATAACTGGTTCTGTTTGCTATGAAATGAGATTACTTGGTAGCTGGAAACTGATTGAGGGCCACATACATGAGAACCAAGAACTTAACTACTGTCCCGTGTCACCAGTCCCTGAGTGGTTCTTGTATATCATGCATCTTCATCAACACTAAAAGCATGCCAATGTTTAAGTTACTAAAACATGCAAGTCACATTAACCACTTTTAAAAATAAGCTGGAAAGTATGGCGTTTATATTTTCTAAAGAGAAAAGGTTATTTGTTATTTCTGTAGTTTGCATATGAAAGTCTATAATACACTGGTCTTAATAGGAAATCAGGCTTGCCATTTACAAACTGCATATATCATGACACCTTATTCCACTAAGGTGGTTCCGAACCCTGCTGCAGTGGCTCTCACGCCAAGCCCAAGCGGAAATTCTGTGAGACTTCAAAATCCTGCTTCATATAAAATTGGGATTGAAGTGGAAACTTGTGGTTTCTTTGGAAAGTCAGTTATATCAAATGATGTTTTGCTGGGGCACACAGGTAAAAGAATGTTTTACTGCAGCAGACACAGGTAAAAGGATGTTTTGCCATAGCAGAGATGTGAAAGGACGTGTCATGTTTAAAAGGAATATAAATATGAGCCCACAGACAGTGGGAGCTCGAGCATTGGTTCGCTTCTCTCCCCCTTCCTATTCTTTGATAACGACACACATGTATGTATTAGTTCCCTTTACATTGTGTGGCTGAGCCTTGCTTGTGGTTACTTCATTAGAAACCCACCAATCCCTGCGGCTTCTTGTTGTTCCCACAAACTTGGGCCCGTTGGCAAGCCTTGTGGTTTCTTCTGGATTGAACTGCCCTTGCTGATTCATGTGTGGTGTCTTCTGAGTGGACTGCACTGCAGCTGCTGATTCATGTTTGGTGTTTGCTAGTGGACTGGACTGAGAACAATGAAGATTGAAATCGCCTTAAATAACTATTTCTAAACAGGTCCACTTCGCCCATGTCCTAAAAACCTTTCCTTCCCACTACCTCTGGTGGGTGGTGGGCTACAGGGGAGGTTCAGCCCTTATTAAAGTAGGTTGAGAAAATTTATGCCCATATGGGATGCTGATTTATTGGAGAATACCTCTATAGACGAAGAAAATCTTGTCATATTTTTATATTTTGGCATTCCCATCTAGATGGGGGAAGACTGATAGCTTAGAAAAGCATAAAGCTTAGAAAAGCATAAAATCTATGACAAAGTTTGTAAAAGAGTTGTTTTAAATACATTTAACCAAGTTGAAACAGCATAAGCCTGAGCAAGGCATGAAAATGGCAAAACACATTACGGTCCAAAGAAGCAGCACTTTGAGTTGCTCAGAATGCACACAATGCCCAAGAACTCTTGTCAGTTTTTGACTACCTGGCTACAGTTCAAGCATTTGCTGTTCTAAAAGCTGTACCTAGTGCTCTCCCAGATGGTTTTGAATTATGCTGCTTCATGTGCAAACATGTGTTGTAGCTTGGGATCCTTGGTGACGCTGTTCTTAGGGTAAACCTTGCAGGCAATATACATGTATGTGTGCTTCAGTAGTGCATGTGAAGGGATCTCCCTAAACACACCTCACTGATTTTCTTTCTAAGAAACATGACCTGATGTATTCAATACGACATCTACTCTTTGGTGCTAGTGCATAGTCTTTCACAATGAGTTCACGAGCATCAGAATAGCAACATGACACACACCTGTCTCCACAGGTTTTCTTCTCTCCATCGATTGCACTTTTATACAATTTTACTTTGCCCCCCACAGGAACTTCTGGTAATTTCTAGTCAGTCCCATAGCTGCTGCAGCTACTGCACCCATGTCCCCCAAAGGCCATATTCTGGGGCTGCCCTACCGCCATAGGTTTTAGGGCACTAGATGAAACTATGTCTCATCCATCAGGTCATGGGAACTTTGTGGGAGGGATTTTTTTGTTATATGGAGCACTACAACTGTAAACCCCTGTGTTTAGATTTGTTAGACATCAAGTCTACTTAGTGAAATAAAACTAATCACAATGAGACCTAAAGTCAATGTACTGTGATGACATTTCTTACATTAAGTTTCTATTTTCAGTGTTTTAGATCCAAATCCACTGACCATGCTTGCTTTGGAGTTTCACTGTAGAGTGAGTGCCCCTGTCCAACAGCTGCTACTATTTAAGGTCTTCTTTCTCTCCACTGGCCACAGACAGGAACACAGTTCATCCTTCATACAAGTCTGATGGTTAAGTGTTGATGGCCCAGCATGTTTGTAAGGAGCTTTGTAACACAGTACAAAACTGTTACATGTTTCAGGTATTCAGACCTGAAGTCCTAAAGGTGCCTGTGCACAGCAGAGGGGTGGATTCTGGGAAACTCTAGAGCCCATTCACTTAGCTCTGTGTAACAAGCTTTAGCATCCAGGACAGAGATCCCTTGTGTGTTGCTTCAGCACGCAAATTTGCAAAAATATTTGAGTAACTGTCTCCATTTTCTTCAGATTACATGCCCATTTTGTGTCAAAGCTGGCACTTAGCTTTGGTGTTAAGACTTGTTCTCGGTATATGCCCAGGAGTGATATAACTGGATCCTCAGGTAATGCTATGTCCAATTTTCTGAGGAACCACCAGACTGATTTCCAAAGTGGTTGCACCATCTTGCAGTCCCACCAACAATGGAGGAGTGTTCCTCTTTCTCCACACCCTCGACAGCATCTACTATCACCCGAGTTTTTAATCTTAGCCATTCTGACTGGTGTTAGATGGAATCTCAGGGTTGTTTTGATTTGCATTTCCCTGATGACTAAGGATACTGAACATTTCTTTTTTTTTTTTTGAGTATCTATGTATTTATAGGTACAGTCTCAGAAGCATTGAGTTACAACTACATTTATTTGACAGTTGACCAGTTGTAAAACTGTAGAGTTGAATCCATGCATATGCTTTGAAATTTCCTTGAATCATTTCACCATTTATAGGTTTGCCCATTCATTCAGTAAAATCAATGCTATTGCAGGAAAAGGACTTATGAACACTTTGAAATATATCATTTACACTGATCATAATTGAAGTGATACACATTAGTTAAAAAATATTAGATCCTCCAGACCTGGGAAATTATGAAACACAGCTACGTCATAACCAAGCATCCATTTAGAGTACACTTTTAAACAAATATCAACTAATTTATCTCAGAGTATGATGATCAAATTATAGAAATAGAAAAAATTGGATTTGTAAAAATCTTGTTTGAAATAAAGGCATTACTATCGTTATCATTTATTCCAGAAATATTCACTAAATGATTCCAATATCCAGTTGCCTGTATTTAGGTTAGATAAAATAAATTTCTATCTTGGAAGCTATTTTTCACTCTCCAGGTTTACAGTCTTGTACTACTTAATGAATCTGCCACTCGATCCCAAAAACAATACTCCGTGTGTATAAGAATGGTAGACAGGAAGTGTGGTCACTACTTACACCAACTTCAAATAACAAAGAATCTGGAGTGGGGCATCTTCATCACCTATACAATGAGTAAAGCATAAAGACCTTATAGAATTTATGGCTTTCATTACCCAAATATAGACTAAGTGAGAAACATCTAAATAAAAAAGCAAGTAAGGGATATAAAGGAAAATCTAGATAAGAATAAATTTTGTTCATGATAATGCATGTTCTGTAGATTCTCAAGGCAGTTATCACAAGGCACAAGGAAATAATTTGTTCTGGCCAGGCACACATATTCTTGATATTGAGATCAGAAAGTAAAGTAAACCCACAGTGAATTCATAATAAACAGTATTCATCTCAATTTGTACATAATTAAGCTTTGATATAAAAATATCTAGCTCTATCTTTATGATAAGGCAATTCATGTGAATCCTACAGTTGTTTAAAACATAAATACATTTATTTATTGCAGATGTGCTTTTTTTTTAAATTTATTTTTTCTCAAATCGTAATTCCTTCACACAGGGGTTATAAACACAGAAAGGCAGGATGTGGGGAAGGGAATGACACTGGAGTGTGGGCGATCAGGGGGAATACAGATCTCGAATCGAGTATTGGCTGGGTGAAGGTTCAGGGGACAAGTCACTATGACTCTGCCTATGACTCGCTTGTCCTTATCTAAGTTGGTATTGTCTGCCAAGGCTACCTATTTACAAGGTCTATGACTACTCAAGCTCGTAGATTTCCACGAAAGCTGCCTGTTGACATTAGCTTATAGCCATCTGTTTCAATGTTTTTCCACTGAGACCCAAGACTTGGTGTTAGTATACATGTATGACAGGCCTATTGCTGATTTTAGGCCTATGGCTGATTTTAGGCCTACAGTGTGTAAGCAGGGCTGCCCCTGACATCTCCTCCCTTCTCTAAGTATAGAAGGGCTGTGGCAATTCTAAACTTGCGAAGGCGGGGATAGAGGCCTGATCTCCAGTAATTGAAGGGGACCTTGTAATGGCTCCAGCCCCCCTGTCATTGTCCAGTGAGGCATGAGGGCCATACCCATCCCAATGTCTTTTTCCTGGAGAGGGGATACTTTTGACATCAACCCCTATGCAGTCAATCTTGTCCCTCAGGGAACCCAGATAGATATTTTTATCTTTTATTTATATTCCCTTGCAGTGCTTAGCCTCACCTCATTCAATTTCTGCATGGTTTTCAGTAGGGTCTTTTAAAATAACAGCTTATATGTATTTTTTGTTGTTTGATTGGTTACATATTTCATTTTGCAACTGTGTACCAATCTTTGTGGCAAATTTGTTTGAATTCTCATTTTATTCTGATCACAGGAATGTGTGCCTGGGCTTGGTTACACATCTTCCCAGTGGAAAGGATACTTATAATTCAATGGTAAAGCACTTGCCTAGAGTGTGTGTATCACATGATCAGTCCTTAATATTAACAACAAAAATAACAACAACCAACCAACAACAGCAGCAGCATTAGCAGCAACAACAATAATATGCAGAAAAGTTGTTTCACTTGCCCATGGAAATGACTTAATCTTGATAGTTAAACTCAAGTGTAAAATGTTTTTTTTTCTTTTTTCTCAAATTGTAATTAATTCACACAGGGGTTATAAACACAGAAAGGCAGGATGTGGGGAAGGGAATGACACTGGAGTGTGGGTGATCAGGGGGAATACAGATATCTTCAGAACCGGGTATCGGCTAGGTAAAGGTTCAGGGGAGAAGTCACTATGACTCTGCCTATGACTCGCTTGTCCTTATCTAAGTTGGTATTGTCTGCCAAGGCTACCTATTTACAAGGTCTATGACTACTCAGGCTTGTAGATTTCCACGAAAGCTGCCTGTTTACATTAGCTTATAGCCATCAGTTTCAATGTTTTTCCACTGAGACCCAAGACTTGGTGTTAGTATACATGTATGACAGGCCTATTGCTGATTTTAGGCCTACAGTGTGTAAGCAGGGCTGCCCCTGACATCTCCTCCCTTCTCTAAGTATAGAAGATACTGAACATTTCTTTAGTTGCTTCTCGGCCATTCGAGTTTCCTCAGTTGAAAATCTTTGTTAAGCTATATACCCTGTTTTTTAATAGGGTTATTTGGTTGTCTGGAGTCTAATTTCTTGAGTTCTTTGTATATATTGGATATTAGCCTTCTATCAGATGTAGGATTGGTAAATATCTTTTCCCAATTTGTTGGTTGTCATTTTGTCCTATTGACCCAGAAGATGCTCTAACATATAACAAGGACACATGCTCAACTATGTTCATAGCAGCCTTATTTATAATAGCCAAAAGCTGGAAAGAACCCAGATGTCCTTCAACTGAGGAATGGATACAAAAAATGTGGTACATTTACACAATGGAGTATTACTCAGCTATTACAAACAATCAATTCAAGAAATTCCTAGGTAAATGGATGGAACTAGAAAATATCATCCTGAGTGAGGTAAGCCAATCACAAAATAACACACATGGTATTCACTCATTGATTACTAGATATTAGCCAAGAACCTTGAAATACCCAAGATTCAACTCACAGGCCACATGAAGCTCATGAAGAAGGAAGACCAAGTGGGGGTGATTTGGTCCTTCTTAGAAGGAGCAACAAAGTACTCAAGGGAGCAAATTTGGAGACAAAGTGAGGGACAGAAACTGAAGGAGGGGCCATCTGAAGACCATTCCACCTGAGTATCCATCCCATGTGCAATCACCAAAGGTAGATGCTGATGTGGAAGTCAGGAAGTGCATGCTGATAAGAGCCTGATATAGATGTCTCCTCAGAGGTCTGCAAGAGTCTGACATATTCAGAGGCAGATGCTCACAGCTAACCTTTGAACTGATCATGGGGTTCCCAATGGAGGAGTCAGAGTGAAGACTGTAGGAGCTGAAAGGGTTTGTGGCACCATGAGGAGAGCAACAATACCAACCAACCACAGCTCCCAGGGTCTAAACCACCAGCCTGGGAGCACTTAGGGAGGGATCCATGGCTTCAGCTGTATATGTAAGAATGGAGGGCCCTGCTGGGCATAGGTGGGAGAAGAGATCCTTGGTCTCATGAAGGCTGGACACCCCAGGGGGCGGGAATTTGAGGGTGGGGGTGGGTGGGAGTGGGGTGGGTAGGTTGGGGTACATCGACAGAGAAGCAGGAGGAGGGGTGAGGAGATAGGGAGTTCCTGGGTGGGTGGGGGATAGGGTAAGGGGATAACATATGAAATGTAAATAAAACATTCAATTAAAAAAAAGACTTGTTCTCAAGTTTTAGGGTTGAATATGACTGTTTCAGACAGCTTTGTGATCCACAATGTTCACAAGAACCTGTTGATTCCATTGTTTTTGTAGGACAAGCCCCAGTTTGAAGAAATAGTATATTTCCACATGGCCATATGTCACGGGAGAGGAAAGCATGGCCTACTGGACAAATCCTAGCTAAACACTTGGGAATTCAGACCCTAAGCTTTGGTAAATCAAAGAACTCAAGAAATGACCCAAACTTGCTATGTCCTTGAAAGCCAACATGTGTGGTACAGATGGCAGCTCCCCCACACTGCTCCAGAATGATGAATTGTGAGAAAGATGGCAGCTCCCACACACTGCTCCAGAATGGTGAACTATGAGAAAGATTGTGACTCACTTTTCAGGTGTGGAACCACAATCTTCACTCTTGTTGGAGGGTCTTTTTCTGTGTGGTCTCTTACAATAAGAGACTTGAGAAATGTTTAAGATACCTCTGCTTCTACATAACTTCCCAAGGTTCCACAGTGTTGGTGCCAAAACTACAAGTTTATCTGAACTCAACCTTATTGGTATTGAAACTCAGGTGGATAATTCCCAAGTGCTTAGTTTATTCCCTGAGCATGTCTGTCATTTGTGTAAATGATAAAATGAACACAAATCTTTGTCTGGTTGGGAGAGACACTCACAAATTCAGAGCCTAGCTTCAGTAGATATAGGCATATGGAATGCTTCTGTTTCACGGTAAGCTCAGACAATGGGACATATCTGCAGCCTGCATGCTAAACAGTGTCTGAAAATGCTGTAACATTTAGTAGCTGAAGAAGTCCCAATAGAGTCTCCTGAATAAACATGGATTTGTAGCCAGGTACCCTGTGTATTGTAGAATGGTTATCAACATCCCTTGACTATCCTCCCTAGATAATCCTAGCACTTCCAGATGTGAGAAGATGAGATTGTTTTTCCACCTACTGTTATAGCTTTGCTGGGGTGCCAGCCATTCCTAGGCTGGGGAAGCTGGTTCAGTGGTGCTCAAGAGTCTCCTAGATGTTGCAGAGTCACCTATGGGTGGCGTTCTGAATGTTTGTACCCTTTCTTCCTGATCTTAGAATTAGGGGAAAGTATGTATTTAGCAAATGCAGGACAATTTCCTCACCAATACTAGCCCCCCCTTTCTCCTCAATTTATTTCCTATGGCCTAGGATAGGCTTCTCATTCATTATTTCATGTTGAAATTTTCCACCACTTGATAGTTGTCATGAAAGTTGAAGACATTATGGCATTGTACTATTCTATGCCTACCCCAGCTTGGATTTATTTCTGCCAGGGTATGGATCTGATATTATGTCCTGACACCCTGGTCAAATGTACTTTGGTTAGATGCTGAAGGAAAGACTAGTGGATGTTGTATGTCTGGAGTGGACTGACGCTGTGAATGATGTATTTGTGAACAAAACACACAAATATGATTGGACCTAAATCATATTTGTTTTGGGGACCATAAGGCACATATGTAAACTCTCAGTACTTAGAATTTCACCAGAGAACATGAGACACTAATACATTGCAAGAATTAGCCCCACGTGATAGTGGGTGTGTCTCCATATGATCAGAAACACAGACTGGATCATGATTATTTCTCTGTAAAGAAATGCCTATGAATTAATGGCCCTCTTATTCCTGTCAAAGAAAACAGAATCTCTATAGAGCAAACTTTGTTGAGGAGGGAATTAGTGGAAATGCAAGTGGTCATTTGTGACATTTACCTTCCTGTCTGTGTGGAAGTGGTATGGATTATTCTACAGCTTGCTCAGTGGCCTTCTCTTGTGCATAAGGTAATGAGAATAGACCTCATGACTCATCCTAATCTAGTAGCTCTGTGTAGACACAGGCTGTGTCAAACCTGGCCCTTACTATTCATAGTTAAGCTGAGCTGGCTTACAGGTTATATGTCTTCCGTGCTCTGACTGGACAGTATCATTGTGGCTAAAGGGAGAGGCAAGCCAAAGCTCTCTGTACAAATATCAGCTTCAGCTATTATCAGACCTTCTGACATCCAGACTGTCATACCTACCTATGTCTTTTTCTTGCTGACACTGAAAATGCCCTGTGATTTTCAGAATGTAGTCCAGGTCAGCATACATTCGATGGGTTCTTTGCCTTTCCATTTCCTCCCATTGTTAAGATAATAAATGCTCAGACATTATCCTGTAGCAGGCTCTGCCACAGTGCTCTGTGCCGTTCTAGGAACCCGAAGGCAGTCTATATAGTTTAATCACATTTACCATCACCGTGACCTTCTGATTTGTTGCTTGGCTTTCCCCCAGAGGGTGAGCAAAAACTTTTCCTCACTAGATCATGCTTCTTTAGGAATATCTCCTGTTCTTCAATGTCATCCCCCAGTATATAGATTCCTGCCTTTAGCCAATGTGTGAATGTTTGGAATATTTGGGTACAGAAGTCAGCTTTGGTTCTGGCTTAGGATTTCAGTCACGAGTCATAATTTCCCAGGTAGAGTTTGGCCTTCATTAAAGATCAAAGTGACAATGACACTTCCTTTGCATTCCTGGCTCTCTGGTCCTAGGGCAATTTGGAAGAAAGTGTTTTTATGGCTAGGTGTGGTGCTGATGGCTGTAGTTCCAGAGCTGGAAGTTAAGAGCAGGTATTCTAAGCCTGGGTTCTGCAGAGGCTCCAGGAAGCTCCATTCAGAAGGTAACTGTTTCCATGCATTTGTGACCATGTCAGATGAACAGGAACATAGTGCATTTCAGTAGCAGGAGAAAATGATGGCTCTGGAGGTGACTTATCTGGTCTGAGTAATTTGAAGACCCACTAGATGTGAGAGTTACATTTTGTATCCTTAGTGTGTATGCTGTCTGTTTGGCACAAGCAAGGATTGTATAACTGTAGTTGGCATTGACAAGTAAAGTTCTATTTTCAGTATGTCCATCTGTGGAATGTAGCCTGAATACAGATTTTAAGATATCAGCCATGTTGGAAAGGAGCAGAATGTCTCTCCCTGTCAGAGTGGTTAGGATCATTGCTTCTCTTGGTACTCCTATGAAAGGAAGGAATTAGCTTGTCAATCTTGGCAGGTGCCATGCCTTGGTCTCTCAAAGCCCAGCTTGCATCGGAGTCCTAGGAGGCCCTTGGTCAGTTTTGGCATGAAATTTAAGGAAGGCAAAGTCAACATTGAGCTTTGCATAGAGCACTTGGTTGGGACCATGGATCATGGGGTCCTGGAATCTGAGCCCAGAACTCAACTCTCATTGCATGCAAACACAGCACAGTGGGAAGTGCTCTATGGTTTAGTGTCCTTGTCACAAGTTTATACATATAGTGAAGTTGTCTGCAATGGACTTTTGTGGATATTCTGGGGGTGTTTCTAAACAGTATTTCAGAGTCAGACTGCTGTAGAAGCTTTGGTATCACACGGCCCTGCCTGCAAGCCTTCTCTGACTCACTTTCGTAGAGGCTGCTGTGATACTGTGTGAGTATCTCCCACCCATTCTTTGATAGCAATGAGAGTATTTTGACAGGACTGCATATAGACACTCACAAAATGACACTTAAAAAGGCTCCATTGTCACAATTTCAGTCTTGACATTGCCTCCATTAAAATCTGACAGCTTCTTGGTTCTATCACTGTTTGACATTTTGGGATTTTCTTACAGACTAAAAATCTCAAGGAAACTAATTTTGTGTGTTTGTGACTTGGTGTAAGTTCCCTTAAAATGCTTGCTTCACTGATACATCCTCATTGCTGTGGTAACTGTGTGATATGCATGAGGCCACAGGACCCATGTTGTCTTTCTGTTAACAGGTGAACCTACCTGAAAGTCATTTGGCTGCCCAAGGGGTCCTAGTAAGAAACAATTATGAACACTACATAGATGCTTCCTAAACTGTGCAGTAGCACAAGAGTGACTGAAAACACACAGTCTTCAGCCACCTCAGGGTTAACCAATCATCGGAGGTAAGAAACTTTAAGCACTAGTGACTTGTCCCTTCATCCACTCTGAGTTTCTGGGTCTGTGATGGAATGCAGACAGGAGAGTAAAGGAGTGAGCGGTACGGAGTAAAGAATGAATGGCTTGGCCGTTCTCTGACTCTAGATGAACTTTGTCAGAGACATCATCACAGCTCCTCCTTCCCCTCATTGGCCTTTCAGGGGTTTTCTTTCCCCCCTCCTTTTTTTTTTTTTCAAAAACTCAACTTTTATTTGGCTTAGTTCTACTTTTTATTTACACATTATTTATTTATTTATCTATTTTATTTATACACATTTATTTATCTATTTCTATTTCTACATTTTATTGACTCTCATGTTTCCAAGGCTGATCGAGAATTCACCATGTAACAGAGGGTGACCTTGAACACCTGATGTGGCTTCTTCCGAATCACTGGCTAAGCCAAGTGCTGCCAGCTGATGGACAGCTGCTTTCTAGATCTCTCAAGTTCTGTGTGCACCCTAAGATGGTGGTTCAATATTCAGAGAGAACTGAATACTGATTGGATGGGGGAAAGACCATGCATAGGGGTGAATATTTTGTCTTTGAGGTGGTTGGTGAGGCCAGCTGACACTGGTGGAACTCCATGAGTGAGATTCTGGAGCAGAAACCCATGTTTCATAAAAGGCTTCTAGAAGATAAAGAGCTCTAAATACTGGGAGTCATTAGAGAGTAGAGTGCTCTGACCAGCATTACACAGGCACGTCTCTGCTTTGTCAGGCAGTAGTGTTCAGCTTTTGGAAGTGTGAGCTTCGTGAGTAGCTAAGGCACCCTCATGGCCACAGTGCAGGCTGCAGCATATGGGATCTCCTATTACCTCAGTGTGAATATTCAGTCTTCCATCTGGTTTCCTGAGTTGGGTGCAAGATCTTGTTTTTATCATAATTCACCGTGATAGTTAACCATTTATTTTCCATGTTGGGATTCTGACACTTAAAGATGACACTGCTGCTGTAGTGTTTCCAGGAGGGTTCTGTGGGAGATGTGCTTGGGTGTAGAGCATGTTTTAGTCCTCAGTGAGAACACTGGGATGCTGTGCTTACTGCCCTACTAAAGAGGGCAAATGACTTCAAATAGGACAGTTGTCCTCAGAAAGTTACATCCATTTCTGATTAGCATACTAGGATTAAGCTAAGATGGGTGAAACTGGTGTCTCGTTCTGAACTTTTCATTCTTCATTGGAGCTATGAGTTGTGCCATTGTCGATGGTGGGGCTTGAGAATGAAGTCTCCTTCATAGAGGGAGTCCAGACTGGTTCTAAAGGATGTGTTTTGTCCCTGAGACTGAGTGGACATCTCAAGTTCCAGTAATAGGCAGGTAAGCAAGGCCTGAAAAACAACAGAAGGGAAATGATATGGGCTGCAGGTATCAGCCATGATGCTGTGCTTGTACATTGTAGGCTCTAAAAAGTGAGCATTCTTGACAGAAGAGTGATGGGCACCTAATACATCCAGGCTCTCAAAAAGACAAAGGCAAGTACCCAGTGTTCACTTGGTGTTGGTGGCATTCTCTCTCCCCTGGGATGACTCTCTTCAGAGTATCTCATTCAGGACTTTTCTTCCTTCTCCTTCCAAGAAACCCTGTCCAGAATGGGATGGTTCTTTAAAATGGAAGTATGGGCACTCATCAATCTTCAGGGCTGCTCTTTTGGTCCTCTTAAAACTCTTCTTTCTCTGGAAGTATAGTTGGAAGGACAGGTAGATTGCAAGGAGATGGGAGAGGGGGAAATATGGTTGGTATATGTCATATGAAAATGACTACATTTTAAAATCCTTTGTATTAAAATTGCTCTATTTAAAGAAAAAGTATAAATGACATAATAGAGATCAGTACAACACATTAATTGCCAAGAGAAGCTCATAGTGAAGCCATGAGTGTCATAGCTGGAATTCAGAACTTAAGATGCAGGAAAGCCAGAATGTAGAGGCCATCCTGTACTACATATGAAAACACTGTTTCAAAATAGCTATACATTAAAACCCTTTTTCTTTATAGTCCCACAATGAGAGGAGTCAGTGTTGTCTGAAACTATAATTAGGTTTGCTCAGCCCACATGGGAGATTGAAAGCACTGTGCTAGAAGCCTTCAGCTCAAGTGTGTGTGGGGATGAAATGTCAGCTCAGGTCTCTCAGCCTTCTGACAGGTGTTTCTAGCAATGTCACCCACAGCTCTGTCCTGGTATTCAGAGATTAAAGTCATCTGAAGACTTGGCTTACTCTCAATATTGGGAGTACCTCCTCTTCATTCTGCAGGCTTCCAAATTGCTTTTCATTTGAATTCGAGCAGTCTATGCATGGTGACTTGAATGAGAATGGCCCTAATAGGCTCCTATATTTGAATGCTTGATCATTAAGAGTGCCACTAGTTGGTAGGGATTAGTTGGTGTGGCCTTGTTAGAGGAAGTGTATCACTGGAGGTGGGTTTTGGTTTTCAAAATCCCAAGCCAGGCCCAGTAGTGCTCTATTCCTGCTGCCTGCAGATCCAGAGGTAGACCTCTCAGCTACCATGTGTTCCTATATGCCACCATGCTCCTTGCCATGATCATAATGGACTGAACCTCTAAAACTCTAAGCCCCAATTAAATGCTTTCTTTTATAAGAGTTGCCATGGTCATAGTGTCTCTTCACAGCAATAAAACACTGACTAAGACACTGTGCTTATTATTTTGTATGTGATAAGGCCTTCATTCTGTAGACTTTGGTGCCTTGTAGTGAAGCCTATCCTGGAATTTCTGTTCCATGTTGAATTGTGAAGCAAAGTTGACATATTCAGCCACACCACTGATTGGGTGCATGCACTGTTTGGCTAAGCAACTAGGGTAGCTGGGTAGACTTGATACTGTGCCGACCCACTAAGTCCAAGGTGATGCTATAAGGACAAAAATATTCAAAGCTGTTTGGCTTGGCCTTATTCTCAAAGAGAAGAATGTGTTTGCGGTCAAAACTTCTGAATAACTTAGATTGACAATTGACATCACCCATATTGCCTTCCTGTCTCTTACTTTCTCAGTATGTTCTTCTCATACCACAATGTTCTGGTTGGCTTTCAAAGGTGGTTCAGAAATTCAGAGTGCCTTTGAAATGGTAAGCTAGACCCAATGAAATGTGTTCCTTTATATGAGTTGACATGGTCATGGTGTCTCTTTACTAGAATAGAAACCCTAACTAAGATAGCCTCCAAATATGAAGAACAAGCAATGGAGAAAAGACAGTCTTGTTTTGTGTATATTTCTTCTAGGCTTTTGTTTTGAACCTAAAATTCCCTGGCTCACCAAGCTATACCTCTTCAGAATCATTTCTTTCTCTCACTGGGGCCCTAAGTGAGTACACATTTGTTTTGATAGCTTCAGTGAAAGTTTACACAACACCTGGCACTGGAACGTGGGTTTGGGAGGAGCACTTATGTGATTGCCCCTGTGGGTGATGGGATCTGCAGTCAAAGCTAAGCTGTTGGCAACCCCGGCATGGCCACCATTCTCTGTGTACTAGTGGGTTGAATACCACCTTGCTGTGGTTGCAGCTTCTTTGTCCCTGCTGTGGGTGGTAAGTCATGTGACTAAGGCTACTTCTGAAGGTGGAGTGTGTGGGGGCATGTGGAATCCCAGTGTGACTATTACTCTACATGGTACTGTGTGGCAAGTCTCCTAGATGAATGGGTCTAGTGCAAAGTTATGGAGGGACATAGCTCCCCCAAAAGGCTGGACTAGAAGATATTACATTCCCCCCAAATATCACAGATGGGCTTATAGATTGTGGTATCAGTTTGATATGTGATAGTGGGCAACAAGACAGTAGAGACTGAGATATCACCCTGAAAGAACCTGTCCCTATGAGAAGAATTACTGTGAGAAGGGAAGATAAAGGCCATCTGCACTGGCTCCTGAACTGGAAGGAAAAATGGGGGCAAAAAAGAAGAAAAGAGAGAAGTGTTAGCTTGCCATTTTTTATGGCCATGTGTCTGTAAGGGAATGAGTACAAATTAACACTAAAGTGAGTTCTCCTCAGGATCCAAAAACATGGACTCTGTGGGCAGAATTGCATAGTGAGATAGAAGGGCTCATATTTCCAGGTTCCTACCTTTAATAAAAAGTTGGGGAGGGATCCATGATACAGCATGCTGATGAGTCCAAAAAGCATGGGAAACTGTGGTAATCATAGGATATTCTGCCTTTGAACTGCTTGAATTAGGAATGTCTTTGAAATAAGACCTGAATCTTCTGCAGCATGGCTTGCGTGTGTGTGGAGGTAAATAGAGCTGATGACATTAGTCTGAGTGCTGGGAAACAGAAACTGAGTAATATCACAACCTACCAAGTCAGAGCGAATGATCTGAGGCAATACTAGAGAATGTAGTCACTGATGAACTGGCTCCCATGAACCATCGGAGGCTGGAGGACAGCAGGAAAGGCAGGCATTACTCAGAGAACTTGGCATGAGCAGACAGATTTCGATGCCAAGTTCACCAGGCTGTATATGACTGATTCACATGAGAGGTAAGGACCTTGAGTGTCGCAGAGGGATTTAATAAAGGCTTTACCGAGCCCATGGTGGGAAGGAATTTTTAATAAAGTAGGAGAGGTGTCGCCAGATCTGCATGCCTTAGACTCATGGAAAATGGTTCAGCAGAATACCAAAGTAATCAGGGAAAAAAAGATGAAGGGGCCTATCTGGGTTAAACAAACAACCACAAAAATGTGGAAAGATTTGCATATGCCAGAGTTTCAAAGAAAATAGCTACAAAATTCAGTTCTTGAGCAGGAATTTTACCAAGGTGTACATGATAGAGCCATGCAGATGAATGACTATGCTTCCCTCAGAGGTAGGCAGTTATCCCTCGGAATAAGCTGTATAGACTTCTTTCCTACAAGACAGCATACTGGGGCTGGAATTCCTTTACCCAGTCTCGAGCCCTGAGAGCAGCCAGGTATGACTAATACAGAGATAGCAGTAAGCTACCAATCAATCTAGAGAGACTGTAAGAAGCCCATACAGGCACAGCTGGTGAGAAGGTACAGACACACTTCATTCTACGTTAGCCCTAGACTAATCAGACAGAGCATTGGGGGCCAGCCCTAACCCTGAGTCTGGAGATGAAAGATATACTTGCCAGTCCTGTGGCTACACTGTCAGGATGAGGAGACAGCCAGCTCATGGAGAATGATTGGATTGTGTAGTGCCAATTAAGGTGGTAGCTTCCACCCTTACCTCTGTACACAAGACTGATTTTTTTTTTTTTTTTTGGCTTTTCGAGACAGGGTTTCTCTGTATAGCCTGGGCTGTCCTGGAACTCACTCTGTAGACCAGGCTGGCCTCGAACTCAGAAATCCGCCTGCCTTTGCCTCCCAAGTGCTGGGATTAAAGGCGTGCGCCACCACCGCCCGGCCAACTGATTTTTTTTTTTAAGGGAAAAATTTTACATAAACAATGGAGTACTTTTAGTTCTGTGTTGGACTTTGATAATTTTCTTTCAGGCTCCTTTTAGGGGCTGATTCCTGAAAGGATCTGGTACTTACTTATTGTGGTGGAAGGTTCCCAAGGTCTTGCCCATCATTTGTGAAAAGGGATTTGCTTTATTGATTTAATGCTAGCCTCTGAGTGTTTTACAGACTTAGAAAAGCATCTCAATGATAAGCAAGTCCATGCAAGTGAGGATGGGAAATCAGCTCACAGGGTATGAGGACAGGCACAGCTGACACACAAAGGAGTGAGAACATCCCTCAACAGCCTGTGCTTGGTGTAAAACAGTGGTTAAAAGGGGATGTTAAGGTGTAGCCTAGATGGAAGGGAAATGATTCATAAGATTATTAAATAAAAACCATGAGGTGAGTAGAATAGTTCTGAAGACCCGATATCCCACAGGGCCTCTTGCCAGAGCTGTTGGTTGCCCAACAGAGCAAGGTGATGAGGCTTCAGTGCTGGAGATGTAAACTCGGTTGCAAGACATGTTAAAGAATCAGCCCGGGTCTAAGATGGAAGCTTCTTCCTGCTGAATAGATTCCATACTTCCAGAAAGTGTTATATAGGCTTTGGTTAAATACAGTCAGGATGGCTATTCTTGTGTTGTCCAAAACTGCAGTAGGATGTAGTGACTGAGGAAAGGAGTGTTAAGGGAGACACTGTTCTTCCATGTGAATACAAAATTGGATTTGAAGGCATGTTTCCAACTAAACTTGACAAGCCCGTAGTGTTTGTACCCATTGTATATGTTTTTCCTTGACTTACCTGCCCTAGATAGGCTAATGTCAAGAATAGATTGTGGAAGTCATTGGCCTTGAACTCAAGATCTGCCTGCCTCTGCCTAGAATTAAAAGGTATGTACCCAGATTGAAACTTGCCTTTTATGTAATTGATATTAAAAACAACCTGAGTGTTTTGCTATTCCTTGAACTCAAAAATATCATAGACCTGTGTGCGGATGTTTTTCTGAGAATCAGCTGTAGGAAACCCAGAGGAGGAAGTGACTATGGAAGAGTAGGCTGAGAGGGCAGTCCTGGCTTTGAGGTGGTCAGCTAAGCCTGTGGATAGGGCGGTCTCATTAGAACCTATAATCAATCCATCAGATGCCTCAGGATGTGCCTCACAGAAAACAGAGTCCAGGAATTGCCAACTACTCATCCCCTCCCTCCACTAATGAGGAGGATTTACTTTCTATAGGATGGGATGTACCCTTGTGCCTGAGGCTAGGTGCCTTCATATATTTTGGAGGATCTCTAAGATAGTAGTTTTGGTATCAGAGGGAGGTGCCTGATGAGATGGCCAGTGGATTTGAATGCTATCTTTCATAGCTGTACCTATAACAAGGGAGTCCAGGAGATGTCATTGAATCTGGCAGTCTTCCCTCTACCCTCTCTTCCCAGAAGATGTCATGCTCTGAGATTTCCTTTTAGCAACACAAGGACAGGATATGTGTTTGTTAGCTGAAAACTGGCAGTGTCCTCTGGGGTGGCCTTGATCTTCTCCTTTGACGAGGGACCAGGCCCAGGAACGGGGTTTCTTCTCCTTAGCTACCCTGGGGACTGAACTGTAAGAGAACTACTGCTTGAAATCACTGTGTTGCTGCTTACTTCATGGTGTCTCCATGGCTCCTGTTGACTGAGGCTCTGTCGACAGAACAGCAGAGGGATGCTCTGCCAGCAGGTGTCAGTGGGTTTTGTGTGTTCATCCTGTGGATCCTCTTCAGGTCTTGGGTGATGACTGTGGAGCCTGCATCTGCACAGGCCCTTTGCTTTCACTTTTTTCCTTCCCTTCTCTGACTTGGTCTTGAGTCCCCGTGTACTTGTTAGGAGCAGGTTGTCCTCATCAGAACAGACACATCTGTTTTGTTTCTCAGAGGCATATGATGAGTGCAACTGCTTGGAAATTCATTCACAAAGTGAAAAAGAACTAGAAATAGAAATATGCCATTCTAGAAACTTCTCTTATTTGATGTCATCAGAGTTCACTCAATCTTATTTTCAAATGTCTGGGAAGAGTACTGATCTTGCTCATATATGGTTTCCTCACTTTTCAGTAAGCAAGGCCCAGTTTCCTGTCCAGAGTTGTGAAGTCACCTCTGTCACCATAATGTGGAAATGTTGGACCTGTCACACTCAAGTCCAGAGCTCGAGCCAATGCTTCTCAGTAGTGCTGAGGCAACTGCTAGAGCTGGTATCAGAGCTAGGATATTCTTACCATTCTTCTCTAGCTAGAGCTCAGTCGATGATGGCTGTGTTTGGAGCTGTCAGTCAAACTTGCTGTTTGTGGAGTGGGATACAGAACTAGTCTGCTCATTGGTCCGCTCTTATGAAGACAAGGTCCACTGGGAATTGTGAGCCTCCAGTAGTCTTACCAGCGAAGGCTGCAAGACAATGTTCCCTGCTACTTTGGGTCAGTCCTTGGGCTTATCAAGCAAGAGTAAAGTTGTGAGACATTTTCCTTCCTGTTGCCTCAAATAATAAGTGTTGGGAGCCGACTCCTAGCCGAAAGTGGCTATCATCTTTACAGCC
>NW_021620993.1:1243507-1329256 GCF_004785775.1 Grammomys surdaster | reverse complement strand
CGTCTCTCGCCCCTTTTTCCCCCTTCCTCCGTCCCCACTCTCTCTCTTGCTAGACCCTGACCTGTGGACCAGAGCAGCAGAACCGGCCGGCCTTTACAAAGTAGCAGAACCTGACGGCCGTTACAAAAAGAAACGGCAGTTACAAATAAGGACCTAACTGGGATCACATCTTCACTGGGATTAGAATCAAGCAGAAAAGTTATTTGGGTGTATAAAATACTTTCTTAATATACAAAAGATGATTTCTCTCATAATTGTGCCCATGTTTCAAGGTAATATTAAGAAGTGTTGACAATTGATCCTCAGCTCTGTACAATGATGCTGTGAAGATACTATACTATTCTGGTTGCCTTGACTCTATTCTTTATCAGAGTGCTCAGCAAAGAACATTATAAGCACCCTCCCATGAAATAAAAGCAATGACCCAACATCAAGTTCCCCTGGGATAAGACCTGAAAAGACCTGAAATGCAGGCCCTGCATTTTGTCCTTTTCTGATGCAGATGAGAACAAAAAAATAATTTTTCAATTTACTTTATCTTATGTTGGGTGGAAGCCACTATGTTTCTCATGGAAACCAAGCAGTGGCATGACTTCTGCTTCTATCCAGAGAACATTACTAACTGGACATATCCCCCTTTTAGCAGCCTCCTTCATTTCTGTGATTGTGGTGGCTTTTTAGCTTTAGAGCTGAAACCCATTCTCACTCCCACCCTGACTCCATCCCACCTTTGGCTTCTCCGAATGGCCACTTGTTCCTCCCATCCCTCTTCTGTAGACTTCTCTCCTATTTTCCTTTCTCATCTCATCTTTGCTTTTCATCATAACTGCTGCCTGGACAACTGCGGCAGACTTTGATCCTTATTCTTTAGGTGGCCAGCATCCTATTTTGTCCCTGTGACTCCTTCTTGCCATGTCATACAACCTGCTCACCAGCTCTTAACATGTAATATTTTCAGAGGCCACCAATCTGCCTAGAGTATCTGACTAATATATTTGGAAGTATCCTCAAGGTGGCCAGAAAGGGTAGCAGAGTGGCATGATCTGTGATCACAGTACTGAGTTGACACTCACTGGCTAGGTATGGCATCTTTGGGTGATCCTGAGCAGTAAACCTCAGGATGATCCTATTGGCTAAGTTGATATTCAGCTCCAGCAGCAGCAGCTAAGATGTCACTCTGGGTGAAAACAAGTGGGCATGAAGGTCAGAAGTGTGATCTAACATCATCTGGTACATATCAAATCCATCTGGCTTCCCCTCAAGCAGGAGAAGAATGGCATAGGTGACTACTGCAGCATGGAACTCCCTCAAGCTTTTTCCTGTCAGGGACACTTGTCCTCTCCCAGGATACTTCTGCCAAATCCCTGGATAGTCGAAAATATTTGATCTTGATGTTTAAAGATATAATTGGAAGTAATAGCTGAAACCCAAGAGATGGATGCTTTTCTACACACTTGGAGAGTCCCTTATCCCATCAGGGCTGTGTAAGAAAAGAAGTCAACATAAAGCATATGTTGATGTTTGTTAAAGCCAACTAGACATAGCTGTAGGTTCCATTGTTCTTTCTACTGTGCATGTGTAAGGCTTGTAGTAAGTTGAGACTATTTTCATACTCTGACAATACTGAATGGCTTTTCCCTGACAAACATACTAACCTCCTGCTGTTGCTGAAAATTTTCTAGAGCTTCATAGATAGACTAAATATAACGGGGGTGGAGGAGGCTTTTCCTGGTCCATTGTAGGTTTAACGTAAGTGTTTAGGATGAGGGGAACATGTGTCCCCTAAGGCCTATTAATAATTGCTTTTACTGGACCTCTCTTTGCTGATGAGCTGTCATCTGCTGAGAGAAATCTTTCCATAGGCTTCTCACCTTTTGCACATTGACTACCTTTCTTACTGTTAGTTTTGAGAGCACAGCATTGCAGTAGGACTGAGGATATCATCGTAACACAGACCAGGACAAAGAAGCATCTGCTCCTAGCTGAGCCACCTTCCCTGGACCCTCAAAAGGAGAGGCACTGAGATGCAGCCTTGTTGCCACCTGCATTCCAGATTATTCCAGGGACAGGACCAACATAGAAGCTATCTCAGTGTCAATGACATAAACACTGGTAGTTAAGGGAGCCTAGTCCCAACATCAGGACTAGAAAGCTTCCTACAATCAATGTGGTGGTACAGGGAAGTCTTACCTAGATGCTTTGGTTGCAGTAGTTGACTCTTACTGCACTCAGTGTCACGCTATAAGGTAAGTGACTCTCCAAGAATGTAGAAAAGCACCCAGCTCTCATTTTCTCATAGGCATTCTAATTAAAGGGCTGCAAGGGCTTTAGTAACCCCAAAGACAGGTGCTGCTGTTAGTCTTTTCTTAGTAATGGTAGATGGCTTGTTTGAACCCAGCAAATCCTCTGGGTTCAGCCTCTGAGTGCAGCCCTTTTAAAGCCCAAGAAGTTTAAGTATAAAATACAAAAATCCACATTCAGAGCCCGGATTATAACTAGAAACCCATGTAGGAGTCCTATATTTTAGAGGATCTTTAGATTAGATCCTGATTTTGATTGGGTATTGTGGTTTGAATGAGAGGTCTCCCATAAGTCTTAACATTTGAATATTTGGTCCCCAGTTGGTGGCTGTTTGGGAAGGAGTAGGAAGTCTGGCCTTTTTGGGGAAAGTGTGTCATTGGGAATAAGCTTTGACACTTGAAAAGATTTGGCATCATTCTGAGTGTGTTATCTACTTCCTGTTTGCTTTAAGATGTGAGTTTGCAGCTATTCCTGCCACATGACACTGCTTAGTCATCATGGACTCTCAACCTTCTGGGACCTTAAGCCCAAAATAAGTTTTCCCCCCTTTAAGTTGCCTTAGTTGTGGTGTTTTACCACAGCAATAAAAGAGTAACTGATGCATGTATTAACCTCTATTTTCTTTATTTAATCAGAATCCAAGTCAAATTGTTTTCAAAATTGGGCCATATGAAGTAGCACCTTAGATAACTAATGTAGCAGAGAGTTTAGCACCAAAATGGTGCTAAATATACACTTTCTGTTAACTAGGGCTTGCTATAAACATTGCCAACATACTGTAGAAACACTCCCACAGACTGTAGGCTCCTCAAGCCTCTGGCTAATATCTCACCAAAGGTGATGGTTCTTAAAACACTACAGTAATATAATCCAACAATTTTGGAAAATAGAATTTACTTCTCACTTCTGGAATAACTGAGCTTTCTTAGTGGCTTGCAAAAGAGCATCTTTCAAATTTAAGTCACATCCTACTATATAACCTCTAAGTAAATGCCAGGAATGCCTAAGGATTTGGTGCCATAGGATGAACATCTGGAATTGTTCACAGCTTACAAGCCCTGAACAAAGCTGTATTCATGAGCTCTTTCCAGATTTGAGGTGAACCTATGGGATCAGATTGATCCATATCCAAGAAGCTTCATTTCCCTGTCACTTGTACAACAGATATGGCTTTTTGGCTCATCTGAATCACTTTAGTATTAAGGGTGGAACATGCAGCTCTCTAGAATCCATCAGAAAATTATCATTTGCTCTCTGGTTGTCACCCATACTTGCAGCTCCCCAAGTGTGGTGGCTATTCTTGTTAGTCAACTTAACTGCATCTGGAATGAAGTACAATCTGAAAATGGATGGCATACCTGTGAGATTTTCTGCTTGGACTGAAGTGAATGAATCCAATTCAAGTTCAGACCTTTCAGGTAGGAAGATCCACACCTTGCATCTGGATCTTAAGACAGGAAGACATGTCATTTGGGAGTGTCCAGCAGCTGGGATGGGTTCATCCAAGTTACCTGCTCCCCAAATTTTGAAGTTGTCTACAAATGTCAGGCATTGTTGTATACAAAGTCTATGTTACCTGTGTTCATAGTATCTAGTCAACACATGTATGCTTTATAAAATAGCTGATAAAGTCCAGGAATTCTGAGAGGTTCCAGTTTGTTTTTAGTTGGACTTCATGCTCATTTATGTGCCCTTTCTTCAATATGGCGCTCCTTAATTTTCCATGATGTAATATTTGTGACTCAATTAAATCATTTTTCCCTTTTATCATTTGTTTTCCATTTGGATTCTAATAGATTCACCAGAAAGATCAGTGATTCTGTAACTGGCCTGGAAGGGATAAAGTTACTATAAAGACACTTTTGTCACTCATTTTCGCAACCAGACTGTTGAAAGAATGGATTTCAAGAAAATGGAATTCCTCAGGAATCTTCTTCTAGAAGAAGAAAAAGCCTAAGCCTAGGCTGGCCAGTGAGAAAACTTTTCTCCCAGAAGGAGATTTACAGCCTGTTGGACCACACCTTGACCAGGACTGCTTAGATATTTGTAACTCTGGCCTCTACTGGAACTTTATTTCAGGGTTCATAATCTTATAAAATAGGCTTATGAGGGTCATAGGATCTTTACCCCTCTCTTTAATGAGACCACAAAATTTGCTTTCTCCTTGCTATTAATGTGGCTGTTTTAATTGTCTTATTGAGGATGGATGACTAAAGTTGGCTTGTTGGGGCACATTCTGTGACTCTCAGTGTAACGACAGTCCCTATAGGGTTTGTCTGGTGGGGGCTCAAGCTTCTTCATTGTCTAGCACAGGCCTCCCCTCATCTGTGCTCACTAGAGCATGTGCCCAGGTGGCACACTGGGTGATAAAAATTAACAAATCAGCCACTTCCTGTGTGTCTTTCCTAAGTGGTGAGTTTAGAGGCTTTCTAACTTAACAAAAGTTAATTGAAAAAGTCTGTAAGTCCAGTAATACCCTTCTGACTGAACATCTTAGTCGAATCCTCTGGCTCAATGCCATTTTAGAAGCTATGGCCTCACCCCAAACAGTAGTACCCCAGACAAACTAAATGTGCAGTCAGTTTGTAAAAGCAGCTGTCTCTTCCCTGCTTTTACACTGACTGGCCTTTCTGGCAGCTTATCCGTTGTCCACAGGACTTGGTTTTGCCATGGCATTTAGAGTTTTCAATGTTTTTCTGTCCTGGGCATTTTATCTAGAGCTTTGTGCATGCTAGGTAATACTGCTGAGATGTATGCCAGTCCATGTTTTATATATCTTCTTTTGAGACAAGGTCACCCTAGGTTTCCCAGGCTGAATTCAGCTTGTGCTTGCAGCCAAAGATGCTCCTTCAACCTGTGATTTTCCTGCCTTAGCCTCCCAAATATATTGCATGACAAGCCTGCACCACTAGGCCACAGTGCCTGTTAAAGCATTTTAAAAGACTGACACCCCTCATCCCTTTCCTCTTAAATTTTCTGTGAGAATCATGTCTTTGCTTTCCTTTTCCCTATTTGTCTCTTTGACCCGTGATCCTTATTATGTAAGTGCATACTTGCTTACACAAAAGAAATTACATTCCATTTATACAAACTTTAACAGAGCAATTCCAATGACAAGATTATATAGAAACTTAAACACTAGATGGCTATCTTTGATTAGAATCTAAGACATTCTAGGCCATGCAGTACTCACTACAACACAGTTCTTTCAATATGGGATGCATTGGTGCATACCTCCATGCTGCCCAGTGAGTGCGTTAGGTTCAGAAGACTTGAGGCTGACCTACCCATTACACACTTCTATAAATGGACAGAAGACCAGGGAAGCACTGTATCTTAAACAGACAGATTACCGAGTTACTCCTTGGAGATAAAGTTGAAAATACCAAGATTCTAAGAACTATATCAAATGGTACTACAAATGGCCCAAGGAAAGTCCAAATGGTGATTTTATGGTCAAAACAGTGGAAATAGTGTACTCTGGTGTCCACTTGTGATTTTGGTGTGACTTACCAATCCTAGAGTCTACTGATACCCAGAATTCCAATGAGGTTACTTTCTATCAACAAAGCATTTATAGGTAGCTGATGTTTCAAGGGAGAAGACTGAGATTTTGAGGTGAAAAGATGCCAAGAAGTTTCTGGAAAGTGTCTGACAAGGCTAACAACTGGATCACTTTCTATGAGCAGCTAGCTCACAAGTATGTGATTCTGACTCCTGATAGAAAACAGTATATGGACAGTGCCACCCAGAGGACAAATTTGGTAGCTGCTTGCTCCCCACATTTGCTAACGAATCTAAGTCAGAAAGCTGTTCAAAGTTCAGGAAGGCCATGGTAAATGGGAAAGTATCAAATTAATTCAAGTGTACCAATTCTCTGACAGTGTGGGAAGCTAACTTCTAGAACTCAGGGATGAGAACGGGCATTTATAGAGAGGAAATGAGGCATGGGAGACAATGGGCAGGAAGGCGTAACAGAGGTTTTGTCATCCAGGGACCATATTGTCTCTTGTGCTGGAAAACCCTTGAGACAATGCTCTCTCATGTCCCCACCCTAGTCATTCTTCAGATAAACATTGCTCTGGCAAGTTACACAGCAGTCCAGCTTCTGAATGAAAGAACCAGATTAGCAAGTCCTTGGCCTACACTTTGATACTACTTTAAGGTCAAAGGTGTGTCTGGTTCTGAACTAAAGCTTGGCTGAAAGAGTGTTAGGACCCATGGTTATATAGTCTTTTTTCCAAAAACGGCAGCAGGTGGTATCTTAGCTGTTCAGAGACTGATTCTTTAAAATTTATAATGCTGGGCAAAAAGAAAGAGCACATAACTTCACAAAAGACAATGAGAGTTCATCTAAAACAGGGTCCAGAGGTCACTGTGGCATCAGCAGTATCAGGGCTATGGCACCATGTGAGTCAGTTATCAGAGTCAGTCAGGCATCACTGGGAACAAAGGATTTGAAGTTCTGGGTAAGAGGACAGACTAGTGGCTGCCTCTTAGAGGACCTAGAAATAAGCCCACAAAGTTATAACTACTTAATTTTTGGCACAATTGTCAGAAACATACACTGGAGAAAAGACAGCTTTTGCAACAGATGGTTCAGGGAAATGTGATGTCTACATGTAAAATGAAACTAGATCCTTACCACCCTGCACAAAAAAAAAAAAAAAATCAATTCAACATGGATCAAAATCCTTAATGGAGATGCTGCAACTGAAACCACTAGAGGAAGATTTGAATGAAACACCTCAGAATACAGGCATAGGTGAGCTTCTTCTGAGACGACTCATCAGTTCAGAAAATAACCCCAAGAATTAAAGAAGAGGATTACATGAAGTCCAGCTTCTGCACAGCAAAGGAAACAATTACTGGAGTGAAGAGACAGACTACAGAATGGGAAGATGATTTTTTCAATTATACAACAGGATTTAATACCCAGGATTTATGAAGAACTGCAAAATATAAATCATTCACTGAATGGATAGGCTAATCTACAATTTTCAAAAGGAGTAAAAATATCTGATAAATAGTGTTCAATTTCCTTGAATATCGAGAAAATACTAATGAGAACTGCTTAGGGAATGGGATGTGGGTCAGTTGGTAGAGTGCTTACC
Source organism: Grammomys surdaster (assembly GCF_004785775.1). NCBI lineage: Eukaryota > Metazoa > Chordata > Mammalia > Rodentia > Muridae > Grammomys > Grammomys surdaster. The sequence goes on along the minus strand of NW_021620993.1, from coordinate 1,321,841 downwards.
TAGCAAACACAAAGCCAAGAAGCCCTTTAGTGCTCTATAAACTGGGCATAGTGCATGCCTGTAATCTTGGCATCTGGGAGGTGGAGGCAGGAGGATCAAAAATTCAAGGTCATACATGGCTAACCAGATAGTTTGAACCTGCCTTGCCTTCATGAGATCCTGTTTCCAGAAAAAACTAAAACCAAAAAAAAAAAAAATCTTTCAGATTCTATTTTAAGCAGAATGGCTGTCATTAAGAAAAGAAATGAGCAGCACTGGAGAGATGGCTCAGTGGTTAAGAGCACTGACTGCTCTTCCAGAGGTCCTGAGTTCAATTCCCAGTAACCACCTGGTGGCTCCCAACCATCTGTAATGGGATCCGATGTCCTCTTCTGGTGTGTCTGGTACAGTACCTCTGTGGAAACTAGCATGGGGATTCCTCCAGATGAATACAGACTTACTGTAGGACTCAGTTAAGCACTCCTGGAACGAAGTAGAGAATACCTCTCTCCTAAGTCAAAGGGCCAGCAGCCAAGACAAAGAGTGAGCTAGAGGCCAGGTACTCATGTGCCAGTGGGGGTCTACATGTCTATAGTTTTCTCATATATCTATCTATGTATTTGTTCTTATGTTCTTATTCATTAATAAGCATCACTTTAAAAGTGTTCTTAGGGAGCAGAGGACAGTGTCAGTGCCAGGCTGGGAATATATCCACGGCTGAGCTCCACGCTAAGGAAGTCTACAGATATATCTTCTCTGAGCAAAATCCATGATGAAATAGATTCACTTCATAATGGGGAATTGCTCTATGGCTACTTCCTAGCTTTAAGTGTATTTGTCTGAGACAAATAGGTATTATGTATTCTGGGACAGGGTTTGTCATTGTCGTTGTTGTTTTGGTTTTTCTTTTGGCTTGACACATATTTTTCAGTTTCTGTTTTGAGCATATTTTTTTAACAACATTTTAACACCCTTTCATTTCATTTATTTTACACTAGTTACTTTTTTAAAAAATGTTAATCAAAGGCTTTATAAGTTTGGTAATGCTCAATAACAAGATGCCCATACAATCAGAAGGGTAACCCAATACCCCACCTAGCTATACCAACTATCTTTGACTGGCTGAGACACGCGAATATCCACCTCCATGTTCCCCCCCTCTTGTCTCCGAGCTCCTCCTCCTCTCCTTACTCCTCCTCTTCCTCTACTTACTCCTCCCACCATAGCTCCTCCTACATATCACCCTTCCTGTTAAGACAAAACTTTTCTCTCAAAATATAATTAGAGCATAACTATACCAATTTGTATCTGTAAGGTACAAGATAGACCTAATACCCAGTCCATCATTTTGTTGACTAACCAGAACCTCTGTCATCTCTTCTAACTAAAAGACTTAGTTCTGAACCTGGCTTTTTTCTTGGCTTTAGAATGAATGTCAGCTGAAAACCATCCTCTCAAGTCTTTTCTCTCAAAATAAATAGCCTGGATTGGCTATGAGATTATAAGTCTTCAACCCCGTCAGAAATCCAGAATGACTGAATTAACTGAAATTATGGGAAGCACAAAGCATAGCTTCTAAAACTTAGCCAATTTATAGAGACCGCTGAACACCTGGACAGTCCCTATACTACAAAACGTTGGAGCATCCGATATTCAGCCTTCTGGCCCAGGATCATCTGACAGACCTAGTGATGCAGAATTATTAAGGGCTGATTACTCTGTCTTGGCAGATATAATCAGTTGACTATTCCGCAAGTGTGTCCTTTTCAGGACAGTAATTTGTCTGTAGATGAAAAGAGGCAATTCTTGCCTAGTGGCTGTCTCACCACAACTGGAGTAACTCCAAAGACACTGAACATATTTCTTGTGTATAACATTGCCAGTTTTTTAAATAGATAAAACAACCTCCTGGGCAGAGGGTGTTGGGTGTTGAGTGTTGGGTATTGGGCGTTGGGAGGTAGTGGTGTAGGCTTTTAATCCCAACACTTGGGAGGCAGAGGCAAAAGAATTTGAGTTTAAGGCCAGCCTGGTTTATGAGTTCCAGAGAAAACCTGTCTTAAAAACTAACCAACCAACACAACAAACAAAGAAACAAACCAACAACAATAAACCAACCAGCCAAACAAACAAACAAACAAAACCCCTGATGAACTGAGATTTGAGTCTCTTTGTGTTTGCTGTTGGCTTTATATTTCTACTGTCCTGTGACACCTTCCTGTACTAACATGTTTAGATTTTTTTCCTCTGTTTTCACCCCAGACTTCACTAAGATGATAATGTTTCAAGGTTAGGATTAGCCTATAGATGTTAAATTGCCTTTTAAAATGAGCAGCAAGTATCATCTTCCTCTAGAACAGAAAGAAAATGGAACAATGTAGAAGAATTTTAATCCAGCAACGTGGCTTCTCTGGCTAGAATACAGACACACCCTTGTAAGGGTCCATGATTCACCAAAGAATGACACCCCAGACTCAATTAATATGTAAGTGTAAAGAGTGTTTTATTCTGCATAAGTCCAGCATGCTGGGATCTCCTTATTACCAAGATAGAGAGACACCTAAGTGAGCTTGCAGGCCTGATTTATAGCACATTAGGGGAATTCCTGGGTAGGTGGGCTTTGTCTTATTCTATCTCTAAGGACATTCCATTATCAGGCATGAGGGATGGCTGGAAACTGCTGACCCATTGTCCTTGCTTCAGGCCAGGTGATGGAGAAGTTTCTGATTAGCTACCTGAAACCTAGGTTTTTAGGCCTAATCTCCTGAACTGCCAATTTGAAATCTGTCATGGAATCAGTCTAGCCTTCTTACCCTTAGTATACACCTTTAATCTTAACAATGTAGGTTAGGTTAGCTTGTAGAAAGAAGCAGCCATGTTTGAAAATGACATCTAATTGAGGGGCAGACAAAGTGACAAATCAGAGAAAGATTTGACAGAATGAGTTAGTGGGATAGGATATGCCCAACTCTCATGAGAACAGACAGGAAATGGAGGCTATTTAAGAGCAGTTCAGGGAAAGAGTTGGAGGTCAGTCAGTTTTGTTCAGTCAGTTGAGTTCAGTGTGGTGAAGTTGGGAGTTCAGTCAGTTGGGAGTAATTGCAGTGTGGTGCAGTACAGTGGAATTGAGTATGTTCATGAGTTAATGTCGTTCAGTGCAGGTCAGCAGATGCAGATCACTGCCATCTAAAGGGGTGTAAATAGGGATGTAAGGAGGTTTGAGGAGCTTTGGGCCACTTCATCTACCATGTCTGTACCTAAGGGTTGAGAGAGTAGGATGTGTACCCTTTGTAGTTTGATCATACCTGATAAGCGGCTGTGATGAATTCTATAGTAAAGTTTAACAATAACCCCTGCCTCCTATCTGTGGTGCCATGTGTTATTAATTAGAATATAAAAGATCCAGCATTTTGTGTAGAAGGTAGAATGCCTTCCTGAATATGTGGCATGTCTCCTACAAGACCAATAAGGGCACTGTAAGTCTCTGACCAACGTCAACAGTAATTTCTAGTTTGATCATGGAGAAATCAAGCCTAGGGCACAGGTGTTTTAGAAGTCATTTTAGGTGTTATAGGGGCAAGTATCTCCTTTTGGAAACCTGATGATGCAGTCTCTAGACCCCATCACACGAGTAATCTGGTTGAACTGTTAAGTATAGGTTTCCTAAATCTCTGAAATCTGGATATAACAATAGCTTAGAGGAGGGAAAGAAATATGAAACTTTTTTATTGCCTTAAATCACTTTCTGAAACCTTCAGAACTTTTTAAAGCCTCTGCATCCCCAGACCTTTACACACTCTTAGGCCCTCATTACAATTGAGCTGTGCTTTTTTTCCAATAGCCTCTCCTAGACTCTCTTTAGGAACTTCAGTCCTGCCATACAGTGTCAAGTCTCAGTTGCTCTCCATGATTCCTTCATATCTTGTTGAAACTAATACACATAGGTGACTCTGATAAAGTTCAGCTGACTATGGCTGAGGAACATCCACCTCCAATAGTACCAGAGAGGTGCCCAACACTCAATGGTCACTCTTTCTGGACTTAGGGAAATATTTACACTGACTGAAAAGGAAACTTACCTAATTGCTACTGGTGGATGGAGTGCCAGGCAATCAGTGAGCTGGTGGACTGGAGATGAGGCTTAGAGGCCCAGTGTGGCTTAGACCCCAAGGGGAAATGTAGGTACCAGAAGAGCCTATCTGTGTCATGGAACCAATGAAAGTATTACAGCTCTGAGGGGAAAGGTATCCTGGCAGTCAGGAGCCAAGGAACCCTACAAAGACACACCACACAACAATCTTCACACAAGAGATTTACTGGGAAAGACAACTCTGTTCAGGCAAGAAGTAGCAAAGAACTGAAGGAGGCAGGCCTTATATATGGTTTCATGTGGGGGTGATTTCCAGGGTGGCTTGGGATTGGTGGGATTCTGTGGCCTGATCTTGGGCTTTTGTTCTGTGTAGGGTGAGTCTTGGCTGCCTGTGATTCAAGGGGCTGGAAACAGCTGTTATTGTCATCTGAGTAGCCTGAGGGTGGGACCTGGCCACTGAAGGGCTTACAGTGACTCAGTGAGTGAAGTGCTTTCGATGCAAACATAGTGATCCTAGTGTGGATCCTCAGAACTCTGGTAAATGTGAGTCCTTGTATTGTGAGTCTGTAGTGTTCCTATAATGAGACTGGAAGTGGAGATAGAGTTTGCTGGCCAGCTCACTCTGTGAAAGTAACAGCAGATAACAAAGAGACCCTATTTCAAACAAGATAGAAGGAGAGTACTAATGTTGGGGCTGTAGTCCATCTGACTCCCATGCACATGCTGTGACACATGCTCATACCTGCTCACATGCATGTATTCACATACACACTAGTCATACAAAAATTAAACTCTCAGTGTCTTGAAGTTTGGGCAAAGACCTAAACATCAAGCGTAGAAGTAGCCTAGCAAGTCCTAAGTAACCTAACCCAAGGAACAAAGAGGTAAGACACATCTTAGGCTAAGGCCACAGAGAGATGCAGAATGTTGGAATCAGACAGAGAAAAGTACGTGACAGGAACAAGGACACTAATGTTCAGCTTACTGAAACCACAGTGGCCCACAGAGGAGATGGTATTGCAGTGTTGAATGGTCTGTCCACCAGAATTTTATATCCAGCAAAAATCATCCTTCACAACAAGAAGTTAGACATTCTTGGAAAAAAGTAAATTAAGAATTTGCTCTCGGTATCCTCACAATGTAAGAAATACTAACAGGGACTAGAGTGGTGGCTTGGCGAGTTAGCACTTGCTGCTCTTCCAGAGGACCAGAGTCCTCTGAGAACCCACAGGAATGCTCACAGCCATTTCTAAGTCCAGCTCTAGGGATTTAATGCCCTCTTCTGACTCCTGTGTGTGTGCATACACATAAATAAAAAAATTTTTTAAAAAATACTAGAGTACTTTAGGGTAAAAGGAGGTCATACTGAGGACAACTTGAATTTCTAGAGAGAAATGAAGAACACTGACCATGGTAAATACTTGGTAAATCCAATCTTTTAATTATCAACAAAATGATAACTATCAAACTATATCTTTTATTTCTTTGAGGACTATTTAAAGTAAAAATTGTACTGTTTTCTTTTTATTTTTAATACAGGGGTCTTACTATATAGTCCTAGCTATCCTGGAACTCTGTGTAGACCAGGTTGGCTTTAAATGCAGATCTTCTTGCCTCTGCCTCTTCAGTGCTGAAATTAAGGGTGCACACCACCATACACATAATCAGTTTATAAGAGATATAAAATATCTGTTGGGCCTTGATGAGTATTATCAAGAGGCTATGATGTATAAATTTGTCTATCCACAAGATTTGAACAGTTTGGGAATCTCTGCAAGGGCAGCTCTAGAGAATGTGGGCGTGGATATGGAGAATAAGTCTCAGGTTGTCTCACGGGACTCTACCCTTTATCAAACTGCTTTCAGGACAGTTCTTTGGAGGTAGCAGAGTCACACACCAAGTATCCTGGAGAGGGAAAAAGATGGAGTGGGAACCAATCAGTTAAGCTTTTGATCTCACCTGAAAATTGAAAAAAAAAATCACAAGCTGGGTGTGCCAGTGTGTGCCTTTAACTCCATCATTTGAGAGGGAGAGACAGGTGGATCTCTGTGAGTTCCAGGAAAGCCAGGCCTACTTAGAGAGACCTTGTTTCAAAACAACAAAAACAGAACAAAACCATAAATAAATAAATAAATAAATAAATAAATAAATAAATAAATAAAACCAAAAATTGCACCTTGTTTACTACTCCTTTAGTTCACTTAAATGTGGTCTTTGACACTGAAGCATGAGTTAGCCAACCAGAGGTTTGGGGGCCATTTGTAGACTGACTTCTGAGTGCTGCTTGCTGTTTCCTCATCACTACATCTCCCCCAACTCTCAGAACAACTATAGAATATTGGGGTACCATCAATATTGGAATATTGATGTCCCCCAGGATGGTCTTGAGTGTCCTGGGGCAGTTTGCAATTAGCTAGCTGTCTTTATCCTACACACAGAGCCATAACCCTCTTGACTATCTTGACTAATTGAACACTGCCATCTGGTGGGCATAGGTGGGTATAGACATGCTTGTAGGGATGGGAAGCCCTTTGAAGTATTAAGACAGTTTGTATCCTTTATTTCTTGTTCATTTTAGCTCTGCTCTCCCAGTGAAAACATTCAAGACCTAAAGTTAAACAAAACAACCACCCCCTCAATACTCACAACATTCTTGCCCAGGCCTCTGTGATTTTCTTGAGGGTTAAAGTACTAGTAGTAGAATTTGTGTAGGCCTCAGACTGAGGAGGACTTACCCAATGGGGAACTGACAATAGAACTGTAGTTACCCAGTCAATAGACACCTGCATATTGTCATTACCTTGCTGGGAGTGCCTCGGGTCCCTCTCACTGCTTCACTCTGTGCCTTTCCTTGGAGAGGCTGCGCATGGCCCTCACAAATGAGGAACAGAGAGTTGTAGGTGCTGCCGTGTCAACCCCTCCTCCGCAAGACTAATGCTCTCAGATAGGGGGTGGGAGTGGAGGGGCAGTGTGGGGATGACACATGAGGACACAGAGGGATCTCCCATCCCCAAGGGCTCCCGCTCAGCCATCTCCAGAGCATTCGGCCTGGTCCCATGCACGCCTTGTCCATACATCCCAGTTTTATGTGGGAGAGCAGTGTTTATGAATCGAGTCTATGTGCACCTCACCCTATTTGCTGTCTGAAAACTTAACAGACTATACTTTTCCTTTGTGAAAGGAAACTGTGTATAGCACAAAATCTGTATGTGGTCTCTGTGCCACCCCTGACCCCATGCAAGTACTGAATGCTTCTAACAGGTTTTCTGGGAGTGATGCATTCAGCAAACCAAGAAGACACACAGTGTGACTCTGAGGCTTATGGAACATGAGTGGCTAACTTGCATATCTGGAAAGTTAGGGCATAAATTCCTATGAACAACTTGGCAGGTGACAGGCCCTTATCCCCAAAGAGAATCCTACGTGTGCCATCATCCTGTATGGATGGATGCAGGGGCTTCCAGAGTTCACAGGAACCCACAGCTGGGTTGTGTTAAGATTTTCTAATGGCCTTACCAGTGCCAGCCTACTCAAGTTCTCAAGCAGCCAAGGGCTGCTTAATTAAGGGCAAATAGTGAGTGCTGAGGAAGTGTACATTCTTCTCAAACAAGAGCGATCACAACTGTTTTTAATTTGGTTTCTTTATGGGGCAAAGATGTCATCTACTGCCAAGAAAACACATTTAAAAATGAAATTCTCTTCCATGGAAGAAGCAACAAGCGTTTGGGAACAGCACACACCCTTGGCCCTTAAGTCCTCAGCAGGGCCTCCTGGAGACCTTTTCAGGAGAGAAGAGTTCAGAGTCAGGAAGCCAAGGTTGTAACTCTCCAACTCACCAGGATTGTGTTTGATGATGATGAAGAATGCCTCAGAATTGTAGGATTTTTTTTTTTTGTCCATTAAATCAGGGAAGAAAAAAAAAGTCTTTTTTAGATGATTATGGTAAAAATGAATTGTAGCAGCGTTCGTATGTTCCTTGGCACAAGACTCCACCCACCTCTGCCCCTGCTTTTCAATAGTTTGTGCTGTTTCCTGAGGTCTTTGTGCTTAGCCTGGTCATTTGGATAGCTTCTTCTCCTAGAGTTAAAACACACATGTTGCCGATGGCTTCTGCCTATTTGCCAAGAATCTGGACGTCTTCCCTCACATTCCAGAATTCTGAAGTTAGCTGAGGCTGGTGTCTTTCCAGGGAGTAAATAGATGACTGTTGCCTTGGTCTATCCACTAGACACATCTCTCTGTCTAGTAAGGAAATAGTTCTTCTTCCCGGGGTTTCTCTGACCCCAATTTCTCCTACCAGAGGAAAGATTATAAAACCCAGAATCTATGCTCAAAGGAATTCTCTTCTTTGTTTAACAATTTTACGGAAGTAGACAGCTGAGTCTGGTGAGGGCTGTTAATGGGTTTTCCTAAGTTTTGCTAAAAAGCCAAGTTTCCTATTGTAATAATTGGAAGACAGAACCCAGCATTGCTGACTGTTGCACTGTAAGGGCTTTAGAGTGAGCTGAGGAAGTGAATGGTCATTTGTGCCAACCGTTGTGTCCCTGAATCTAGCTGGGGCAGGTGTAACCACAGTGTTTCACAACCAAATGAAGGGAAGTAGCTTATAGAATAAGGAACCTGTTGCAAGAGCCTGAACCTATGTTTTTCAAACCACCCAAGGATACCCAACACATTAACTCCTCCCGGATAATTCTCCCGTGTTCTTGCTTCAGTGTGCTAGCGTTCTCTGATTCCTTGGTATGCTGCTTTTCAGTAATTTTTTTTTTTTCTGTACACAGAGTTTAGAGCTGTTGGACCTGTCTGCTTTTCCCCTCTGAGGCCCTGGAAGGTGAAGTACTATGAGAGGCAGGGCTTGTGAACACAAAGGAATAGAAAGGCCAACCTTTTCCTTTCCTTCCAGCAAGTCACTTTCTCCTTTGTTCACTGGACTTTGCATAAGGGATGCTGAAATCTGAATCCACATCTCTTTTCAGCCAGAGATCCTCAAAAGCACTCTTTCAGGAAGAATTTATAGAACTGTTAAGATATTGCTTCCTACCTTGTGCTCCACCCCATCCCCACCCATGTCCTGAGGGAAAGGATGGTCCACCACAGCCACTTGGTGTCTGGGAGTTGCCTAGCAGGAACTCAAATACCCAGGAGGGAAATGGGGGAAGAGCTTTGTTTTAGGAATCAAACTTCAGAAGGCTGCCAGGTCTTAGGATAGGAAAACAGTAACCTTGGGAATGAGTCTGAATTTCAGCTGTTCCATTTACAGATGAAGATGCCTAGCCCTGGGCTGGTGAAATCCTGCTCCCAGGATTGTTCAGATAGTACTGATGCTTCCTTGGGGCTATGTATATAATGTCTAGCAGACAGATCCACACAAGAATGTCTAGTCAAGGGGAAGTCTGGCTCTAAAATTGTGATTGGCTCTGAAAGTTTTTTACACACAGCTCGGACAGATCACAGCAGACCAGACGGTTCCGTGAGGGGGAGTTTATTAAGAGAGAGGGAGAGCGGGAGGAGAGAGAGAAGTAGAGGAGTAAAGGCTGGCCATGACCATGTGGAGAGAGGGGGAAGGGAAGGGGGGAGGGGAGAGGACAACCTGCAGGGGCTGGGTTGAGGAGAACAAGAGAGAGAGGAAGGAGACAAGCAGCCCATTTTATAGTGGGCAGGGCTACCTATCTGTTGCCAGGTAACTGTGGAGAGGAGCATACCTGGGTGTTGTCAGATAACTGTGGAGGTGGAGTTTAGACAATACTAACAGGTTCCCCTCTCAGGCTTTAAGCCGTTTCTCTGAGAAGGGTTCCTGTTGCTCATCTCACCACACAAGACTTATTTATTTATTTTGTTTTTTTCGAGACAGGGTTTCTCTGTATAGCTCTGGCTGTCCTGGAACTCAACTCTGTAGACCAGGCTGGCCTCAAACTCAGAAATCCGCCTGCCTCTGCCTCCCAAGTGCTGGGATTAAAGGCGTGTGCGACCACTGCCCAGCTCGCACAAGACTTTTGTATCCCTCAAAATGTATACATGGAGACTTTCCAACTTCCTTGTGGCCTGACCTCTGACCTCTGGCCTGGACGGAGTGTAGGTAGCAGTCTTGCTAGAACTGTGGTGGTAGAGAGAGCACAGCAGCCACTATGGCAGCAATCCTTCCTGGGGTCCCTGACCCCAGGATGGTGCTCCCTCATCTCCCTCTCTCAGGGAACCTCAGCAGCACAGCTTGTGTTTGTTAGTAGAGGGTGGCAGGACTCTTATATAAGTGTGAAATATCAAGACTCAGAGTTCAGCTAAGAAGGACTTCCACTCAGTCCTAGCTGTCTTGAGTAACAAAGTTGATAGTTTAATTCCATTGGACTTTTGAGTACTCTGTTCCAAAATTGGGAGTAGGTTAAAAGGGCCGAGAGGTAGGCCAAGTAACACTAGATCTGTAACTAGCCAGGGACTTAGGGACAGATTCTAGTGACTAGGAAGAAAACAGCCAAGGAGCATGATCTGGACCTCAGATTTGAGAGCTGCAGCAGCTGGTGGTCACAGCAGCTCACGCGTCTAGCAGCTATTTCAGGTTAATCTGACCAATGAGCACTCAGAAGGAGGAGCCCTATGGGACTCTATAGCTCACCCCAGCTGACCTGGCCATGTGCAGGCATCCTCTTGACAGAGGGTGGATGCCACATGATGGAAAGAGTAGCCCTGAACCTTGGCTCAGGCTTTATTCCAAAAAGGCAAATATTTCCCACATGGTCAACTAGGTCATGGGGGCATTCCTGTTTATATTGCTCATCAGCTGAATCTGCAAGCCAGAATTTTGATGTGAAAAGATGGCTACATTTCCTATGAAGTCAGCCCCAACATCTGTCCCAGGCTCAGTTTCTGCTTAAGCGGTTCACAATTTTAATTATAACCAAGGGGATGGGCCAGAGGAGGAAAGCTTTAGGAAACAGCAATCAAGTAAGACGCTAAAACAATGATTACTTCAGTTTGAACAACGCAATTAGATATTTTTGGAGATGGTAGTTAAGATTTGCTTTAAGAAAATGTTTATGTGCACCATGAACTCGCAGTATTCATGCAGGCCAGGAAGGCATCAAACCTCCTGTAATAGGTGAGTATGAGTCAACTGATATGGGTACTGGGAACGAACTGAGTCCTCCGTACGATTAGCAAGGGCTCTTAACCACTGAGCCATCTCATCAGCCCTGTAATGGTATTTAAACCTAGGTTAAACCTCAGACAATATCAAGGATTTTTAACTTTATCATGCATGGTATTGTTATTTATGTAAGAAATGTCTCCTTTTGAGAGAGATATCTTCTAAACTATACTGGATCAACATGTGGTTTAGTTAGTTTCCATTGCTGTGAAGGTGTGGCCTTGTTGGAGGAAGTGTGTCACTGTGGGGTTGGACTTTGAGATCCTTCTCTTAGCTGCCTGGAAGCTAGTCTTCTGTTTGCCTTTGGAACAAGATGTAGAAATCTTAGCTCCTCTTCAGGTGCCATGGCTGCCTGAAAGCTGCCATAGTCCCACCTTGATGATAATGGTCTGAATCTCTGAACTGTAAGCCAGCCCCAATTAAATGCTTGACTTTACAAGAGTTTCCTTGGTCATGGTGTCTCTTCACAGCATGAAAACACTAAGAGTGATTGAAACCGCACCGCCCCCAAAAATCTTTTTGACATTTAGGAATTGGCACCCTGTTGTTAGCTCTTTATGTAGGAGCTGTATAGAAGAACTCTCTGAGAACCCGAATCATGGGGCCAGGAGAATGAGCATTAGAGTCCTGGGTTATATTCTGAAAACTTTGACTATCCAGTCCCAGTGATGGATCCTCCCATGTGCTCTGTAAATAATGGAGGTACATTGTATGTTTGTAGTGTTTAAGGCCCTCCAGTCCACTTTGTCAGTGCATGTTTTGTCCTCATGCTCACAAATGGGCTACTTAGGTCAGACTACATAGGTATACTAAATAGATCAGCGGGGCAAGCTGACTTGCTCCAAGAGCTGAAGTTTTGCTTTTGTTTTAAGCTAATTCTCCTCTAAGCCACAGGCTTACGTTCTAGGAGAACAAAGTGTTGTGACACAGCTTTCCCTTCAAAGCACATGGGGATCGTGTTATCTCCACCTGCCAGTAGAGAAAACTCTATAGCTATGGCAACCAGATAAACAATATTAGATGACAGCTAGATCTATGCCAATGAATAGTCCTATGACAGTTCCCACAGGGAGAGGCGAAGGATCATAGGACCTTAACCAAAGAGTCCACCCTTGCCCCCTTGTTACAAGAATGTGAGAGGTTAAATGAGAGTGGGACTCTGACTCTGAGATGCAGTTTTCATGATGTCATCATCCATAAGGAGGTAGGAGCACCTTCTTTGGAGGACTCACACTCCTGTAAGTAACCTTGTGACTATTGAGGAATTGTTCACATTACCCCAGGAAAAGCTGATGCATCATATTGGTACCACTCATGCAAAATCACAGCTCTTACCTTAAAGAAGATGAGAGAGTGACTTTGGCCCAGGAGCAAAGACTCGTTTTAGGCTACCCCAAATTCCATATTCCAATGTGGTAATGGTTTGGTGAAGGTTTTATAATAAAAAGAAACTCACACATTAAGAGTACTTTTCAAATGTATTGGTAAAAAAATTAAGTAGAAAGATCTGTAAAGTTAATATATTCCAAGGGGTTTTACTTTTAGTCACAGTATGTTAGGTCAGACACAGAGGCAGACAACAAGCAGCTATTTAGGGAGTAAAGGTGTCCTGAGATAAATTATAATTGGGCTTTGAACCTGCAACACTGCAACTGTTCCACAGCCCCTTGACGTTCTTATCAGTCAATCAGGCTTACAGGGGATTTAGTGAAAGGTATGGGTATTTTCAGGAACTTTGATTCACAGCATTTCTATGTAGGGAACAACAGAATGAAAGATGAGTTTGGAACTGCATGACTCCTGCTTTGGGTTGTAAGCCACACAACCAGAGCTGAACCATCAAAGTCTAAGTTTCTATGGGTGAAATCTGAGGGTGGTGACCTGCTATGTGATAAAAAATGTCTTGACTTTTTAGTAAATGGGATCTATCATGTAAGTATGGGATCCCCTAAAAATGGCCAAATATATTGCAGTCCCTGAGAAAGGTATATATGGGGCAAGATCACCAGCTGGCCACTATGGCAATTGCAATACCACTACATGCGCAATATGAAATATAACTGAAATTGCTGCTCTGAGGGAATTTGCAACAATTTTGGAATTTTAGTGTCTTTGAAAAACACAAAAATATTATAAGAATATGTTTTTGTTTTAATCCAAGGTGTGGAATACAGGGATGCTTCAGATTGTCCACAGCAGCTGACTATGATTTGCCTCATGCTCTAGCAGGGGAGTGATTTTACCAGGTGCATATAGTTTCTGTGATTGTGTGACATTTGGAATTCTGGGAACTTATCATAGGGTATATAAATGATAGGGCTCTGAGAGGTGGGGATGGGCTGTTGGTTGTTGTTGGACACAGTTTGTTAAATAGTCATGTGCAAAGAAGAAACAACAATAAGAAATTAAATATACTGATGGTGAAGATCAAACCTGCCCCAAGGAACTTGACACCCCTAATCAGCAGGAGGTAGTCTAATGATTGCATCATACCCTTTTCCTTCTATTCTTTTTTTCTCTTCTGTCTACTGTTGAGGGGTTGAAAGGGTGGGAAAAAAAGGGTAGAGAAGGGTAGAAGAAAGAAGAACTCATACAGTAGCCAAAGTCCCAGTGCAAGTGGCACCTGGAGATGGAGCAAGGCTGATGCTCTTTCTTTTCTGAAGGAGATTTTAGAGTTGATTGTGCAACAGGAAAAATTGTGGATAGATGTGAAAGTGCTGAGGAAGTTAGGAGCACAGAAAAGAGAGAACAAAAGTCTCAGTCCTGGTAACTCTGCAAGAGAGTGGGAGTTTCTTGTAGGAAAAGGAGGGACAGAATCTGTGCCAGAGGGTGGTTGGGTCAGAGAAAAGCTTAAAAAGTGGGAGTACAATCTGATGAAACACTCTGTTTCAAGAGAAAGAGTTAATCTTGAATCAATCTTGTTGTCAGAGTTAGAGGAGGGGTGTCCTGGGTTACAAGATCATCACTGTCAGCTTTTCTAGTAGATCTACAGCATGTGCTTGCTAATGGTATGGAACAAGGTTATGATAAGTTAGGATGGCATTCTATAGAAATGATAGATTTAAGGTGTTTTAAAGAGGCCACATTTTCATATGAGATGCACTTGCCTTATGTGAAACAAATTCTCAATAACTGGGGTACTCAAAATAGAATTATTATCCAAGACTGGAAGGGATTCGTTGCCACTGTACTAGAGGCTGGTCTGCAGTTGCAAAGGTTAACATGGTGGAGGGAAAAAAACCCTACAAATATTGAAGAGTGAAATAGAATGGAAGGAGTGAATATAGTAAAAGATCAGTTGCTGGGTGAAGGGCGGTGCTCTGATATACAAGAACAAATTCAATTTGATGATGCTACTATAGAATAATGTCCCTTATCAGCTTTAAGAGCTTGGGATAAAGTTGAGGATCTTGGAAAAGATCCACCTCATCTATAAAAAATATACAAGGCTCTGAAATGTCCTTCACTGATTTTTTTTAAAAGCAAATGTAAGTCTCAGCTGTGAACAAAGCCATAGCAGATGCTGGCTCAAGGCAGGTGTTGATAGAGACCTTGGCATATGAAAATTCAAATACCAAATGTAAAAAAGTTATTAGACCACTAAAGGCATGAGCAGTGCCTATGGATGAGTGGATAAGAGATACAAACGATATTGGTTCTTATGTGTACCATGCTGTATCATAGGTCAAGCTATATAGCTAGAGGTCTCTGATATCAAAATGTAGGAAATATGGTCATTTGCAAAAAGACTGTGACCAAGTGACTAAAGGTCTCAGATCTCAAATGTTCAGTGTTGAGGGTTGGTCTGGTCCTGATATGTTTTGAAATGCTAAATTCTATACCCCAAAATCTGGATGCCCCAAGACAAGTGAATTCCCATGCACACCAGCCTTTGTTATGTAAGCCTTGCTCCCCAATTTAAAGTTAAATTGGTTAATAAAAGCCTAAAGCCTGTGATTGTGCAGTAGAGAGAGAAAAGACAGACTTGAGGACTGAGTGATGGGTCTCAGGAGATACTGGGGAAGAAAGAGAAAGGAGACAGAGAAAGAGGAGGAGGCCACCAGGAGAGGAGATGGATCATGAGCACATGGCTCATGGCCAGGAGAAATGGACCCTGAGGGATAACCCAGGCAAGAATCAAACAGCAAGTAACAAGAGATATATGGCTGGGATATAAGTTAGAATAGCTCAAAACCTGTCTAATCTAGAATTACAGCTTATAAATAAAACATCAGGATTTTGTGTCTTTTATATAGGGTAGGAGAATATATAATTTATTTTACAGCTTAGCTTTAATTGTGGAAAATTTTGTCATTTGCAACAAAATTATGAACAAGTTGTCTCTAAGAGCAATGCTTTTTCTGAATACAAACCAGAAAGAGTGCCTAGGCTTCCCGGGGTGTGCAGGCAATGTGGCAAGGGCTGCCATTGGACCAATGAGTATAGGTCCAAGAGAGATTTCTGAGGCAATTTCTTATTTCCAGGAAAGGCCTTGGAGGCCTGGCTGGAGGATCTGCAGCAAAAAGTATGAGCCATTTGCCTCTTGTCAGCCAGGAAATAACAAGTCGTCAGGAAAAGCTCAACTAAGTATTGTAGATCTAATGCATGCTACTGTGGGCAGTACTGCTGTAGACTTGGCCATAGATAAAGATCTTACTCTATTCCCCAAAATTCAATGTTATATATTAGAGTTTATGGTTATTTACCCTCAGGGACAGTAGTGAAGGAGTGAATTTGACTTCCTACAGATTTTGGGAAGGAGTGAATTTGACTTCTTATAGATTTGTTGTGCATCCAGAAATTATAAATAAAGATTTCAAAGGAGAAATTAAAACTAAGTCCTATGTAAAAAGAGAGATACAATTTAATGCAGGTGATTGGATTGATTAACTGCTACTGTTTCCCTACATCAAAGGCAAAGCTACTCCAGTAGAAAGAACAGGAGGGGTTGGAAGTATTGGAAACATGTGTTCTGGCAAACAGTTGTTAGTAATCAGAGGTCAAAATTAAAATTGCAAGTAAATAGTATCGAATAGAAGTTCTAGTGGATATAGGAACTGGCATAATTATCATTTCACAAAAAACCTTGGAATTCAGAATGCCCACTTCAAAAGCTTTATAGCCTGTGTCTAGGAATTGTAAATTTTATCTCAGATAACACAAAGTGTGTGATGGGTTAAGTATGTGGGACCAGCAGGTCAAATATAAAAGTTAAGACCTTATGTGGCTAATACAACCATAAATTTATCATGAAGAGATCTTTTACAACATGGTTGTACTCAGATAATATTCTAGAATCCCAGAAATAGCCCATGATGAAATAAGGGGCGAAATGATAGATGTTCCTGGGAAAGGTATTGATAGATATCATCAAACAAACAAACAAACAAAAACCAACCAACCAACCAAACAACCAACCAACCAAACAAACAAAAAACAGGCTATACCTGTGACCCGCGCGCAATCGTCTCGCCAGGAAGAACGCACGCGGGTACCAGGATCCTTCCGAAGCAAACGTTTATTCCAATGAAAAGGAGGAAAGACCCCGGCCCGGAAAAGGCACTGTTTATATACCCTTGGAGCGGCGTGTTCACTTCTGATTGTCTGCTTACTCGTTACCCGCCAAAACGCCCCGGGATGGGCTGTGACTTTGGCACGCTTTTACCATAGCACATGCACGGTTTACTTGTTTACTTGGAGGAGCACCGGATGCCAGCACCATCTTGTAATGGCGAATGCTGCCAGCACAAGCCGCGGCTTTCCACATGTACCAATTGTCCAAACACAGGACATAACAGGGATTGAGTTTCCAAACTTATAAGTGGAGCCACTGATGAAATATCAATGACCCTATTATAAATCTGTCTTTTACTTGTCTGAGGTAATTGTTGTCTCTGAGGCTTACTGCCTCAGTCTGCTAATCCAGGCCTTATCCTGGAAGCTTGTAGCCTTGGTTCAATCTTATCTAGGCCTAATATGTTTTCAAACCCTGGTACTTGCTGCTGAGTAAGCTTGCCCTTACTAGTTCTTCCTTAACTCTTGTTGGCTGGTCAACTCAGCTGTTCTGGCTCATAACTTCTTTCCACCCTAACTGATTCAAACTGGCTTCTTTCAGTTTCTCCTGAATTCTCTGCTTGACCTCATACTATCTCTGTTTTCTGCAACTTCTTTCTATAACTGTCCAGATAAAACTGCCTCCCTGCTCTCTCTTTTGCTGTACTG
This sequence comes from Grammomys surdaster, assembly GCF_004785775.1. Classification (NCBI taxonomy): domain Eukaryota; kingdom Metazoa; phylum Chordata; class Mammalia; order Rodentia; family Muridae; genus Grammomys; species Grammomys surdaster. The sequence goes on along the minus strand of NW_021620993.1, from coordinate 1,304,415 downwards.
CTCTCTCTTAAGTTGCTTCTTTTTTTTCCTCTCTTTTCTTGTGAGAGTTGAACATATCCTATATTTTGTCAAATCTTTCTCTGATTCATCACTTTGTCTGCCTCTCAATTAGACATCACTTTCAAACACAGTGATTCTACAAACTGACTTTATCTTCATTGTTTGGGATTAAAGGTGTCTACTAAGAGTATGTCCGTATTCCAGCCAGATAGATTAAAGATGTGTGATAAGGCTGAGCCACACCACAACTAGAAACAGTTTGTTTCAGTAAATAACAAATCTTGGGTCTCAGAGCATGATCAATATCCTGCAATACTGTACCCTTAAAGTGGTTGACTCTCTGGGTAGAGCAGCAGCCTTTATCTAAGGAAAGAAATTACAGGCACTTGAACAGGTGGTATTTGAGCGATGCAGGCTCAACATATAGAAGAATCTAACAACACATAGAGTTCTCCTGTATTTGTTATAAAGAAGAAATCAGGAAAATGGAGAAAACAGATTTAAGAGCAGTGAATAGAATAATTCAACCAATGAGTTTATTACAATGTGGAATTCTTTTACCTTCTTTATTACCTAAGGCTGGCCTATGATAGTAATTGATTTAAAAGATTACTTTTTATCTCCCCCCCCCATGCATGAGCAGGATAGGAAAATGTTTGCTTTCATAGTACATACTTATAATAATGGTCAATCTGTAAGAAGATATTAGTAGAAAGTTCTTCCACAGGGAATGTTAAACATTCCAACAATGTTTTTTGTGCAACAACTGCTAGAAATAACTCATAGGAAATTTCCTCGATCCATTATTATGGATTGTATTTTGTTAACTGACTCTGATGCAGATCAGAGAAAATGTTTAAGGAAACACAAAGAATTCTGCCATGCTGGGGGTTAAAGATTGCTCTGAAAAACTACACGGAGGAGATTCTATTAACTATTTTGGTTATAAAATAAGTCAACAACCATTCAACCATACAAGGTAAAGATCAGAAGAGATCAGTTGCAAACTCTTAATGATTTTCAGATATTAATGGAAAATAATGACTGACTATGGCCTATCATTGAATTAATTACTCAAGAGTTAAGTAATTTATTTCAAACATTACAAAGAAATTTGGACTTAAACAGTTCAAGATGGTTAACAACTGAAGCAGAAAGAAAGTTAACTCTGGTAGAACAGAGACTTCAAGAAGTATATGTGGATGGCATAGATCCCAAACTTGATTGTATATTGGTTATTTTTCCTTCAACTCATTCTCCTACTGGGCTCATTATGTAAAGTAAGGATAGTATTATACAATAGATTTTTTTACCAACGCCCAGTAAAAAATTACAGACTTACATAGAAAAAGTTTATTTAAATCATAAAAGGTAAAATAAGACTTTGTAAATTCTCAGGAACAAACCTATACCAATGCTGGGATTATGTCATTATGGGTAAACAATGAAGACTGGCAAAGAGATTGTAGCAACTATTTAGGAGAAATTAACATTAAATATCCTAAAAATAAGAATCTTCAGTTTATAAAAAGAACCAGTTGAATTTCCCCACGTATTGTAAAAAGAATGTCAATTCCTAAAGTATCTATGTACTATGCTGATGCAAATAAGTTGGGAATGGCAAGCTATAAGTCAGACAAAATGAGCACAGTAATCCAAAGCCCATACATATCAGTTCAAAAATTCAGAGTTATATGCAATTCTTATGGTATTATTAGATTTTCCTGAACCTTTTAATAAATTACTGACTATTAATATGCAAGAAGAGTTGTTCTATATATAGAGAACCTGCTGAATTAATTCCTGGTAATTCAGAATTAACCTTGTTATTTATATAACTACAACAGGCAATCAGAAATAGAAACTTCCCATCATATTATTACCTATACTTGGTCTCATACAGGCTTTCTAGGTAGCACAAGGAAATGAAGAAATTTACCAACTATTAATAGGAATTAGAAGCCTCAAAAATTCATGTTAAGAGTAAAGGCTTAAAGAAAAAAAAATCTCTAACACTAGGCAACAAGCCAAGGAAATTATAAGAAAATGTTGTACTTGTTCTTTGTATAACCAAACTCCATTACACACCAGAAGTAACTGTAGAGGTACCAAAAGAAAAAAAGTCTGGCAGATGGATGTGTTTCATTTTGAGAATTTGAAATGTAACTTTAATTTTTTCAAACCCTATTTTTAATGACGATTCTTAAACACTTTAACCTTCCTTGTAACCCACCACCCACCGAGGGGAGTGGGAAAGAAAGGATATGGGGAGGACTGTTCAGAAAGGTTCTTTGAAGCAGATCCCATCTGTGTTGTCTAGAAATCAGCAGTTCAGTTTACAGGCTAGCAGGCAATGACAGCTCAACCCACTTGCAAACACTTCATGGATACACCAGCAGTCCAGATCAGTACAGTAGGGTTAGCAACAGTGGTGACACAACCTAGCAGAGATAGCCATGCCTTGGCTTGAGTCAGCAGGAGGGACCAACAGAAACCCCAGGAGAGGTTCTCAGCTGTGCCTCTCTCAGGAAAGTGAAGATCAGCAAAGATAGGAGACCCACAAGCATTGCACAGCTAGCTCTATAAGCAAGCCAAGCTCTAATTATAATCTGCAAACATCATGTGTCCTTCACATGCCTCACCTCAGCACAGGTATTGCCTCAGCATGGCTCTTGCTTCAGCACGGGCATCCAATCAGCCCTAGTCTGCAGAAGTGGCAACAAACTGCAGTACACCACCAGAAGTTTTTTGGTGTGTTTCTCTCTATGGTGTCTTGACAAATGCAGCTCAACTAAGCAATGTAAGGCAGACCAGTACATGTGTATTGTTAGCAAAGAATTTTTTGTCATGTGTCCATTCATGTGCTTGCTTTAGTAGAACATCCTCTTTCCTGTGTCTACTTCAGTGAAACATTCTTTCACAGGCTTGCCTTTCACACCTGTGTCCACTTTAGCTAATGTTCCTTCACGTGTTTGTCCCAGCAAAACACCATACAATCGGCTTTCCAAAGAACCCTTTAAGTTTCTAGTTCATTGGAACACTAAGGTTTGTACAGCACACTATTGATACACATTCAGGGTTTCAATGGGTAACTGCTGTGAGTTGTGAGAAGGCTGATTCTGTACTTACACATTTACTGGAAGTCATTGCTATTATGGGAGTACTGGTACACATTAAGACTGACAATGGCCCCACACATGTCAACAGTAAGATGAAGACATTCTTTGCATATTGTAATATAAAGCACATTACAATCGCACCACACAATTCTACAGGACAAGCAGTTGTACAACAATCTAATTGCACCTTAAAGAAAATGCTTATAAGAGCAAAAGGAAGAATAAAGACCCCCATGGATAGACTATATAGTGCTCTGTTAACTTTAAATTTTCTGAATGTTAATGAGAAAACAGCAACAGCAGTTGAGACACTGTTATAGGAACAACTGTGGAATTATATCAGCATTTATGCTATAGAAATGTGTTAACATCAGAATGGAAACCCACAAAAGTTTTGCAATGGGGATGCTGATTTGTTTATACTTCCACAGGAAATGAAAAGCTGTGGATACCATCAAAACTGATAAAAGTTTAGAACTGAGCAAGAGATTTTGAGATATACAACAGGTACTTGTGAATAGGGACTGAGTGAGCCTGGAAGCCAGCATGGCTATTCATATGCTGATAGGCACCACAAGCAACTACATGTTCCTTTAGCCAGAGATAAGGAGACTTAACAAGTCCCAGAGGAATGCTGGCTTTTATTCAACTTCCAGAAATCTTTCCATAGTCCAGCCTGAACTCATTTCTGGCTATATGAACTTCCTGAGACCTAACAGTGACCTACGGGAAGAAAAAGACAGCAAAGGAGGATAAAGTGATGTATAGTGAAGGAAGATGTCCCTTGAGCATGATTAAGACAGAGAATGGGAAAACCTGTGATTCAGTATAAATTGGGAGACTCCATAATGGCCCAGACTCAGGACGGCACAACAACTAGAGCACTCTGAACTTGAACTGGCAAGAAGTGAATAATGCTAATCCTTGCTTCTGAGCATTACCAAAAGCATGCAAACAAACAAAAATGGTATTGGTTGGGAAGAATACATCCCAAACTATAGGTTATAAAATAAAATCATGGCCAGAGTAGGCTACTACCACTTTGACGTGTTGCAAAGGAGGCCCCCGAGGTTGCACACGCACAAATCATGAGGGTTATTGCCACTGCTGTTGGTTGAATTCTAGAGCTAGGTGTAAGACCTTATTGCTGAAGATACCATGTGCTCTTGTTTCAGGACACAGAGAAATCACAAAGAGAGCTCGAAGCTCTCTACCTGGTTTTCCTTCTACCAAAAGATATTGTGTGAGCTGCTACAGAATAGTTATTCCCAAGAGTCCTGTGATTGTTACTTGTCATGGTCAACTTGACTAGATTTAAAATCCTCATGGAAATACACTTCTTGGTGTGTCTATGAAGGTGTTTATGAAATGTTTAACTGAGGAGCGAAGACTAACGCTGAATCTAGATGGCTCTCTACTAAATAGGCTAGAGTTCCAGGCTGAACTGAAAGTGAGTTGAATACCAACCTTCCTGTTTGATTTTTGAGTAGATAAAATGTGACCAGCTGTCTCATGCACCTACATTATAACTTCCCCATCATGGTAGACTGACCCCTCAATGTGTGAGCCAAGATAAGCTTTCCTTCACTTAAATTGCCTTTGCTATTTTGTCATAGCAATGAGAAAGTGACCAATACAAGTCTTCCTTGGCTCTGGATCTAGCATACTGTTACTGACATGCTAGGTTAAATGTGCTGCTGGCACAATAAGTGACATGGCTGCTGTGGGTAAAACTAGCATCGCTGCAATTTAAGGTCCGCTTTACAGGAAGAAATTCATGTCTGTAAGCCAGAATAAAGCCCTTTTGCTGGGGAACTCATGAGATTCAGTGGAGGAAGCAACTGTCTTTTTTAAAAAAATAATTTATTTTGTTTTTGTTGAGTAGATGTGACATGCTTTCTAAGTATTTGTATTCATAACCATAGATTACTGTTGCTATTGTGACAAGGTGAGACAGTGTGTCTTGTATTCGTGTTGAGGCCATTTCAGGTTTAAATAGGATTTGATCTCCTTGATGGAGAATCCTGTGGAAATTTACCCTACTCTATTCTATTCCCAGCTGACTTACCTTACCTTCTGTTAAACTGCCTGATTGTGCAAACTTTCCCCTCCAGCTATCCATTTATCTTAGTTTCTGCTGAACTGCTTGTACAAAACCTCCTCCTGTAGCTGCCAGTTGAGGTTCCAGGATGTGGTTTTTGCCTTTTAAAACCCCCTTACCCAAATCACTTGGCACTACACTTGGGTCTAAATACCTGAGTGTAAGTCCTGGCTGGCTGTAATAAAGTCTACTGATTGGTTGTGTCTGAGTGGTCATCTCTGGTGGTCCCTCCATAACACAATTTTCCTTGCTTATGGAGGGAAGCTTCTTACAGTAGGCAGTAGTTACTTGTGGAGACTTATTTTCAAGTAGTTTAGCCAGTTTGTAAGTGATTATTATGATAACTTGGCACCCCAGTGCTTAAAAAAGGATCATACATATATCACCTCTTCCAAGGCTCAGGGAGCAACATAGAAGACATGGGAAAAAGAAAAAAGCAGTAAGAGCCAGAGGAGTGGAATCAAGTGTTTCAGGGCTTTTTCTTCTGGGTATAGCCTGATCAGCTCATCTCCATTTGGGAGTATAGATAACTTAGGCCTGATAGTCATAGAAGTAAAAAAAAAACTAAGACGGTGCAATGATGGCTAAATGCGTTTTGATAACAACTCTGTTAACACTTCCCAGTAGGAGAGGAAATCATCCAAGGGCTTTCTCACAGGTGTCCAGCCTTCCATTCCTGGTGAAAACTGTTGCTGTGTTCATCCACTCAACCACACGTGACTAGCAGAGGGAGGGTTCTCTTTCCTGGAGTCCTATAGTGAGCACCTTCCCTGTACCCAGATGAATGTTAGCACCCACTTTTCAATTCTTTCTATGTAGTCTTACATAGATTCGCAATCAACATCTGCTCCTAAGAGCTCTCAAGTGTCCGTCACAAGTGATAACAAAGTGACCCAGGGAAGAAGCCACCTGTTCCACTGAACCTTTCAGCAGGCTGATTAACTGATAAGAACTTTAATGATGGTGAAGAGGTTGGAAAGTTGGAAATCCATAGCCTAATTACAATTTAGTCTATGCTATTTTTAGCTCCCTAATAGCTATCCCTTGCCTAACCTATGAGTGATGGATAATACCTTTTGGGTTGTATTAACTGAACATAACACCTAGATAACTATGAACCAAAAAAGTCTTTAAGAATGTGTTTAGATAGCAATAGGGCCTATAGCTAAGTTCTCCCCTGCTTTGCCTCAGCTACCAACTGAATATTTCCTCTAATATAAATGAAAAGGACCTTGATTTATGACTTTTCCTTGTTCTGCTACTATAAAGACTTTAAGCTGTTACCATATTGGAACATAGAATTGGGAGGCAGCCTAATCTGTGGGGTCCCTGGGCCTTGGTCACTCGTATTTGACTTCAAAATAAACTAGCTATAACCCCTTTGAGGTGAGAGTTAGTTTTTTGCTCTGTCAGGTCCTAAAGAATAAACAATTCATACATACTGCTTAAGTGAATGAGCCCTTCTCCATGCTCAGACATCACAACCTTGCCGTGGTCATTGTCTCCCTTGCAGAGGACAGCTCCTTTTGGCCTCTGCCAACTAATCAATTTGGAGTCATCAAATGGTTCAATGACTAAGACATGACTTCTTGTGTGGATAGAGTTGCAGCATAAATCTAGGTCTGGGTAATAGAGAAAAGGGAAAGAGAAACAACATGGTTTAATGAGTTGGAAGTGCCTAATGAGGTGTCAGCGGGATTAACACAAAGAATGACTTGGGGTAGCACTTCTTCTCAATGCTCTGGGAAGAATAATTACAGACTACCTGGGCACTTCTGAATTCATCCATCATTGCAGATTTAAACACGCACAAGAATGAAGACTGACTAAGAGAATCGACAGGTGGGACTCAAATCTAACAGTGGAGACACATCTGAAAAGTACAAGCTCCAGAAATTATGAAATGTAAATATAGGGTAAAAGAGGAATTAGGTTGTGTCACAGGCACTGAGACAAGCTGCCTTGTCTTGACCTTCAGCATTGCTGATGGGATATCAGAGAGCAGGGATGGGAGAGATAGTGTTGGAAGAAGTCATACACTATTTTCATGAGGTCTGAAAGGAACCTCAGCATGATTGGTAAACCAAAGGGAAGTCATAATTGCCTCAAAGAGTTCCCCGTGGGCACAAAAGCAGACTCAATAACAAGCCTGAGTAAGGATGAAACTCATGCAATTAGCACAATGCAGTTTCGGAAGGAAGACCTGTTAGGAGATGTCTTAGCTGGCTAGGCCCTGTGGTCTTTATAAGTTCTCCAGAACATTCATTACAGCAAACTCAGTGGAGCAAGTTGTAGCAGAGATGGTGTCTGAATCAAGGCTAGCCCACACAGTGAAAGATTTTCCTGTCCAAAAAGGAAACCCAGGAGCAAGTTCCAGGAATTTCTTACTGAAATAGAGTGGGAGGATGAATAAGACTAGCTAGGGACTCTTGGCAAGACAGGAGAGAGTGCCCAAGAGAAGAGGAGACCATCCTCCGTAACCTAGTTAAGCCATCCACTTAGCAGCCTCAAGTAATATGCCACTGGTGGCTTTCCAACAGAGAAGCCCTGTCTCGAAAAACAAACAAACAAACAAACAAACAGAATCTTACCTTTGTGTTCCTCAGTTGGGACTTACTATCTTTCTCAGATCTTTGCTCAAATGTCACTGTTGATAAAGAGGCTTTGAACATCATATATAAAGGAATTTGGCAGCCTTCTCTTGGTCACTTTGCAAACACAATTCAGTTCTTACCTTATATGGAGATCTTCTATGAAGAAAAAAAAAGACAAATAAATGCCTTGTAGCCCAGCTTAATTATAGAAGAAGCTCGATGATGGGGTGGGCATTTGTTTTGTGTATCTGTGCTTAGCCTATGGTAAGAGTGTTTGTCACAATTCTATTGTGACACTACATCGTGCTAAGGCAACTTATGAAATAAAGCATTCGACTGGAGGCTCACGATTCCAGAGTGTGAGTCCAGGGCTATCTTGTCAGGGAGCATAGCAGCAGTCAGATAAGCATGGAACTGGAGCAGTAGCTGAGAGCTTACAACTTATCCACATGTAAGAGACAGAGGACAGAGAGAGAAGGGGGTGGGGATGAGGTGAGGGGGAGATGGGAAGAGAGGGAGGCAGGGGAAAAAGGAAGAGAGAGAGAGAAAGAGGGAGGAAGGGAGGGAAGAAGGGAGGGAAAAAGGGAGGGAGGAAGGGAAGGAGGGAAGAACACTAGAATGGTATGGGTTTTTGAAATCTCAAAGCCCAACCCCAGTGACACACCCCTCAAACAAGGCCACACCTCCAAATCCTTTGCAATCAGTAACATCAATGTGACACCAGGCATTCAAATATATGAGCCTATGGGGACCATCCTCATTCAAATCACCACAGTGCGCATTCAGTACGTGTTTTTTGTTTTTGTTTTTAGTATTGGAGTTGAACCTGTACATGTTAGGCAAGTGCTCTATCAATGAGATACAACCTCAGCTTCACTAGAAGGAAGGTAAAATCCAATGATTGGATTGAAATTTGAATCAGCAGTATACTGTGCTTTCCCTACAGTGTGTCTCATTCCAGGATCCTCGTGTCTGGTCTTTGACACTGTTCCTGTCTATTCCTGATCCTCCCCCATATACTTTGATGGCTCTTCTTCAGTCTCCTTTCATGGTTCTACAATCCTTATCTACCTCCAGATGTGCAGCTCCACCATGGAGGTAAGTCCTTCATATGCTCTTGTTTGAAGATATACACCAGCCTCATAGGATTATGTATAAAATTATCCCTTTTACATGTAAGAAAACTGGTCAAGATGTTCAGTTCCAGGCTCCAAGTCACAAAACTCGGAAGCGGCTGATTGGTTGAAATCATGACAGCATCCATAGCATTCTCTTGCACTGGTGGGAGTCAAATGAATCAGATGCTCAGTAGTGTTATTTGAGAAATGTTTTAATCACCATGGGTCAGGGTATGGAGTAAGTGCCAAATGGATCCTAGCAGAAACCAAATGACACATTTGAAAGTGTCTCCTTGGAAGCTTAGATAAGTGCCAGTGGAGGAGGTGACTCTCAGAATGCAGAGACATGTATGTGACACTTTCAGAAAGACCATCAACCATATAGGTAAAAGTAGCACAGGGCTCCTTCTCAGGCCTTAGGGCTTCAAGCAGTATGTTCACGTGGCTGTATGCTTGTATAAAGTTCTCAAAAGTAGGATATTTTCAAGCAATTGGGTAAGATCTCTTCCTCTCCATGTTGTGTTCTTTCCCCAGCTCTGTCCTGTGAGTTGCCGGAGCACCGAGTCACTGCAGCAGAAGTTGAGGGTGGATGTGCTTTACTCTACATTCTATGTGACTATCTCATCCATGTCTAGGGACAGTTGTCCACATTGTTATTTTAGAGATGGTCTCTGGGGCTTCTCCTGTTACCTTCTGAGGCAACTTATAAAGCCTGTGACATCACACTGCAGAACCATAAACTACATTACTGTGCAAATGGGTCTGACAGAGCCTAGCTACCAGAAGTATGTTTATAAAGGAGAAAGAAAGAATTTGAAATGTAAAAAGCCAGAGACTAGTCTGAAAATTCACTTACTGTGGAACTTTGTGAGGAATTCACTTACTGTCACCCTCTGCCCCTTCCACTGGAGTCAGAAGTGAAACAATCAGGTGTCCAATTTCACACTTTTTCCGTAGAACCTTGACATATCAGTAATGCATTGGTTACAGTGAACAAGTGGCTCAGATCTGCAAATTGCTTTTCTGTTTTCTCTACTGAAAGTAGGACAAAGCTCACCAAAACAAAATTCATATAATTATGAAGAAAAGATAAATGTATAGAAAGGGTACTACTGAGGAAGTGCATTTGAATTTTGTGAGGTGCGTGTTTCTGTAAGCTGTGTGTGTATACATGAAGTCAAGTGCAGGCTGGAGGCCAGGAATTAATATCAGGCGTCGTCCTCAATTGCTTGTCACTTTATTTGTTGAGACAGGGTCTCTTACTGACCCTGTAACTCACCAATTTTGCAGGACTGGCCAGCCAGCAAGCCCTAGGGCTCCTCCTAGCTCTGTCTCTCTGCACTAGGATCATGGGTATCCATACCTCCATGATGACCTTTAACGGAGGACTGGGGTCTCAGAGCCTCCTGCTTGTACAGCAAGCGCATTACACACTGACCTACGTCAAAAAGTTCCCATCACATGGTAGAAGGAGAGGACTGACTCCTGAGATTGTCCTCCAAGCTACACACATGCTAGATATGCCATGTGTGTCCCTGTCTTTGTGTACTCAATAGTAAATGTGGTAAACATTTAAACCAGCCGTATAAGGGAACACAAATGGTATGTGGCACAGAGAAAGCTGAACGACTATATTTGCCTTCACTTCTTCCTCATGCCACCTCCTGATATCCAAACCCAAATGAAAGCCAAGTATCTGTCCATAGAGGGCTGGCGTTTGCGCACAAAGCAATGTGGTAAAATGATCAATTAGACACAACCAACACAGTGGATGTGTTGTGGTGAGTTTTCTTCTAGACTCACACAAGCTCTATCCTTACTCTTCCCTTAAAGATGGATACCGTTGAGCATTTTGCGAGTTCAGGGGAAGGGATTGAGGAGAGAGCGATCGGTCTGGCACCTTTGGTTCTCTTTCCAGCCTATGTGGAAAGTGGTATCTCTGCTTTGACAGCACATTGCTCAATGATCTGGCTGTGCTGTTGAATGGGAACAGTCACTAACACAGAAGGAAGTTCTTAAATACGCTAAAATCAGGCTCCTATTCTACTTGAGAGGGAGATAAGGATTGTAATAATAAGTCCCATTATCATGATATAGTTTAATTCCTACGCTTACACATTAAAATTTTGTTTAAGATAATTGCCTCACAGCTAGGTGGCAGTGGTGGCAGCAGCATACGTCTTTAATACCAGCAGGCAGGCAGAGAGCTCTGAGAGTTTCAAGCCAACCTGGTCTACAGAGGTAGTTCTAGGATAACCACGACTACGCAAAGAAACCTTGTCTTGAAAACACACACACAAACAACAACAACATCAACAATAATAATAGCTCCATTAAAGTATTTATTTTTAAAGGGTTTTTGAGATTTTATTTTATTGATTAGTGTGTAGGGGTGGGGGCATGGCAAATGCATACAGAAGTCAGAGGAGAGCTTTATAGAGTCAGTTCTCTCCTCCCACCTTTATGTCATGGTGTGGGTTTGTGGTTTTGAGTTCCAAATTCTCCCTCAGGGTGTCCAGGAGCCACTATACATGGGGCTAGAAGGATGAAGCAGAGCCTGGAACGAGTGGGGGTCTTCAGGGTCATGGTCTGGCTGTTCAGGGTTGGTGGGGAGAAGGCCTTCTTCAAGGATCTCAGTGGGAAACAGTTGGTGCACATATACTTTATTTGTAGTGGACAAGGGCTATATATGAACCTTGGAGAGTGGGAAGGAGTTTTCAGGGAGAATGGAAATCATTGGCTGGAGCTTAATGTATTGTGAGTACCTCATTTGCATGGAGAAGCATTCCAGGAATCCCAGGTATTTGTTGGGTAGGTTCTTATTAGGAAAAAGGAAGTTGAATTTGTAGGTTTGCCAAGGACTAGGTGACCCTGCTCAGGTAGAGGGTGTGAGGATCGGGATCCTCAGATAAGGTCAGGTAGAGAAGAGGAAGCCCTGCTGGAAAAGGGAGGTCTCCATTTTGCTCCTAGCTCAGAGGAACTATCCAGACAAGGTAGACTTCGACCTTGAATAACCCCATTTCCCAACATGGTTTGCATGACAAACATCCTCTATTGGCTCATATATCTGAACACTTGGTCCCCAGTTAGTGGTGCTGTTTGGGGAGGTTATGGAACTTCCGGGATTTGAGGCTATGGTGGAGGAAGCAAGTTGCTGGGGGTGGGGGATTGAGATCTGATATCTCAGCTTCCTCCCTCTGTTGTTATGTCTCCCCTGCTGTGGTTTTGTTTTGTTTTTTGTTTTTTTGGGGGAGGTTGTTTTTGTTTTTGGTTTTTTTGGCATCTAGCCCTCTGGAAACATAAGCCAAACTCTTTAAGTTATTTCTGGTCATAATATTTTATCACAGCCACAGGAAATTAAATCAGGTGTGTATGTGTGTGTTCCAGGGATAGAGCCCACCGGCCCATCTTGCCAGCCCCAACTTGTTTATCATGTTAAGCTGATTCTTATTCCTAGCTTTCTTACAAATCTCCTTTTCTGTTGTATCTAAGAAATACAATCAATTGGCAGTGATGAATTTTCATTTACTGGAGAAACTTCTGAGTTCTAAATGGTAATTACTTTCTGAGTTCCTCAGTGACGTTTCTATCCAAGTGAACAAGGACCAGGGCAGAGCTGTTCCCTTCTGAGTGTGACACACGGGCCTTTACACAACCAGAGTTTGTGTAGGACTGAGACTGGAAGAAAAGGAATGAGTCATTTCCATGATTTCTAAGAGAAAGAGTGAGGGGTAGGTCATAGCTCTCCAAAGACATCTCTTGTAGACAAATTAGAGACAATAGAGCCAGGCTGTTGTGGCTGGGATGGAGAAGGAGTGGGTCATTGTACCACCTGCTGAACAAGAAACACCCAGACTCCCTGGTGGGTGTTAAAGTCAATCACAGAAACAATTGAGAGACCTCCAGGGACCCACCCCCACTGGCTGCTTGTAGGAGTTTGTTAGAAACTAGTATTCAAAACCAACTGAATTGAGGCTAGTATGGAGTGTCTTTTTAAAATATAATTGATTCAATTTTATGTGCATTGGTGTGAGGGTATCAGATCCCCTGGAACTGGAGTTACAGACAGTTGTGAGCTGGGATTTGAACCTGAGTCCTCATAGCTAGTGCTCTTGACCACTGAGCAATCTCTCCAGCCCCTAGAATGGAGTTTCTTATGTCTGAAAATCAGTTTCATTAAGGTCTGAAGGTAACAAATCTACAAGGTTATTTTTTATCACTTTAAGAGACAAAAGTTTAAGAGACACTGTTGCTACAAAATGCAACCTCTATGCATGTATGTATGTGATAGATCATAGTTAATTACTTCAGCAGTATGTTTATTTTCTGTGTATATCTTTGCAATCTATTTCACATAGTGCCAAAAGAGGTGGAAATATTTAACTGTGAAAAAATATGTGACCAGACCAGAGCATATGTTGGAAGACTCTCTGGTCACCATAACTCTAAAGTGATGGATTCCAACTGTAGTGCGTACCATCTCATGTCAATCAGTGATATTAGCACATCTCCAAATGCTGGTGCATTCTTTATTCATGATACTAGAGTGCTGTGACTGTGCAGTCCTTTTTAAACAAAATTATTTGCAAGGCAGAGGGTAATATATATATTTTTAAGCTTTTGTAAGTAAAAGCATCAGAGATGTTGTCGTAGTTTGAATATGCTTGGGCCAGGGAATGATGCTATTTGGAGGTGTGGTCTTGTTGTTTTAGTTGTGTCACTGTGGCTGTAGGCTTTACTACCCCTTCCTAGTTGCCTAGAAATGAATGAGTCTTCTCCTGGCAGCCTTTAGATAAAGATGTAAAATTCTCAGTTCCTCTTGTACCATGGCTGCCTGGACACTGCCATGCTCCTGCCTTGAAGATAATGGACTGAACCTCTGAACCTGTAAGCCACCCTATTGTCATCCTTATAAGAGTTGTCTTGGTCATGATTTCTGTTCACAGAAGTAAACCCCTAATTAAGACAGATGTTAAATTATTCTTCCAAACACCTTAATACCCAAGTTTCAAGTTACTTTGTTAGGAGCTTCAAGGACCCAAATCCTCAGGGGTGACACATGAATGAGAGGTTTAGAGGAGCTAAGTGATATCACCCAGAGAGCTACAGACTGGAATTCAGGTGACCAGAATGTGAGACAGCAGATGATGCTGACACCCTTTCTGAAAGGAACACACTTTGAGTAGCAGGTTCTCGGCAACTCCAGGGCATGTTTCTTTCATTTTGTTCATGTCTGTGTGGAGATCATGTGTGTATGCCACAGACAAGATGTTAATACATTTAGTAAGTATTTACTAAGTTTAATACATATAATACAGCATATTGAATGCTTGGATTCATCATATTTCTACAAGATACTAAATGTGTTAATTTCAGATGTAAGATTGGGTCAATCCTTCGTGCCTAGAGGCACAGAGAGGTTAAAGTGGCTTGCTCAGTGTTAAACAGTCATATGTTGAGTTGCTATTTGTCAAGCCTCCACAGGTTCTCCTGTATTCCCCAACCTTTTGTTTTGTTTGCTTTTTGAAACAGGGTTTTTCTGTGTTGCTCTGGCTGTCCTGGAACTTGCTCTGCAGATGAGGTTGTCCATGACCTCTGAGATTCCCCTGCCTCTGCCTCCTGAGTGAAGGGATTAAAGGCATGCAGTACAATCAGCCAGCTCCCAACTTTAAAAAAAATGTTAGTTGAAGCTGTTGAAGTCATTGCAGCCAGTGGGCTATGAGGGACATGGTGACTTCATTCTCTAGGCTGAGGCCTTTCCTCCTCGATTTCTTCTCACATGTTCCCCCTCTCCCACGTAGGAATATTGTTTAAGTCAAAGGCAGCTACATAGAGGGTGCACCCATCCTGCTGGCTTAACCTGCTTCAGATTTTTGTTTTGTTTTCAAGTTACCCTGAGTGGTCTGGGCTCAATGTTGACAGAAGGCAACTATTTGTATACCTATTTATTTGAGGACCTGAGGTGCCCTAAATGTATATATGCCATTAGCTTAGTCTAGGTTAGTCATGTTTCCATACTGCCAGATGTCAGAAGTACTGGGTCTATACAAAACTCATGGGCAGACTCCTGAATGGGAACTGAAGGAGTGACAGTTTTCAAAGGGACAGAGGCAGGGGCCAGTCTCCAACAGTAGGAGGTCCATTCCACGCCATCTCTACGTGCTCACGCCTCTACCCAACTTCCCATTAATCATCTAGCAATCGCCAGTTTTCAAAAATGTTTAAAAGGGGAAATCACACTTTGAGAGATTTTGTGTGTTGAATTTACACACTATAGAATATTATGCAACCTCTTATAAGAAGGAACCAAACTGAAGCCATTTTGAATAAAACTTCCACTTTGAATACAGGTCAAATAAAGTTTAAGTTCCCAAGCCCTTGGTAACTGACATCCTGCTTGGCAGAAAGAGACATATACATAGGTGTTTTAGTTAGGGTTTTACTGCTGTGAAGAGATACTAGGACAAGGCAACTTTTATAAAGGACCACATTTAATTGTGGTAGCTTACAGTTTCAGAGGTTTGGTCCATTATTATCATGGTGGGAAGTTTGGCAGTGTCCAGGTAGATATGGTGCTGGCCAAGGAGCTGAGAGTTCAATATCTTAATCCAAAGGTAGCCAGGAGGAGGGTCTCTCTTCCACACTGGGTGGAGCTTAAGCAGAGGACCTCAAAGCCCACCCCCTACAGTGACAAACTTCCCCCAAGGAGGCCACATCTACTCCACCATGGATACACCTCCTAATAGTGCCACTTCTCCTGGGCCACACGTATTCAAACTACCACAGTAGGTAACTGACAATCTGGTTTTCGAGTTGAAACATGAATGCTAGGCAAGTTGCCCTACCACAGTTGAATAACCCAACCAACAGGAACAGTATAAATCTATCACAAAGACATGTCCCTAAGGAAATCCCCTATCTCTAAATCCCGATTGGTTGGATAGTTTGGCACAGATGGTTGTGGTTTTGGAACTTAAAAACTGTAGCATTCTGGTTCAGGGTCACAGTTCAGCTCCCAAGTGTCTGTTCTGCAGCCCTGATTGATCAGTAGTGGCCTAAGTACAATGAAGTTTTGTCATCTGCCTAAATACTTACTAAGATGAATGTTCGAAGATGCAGTCAGCTCCTGTGTCTGTGCTGTTGTCCCTGACTGGTCAGTTTTTGCTGTCTAATTCAAATAAAGATCTTGCTTTGCTGGACTCTTGCGCCTGCTTGGGTTAGTTTGAATTTTCCAACCCCAACACTCTTCAAACATGAGTGTGTTTTTCAATATCTATTGGTTCATGTAGCAGGAACCAGAGTTTCTGCACATAATCACTGAATGTTGGAGGCCCCTCTATTCATGTTTTGAAAATCTAATCTTCAGTGACATAGCATGAGACATCTGGAAGGCATTCTAATTACAAGGGGGAGTCCTCATGAGCCACAGAGAGCCACCTTGCATTTCCCACTATGAGAGGTCACAGTAAGAAAGTACAGTCTATGATCCAGGAAATCCGGCCTCAGTGACACCAAATCTGTTGGTACTTCTATGAGTCAGTGTATTGATACCAGGGAACTGGCAGAGTTATGGGAGGCTGAGAGCTTGAAGAGAACTGGGAGTCATAGATAAGATGCCTTTCACTCATTCCAAGTGAAGCCTGAAGGCTTCCACAAATACCATTAGACAGGCACAATGGCATACCCTCACCCTGCCACACCTGCACCCTGGCACACATGGAGACTAGCACACAGGCCACTTGGAGGTGAAGGCAAAGGTTTGGAGGAAGGCCCTTGACCTCCATGTAATATTTATACAGATCACACAAAAGAAGCACTCTGCCTAAAACAATTACATAAGAGATGACTTATTTTCTTGGGGTTCCTGGGGTTCCTGTTAGCAGTTATTTCTGATGACTCACGCTCCACTGCCCCCAAGACTATCAACCATGTCTTAGGTGTCTCTCATCAGACTCATATCAGCATCACGTTGTCGAAATACAAACTGGTCCTTATAGCCCTCGGTTCCCAGCAACCTTGACCTTGGTTTTTCCAGCTTTCAGAACGAGAGCGTATGTGAAGAAGTGCACTCTGTTCAGGCAGCGTGACCTAAGTCCCACAAGCTGCACTTATGCACAGGAACACCGGGATGTCTATTGGTATTTTTCTAGGGATGTTAAACAGAATAGCAGAGTAAATTGACAAGAAAAAAAAAACTCTGAAAAAGTATATAGTTATCACAAATATTAAATTAATATTGTAACTTTCCAACTCCAGTCCTCCCTACCCTTGTTTTTATATGTGTCTCTGCTTCTCAGTTGAAGAAGGAGCATACCATGTGTCTCTTCCAACATTTTTTAAATGCTAATTTCTTGTCTGTATAAAACATATAAGACAAAGATCTCTGGGTGAGGTGGTGGATTAGGAGCTGTCTAATTTATAGAGAGGGAGTAGGGATAAAACAAACAAATGGATCCTGCTCTGCAGAGTCAGGAGTTCTAGAGAATCCTGTAGTGAGAGGACAGCTCAGAGGGCAAAGAAGAGGAAGGTCACATGACTCTGGGTACGCTGAGGAAGGGAAGCAGAGGCCTCCTCCTGGGTCTGCAGTACCCATATCAGGTGGCTTATAACCTCCTGTAATTCCAGCTCTAAAGGATCTGGCACCTCTTCTTGCCTCCAAGGGTACCTCTGTACATATCCAACTTACTTCATACACAGATAGATAAACAATAAAATAAGTCATAGAGGAAAAAAATCCTTTCCTGAAGGGAAGGCAGGTCACATGGATGAAGAGAACCAGCAGTGCCACAAGGCCAACCCTGGTTCTCACAGGGGAAGGGTCAGCATGGAAAGTTCCATTATGTCATAACCCAGTACTATGATATTTACAAGGCAAAGAACCTGAAGTTAGTCTTTCATAGCTTCAGGGAGAGTGGGAGGGTCTGACACTGCTAAGACAAAAAAAAATGTGTTAGTGACAGGAGATGTGGCTGTCATTGAAGTAGCCCCATTCTCAATAGTTAGTCTCGGAGAATAACTTTGGACTTTGATAATCCCAAACTTGATGTCAGATCAGCCTTGGGGGTACTTATCTGCTATGGAATCTGAGCCCACTGAACTTCTGAAAAACTTGATATCTATATTCTTCCTGGAGGAAAGTAGGTATGCACCTGCAGATCCCAGGGCTACCTTGCTTCCCTCATATCTGAAGCATCTGGGAAACTTCCTCTAGGTGACCTTAGCCTCCCCAGGACAGACTAGCTGGACTCTGGGAGCTGAAGGAACTTGGCTGCCTTGGTTCCCCTCCCCCCACTCTCTAACCAAGTCTCACAGGAGACAGAAAGGTCCTGAGGTGAAGACGGCTCTTGTCTAGAGTAGCCTCTGCAAATCACAGAAACAGGAGGGTTCACAAACCCAACCTCAGCTCCCTGCATCCACAGAGAGACTTAAATTTTAGATGGTACATAAAGTTGTTTCAGTTCATTTCCCCTCATGGTCCCTCTTTTCTTTATAATACTTTTAAAAGTATTTTGATCTTATCTTATGTTTTAAAAATAACTTCCTTTTTTCATTTCTTTTCTTATATTTGATCTGGCTTATGCATTTTTTCATATTTTCCTGTTATTTAACCTCTCTTAGTTCCCTGATTTCTTTTTATTTTTAGTAGACATTTGGTTTTATCTTACCTGAAAAAGATAGATTTTTATGATTTTATTCTGCTTCTTAAATTTATCTCACTTGTACATGTGATTGGTTGTTTTTTGGGGAAAATTTGGTCTTTCCTCTCTGTCTGTCTCCTGCTCTTTCCTCATTCCCTTCAGAACATCCTCCATTCTTCATCTTCTGTTTTAGTTAACCTGCTGCCCCATCTTCTACAGTCTATTTATCTACGACTTACCATTCCTACATTTATGTTCTTTTTGCCAATTTCTGTTCTTTGGTCATGGTAATATATTCTTGGGTTCTAGTTTAAGTGTATTTTGATATCTTAGTAGATTTTGTTGGTATAACATTATTTTTTCCTGAGTGGTATTAGGGAGTGAATCCTCAAGAGTTAGGCTACTTACTAAGAAGATCCTCAACTAAAACCAGAAGAGATAGACAGGCCAACACACGTTAACACACAAGCAAAACAAACTCAAAACAAAACCAAAACCACAAGAGAACACCTGAGGAAGATAGAACTCCTTAATTAAGTGAATTCCAAGACACTCTGGGCACAATGCCAAAAGTTCACTTGTAAAAATGACCAATGACTTTTAAGAGGCTAACATTTCTAAGCAGGTGAAGTGAGAGAATCAAGTCAAGACCTAGAGAAGAAAGCCAACAAGAAAGAAGGAGAGCAAGACAAGAAGGTTAGCAACATGAAGGAGAAAGTGAGAAAAAGGGTTGAGAAAACCAAGAGTTAGAAAAAGACAAACAGAAACACTGGGAATAGTCAGTGAGTCAGTAAAAACACAACGGGAAGCATCTCGGAGGATGGGTCTGACGGGAGAGCACATTCAGTCAGTAATTCAGAGGAAATATGTAAACAAGCATGGCCATAACTTCTAAGAACTCTGGGATACAATCAAGAGAGCCAACTGAGAATCTATGGGATAGGAAGAAGAACTCAGAAAAAGCAGTGAAGTTATAAAAGGAATTTCCTAAGTCTTGGTTTAAAGAAAAAAAAAAGGCATATGAATATTTGAGGCATTTTCAATCATGGACAGACATGACCAGATCAGGGAAAGAGCTCTCAATGATACACTACAGTCGTCATACTTGAAGGAATAAACAGACTATATAAAATGGCGAAGCACAATGATATCAGATTTGAACAGAGGTTCTGAAAGCAAGAAAAGCATGAGAAGCATGTGGTAGGTTAAGCCCATTAGAAACGACTGCTAAACAAGACTGCCTTATCCTGCAGAGCTATCCTTAAAACTTAGCAGAGAAATAAGGTTATTATTTCAAGACAAAAAAAGACCAGGGCGATTCATGTCCACCAGGCCAATATTGCTGAGGCTGGTTAAAAGGAATTCTAAACACAGAGGGGAAAAGGTAGGCTCAATCGTGAGAGCACAGAGATGCATGAATGTTACAAGTGTAACAGATGAACGAAGGAGAGCTAAGAATACACTGAATCCAAAACAGTAAGCCAGTATCTCTGAACATTAACAGGAAACAAGAAGAAAGAGTTGGTTTTGGTCATGGTGTTTTATCACAGCAATAGAAAGCAAACCTAACTAAGACAAAAATAATGGCAGGAATTCATGGAGTGGTCATTAAAACATCAGGTGCAGACTCAGTTAAAGATTTGGCTTTGTTTGTTTATTTTTGTTTGATTGTTTGTTAGTTTGAGACAGAACCACACTATGTAGGTAGATTAGGCTGGCCTCAAACTTACATAGATTCACCTGCCTCTGCCTCCCTGATGCTGGAATTAAAGACATACACCACCACGCAAGGCTGAAGAGTTGGTTCTTTGAAATAAAATAAACACAATTGACAAATCACAAACTAAAAAGATATAAGACCCAAGTTAATAAAATTAGAGATGAAAAAGGTGTCATAATAGATACCAATGAAATCAGAAGATCATTAGGGACGACTTTGATAACTTGTATTCCGAAAAACTGGAAAAATCTAAAAGTGGGTAAGCTCCTAGACACACGTGATCTATCAAAGTAAACCACGTTACAAACAACTTAAGCAGACCCCAAATAAACAAGATGGAAACAGTAATAGTCTCCCAGCAAAGGGAAGCCCAAGACCAGACAGTCATTGGTGAGCTGTATCAAACCTTGATAGATGGGTGCTGGTAGCACATGCCTTTAATCCCAGCACTTGGAAGGCAGAGGCAAGTGGATCTCTGTGAGTTCAAGGCCAGCTTGGTCTACAGAGCATGTTTTAGGACAGCCAGGGTTACATAGAGATACCCTGTCTTTTAAAGCCAAAAACCAAAACAACAAAACCACCCACCAGACCAGACCAGACCAGACCAGACCAGACCAGACCAAAGCAACTAAAAGATTCAAAGGAAGGGTTCACAGAAGTGGTCCTCCAAGTATTCCATAAAATGGGAAAAGAAGGAACACTACCACACTTATCTATCAGCCCAGTATCAAAACTGGATTAAAAAATACAACAAACAAACACAACAAAAAAACCCATAGACCAACATGTGTGATGAACACAGACAACAAAATTCTCAACTTTAATACTTTTAAACTGAATTAAGGGACATGTTAAGAGACCATGCACCATAGTATGGTGGGCAGTATCATTTCAGGAATGCTTTGATGGTTCAACATATGCAGGTTAAATGTAATAAAGCACATGCATAGACTTTAGGACAGAAATCACATGATCATCTCCATAAATGCAAAAGCCTTTGACAAAAACATCCCTTCAGGAGTAGGAAGAACATCCCTCAGTATAATAAGGCTATATAGGACAAGTCTGTGAATAACTACAATATACTAACTGGACAAACCAAGCATTTCCTCTAGTCAGTGTGACTGTCATGTCCACTCTTTCCAACTTATGCAGTGATACAGGGTAATGTTTGAAGTTGTAACTAATCAGGCAAGAGAAATACATGGCATACAAATAGGAAAGGAAATCAAATAATGTCCATTTTACAGACACCATCTTTTACTTAAAAATTTCTAGTGATTCCACCAGAAAACTCTTAGACTTCATAAGCACTTTCCATAAGCTAGCAGTAAATCGACACACAAAAGCCAAATTTCCTAAATGAGGATGAATTTGACAGCAAGAAAAAAATCCCTCTCACAATGGCTTTTAGAAACACCCAGGAATAAGCCTAACAGAGGATGTGAAAGACTTCTTCAGTGAGAACTTTAAAACCCCAAAGAAAGAAACTGAAGATATTAGAAGACGAGTTGGCAGACTGTTACTAAAAATGATCTGCATAGTCAATCAGCCCTCATTAGAATTTCAACAGCATCGTTCATAAAAAACTGTTCTAAGATGCTAAAATCAATAAGAAACACAAAAGGCTTCAAATAGTCGAGCCAATCCCAAGAAGAAAGGACAGAGATAAGTGTACTGAAGACTTTAATATAGAACTTAAGACTTTGAAATTATTAAAGGAAAACACTTCGCTATAAAGGCACAGGCAAGGACTTTCTAAAAAGGACTCTGATATCACAGGAAATCCTAAGAATTGACTGACTAGCTTACATGAAATAAAAACAAACTTCTGCACACCAAAGGAAACAGCAGCAGAATGAAAAGAAAATCTGTATCAGCTGATGAAGACTAAGATTAGAGTCTATAAAGGTCTTTAAAAAATCATACACACACACACACACACACACACACACACACACACACACACACTTACACACACACTCCATCCCACCAATAACAGGCTACCAATTCAGATAGTTATCAACAGAAGACATACACATGGGCAGTAAACATTTTAAATAATGTTCAAAATCTTCAGCCCTTAGGGAAATGCAAAAATGCAAATGAAAACGACAGATGCCATTTCCTGTCAGAATGGAGATCACTGAGAAAACAAAAGATTAAAAAAAATGCAAGTGGAAATGACACGGGAGAAGGAGGAACCTTGTACACAATGGTGCAGCCAATGTGGAAATCAGCATGGAGGTTCCCTCAGATACTTAAAAACCTGCCAAGCAACCCAGTTATCCCCTCTTGAGCACATACCAGAAGGAATCCAGAGCAGCACACAACAGAAGAAACTGCACATTTACTGCTGCATTCTTCTCAACAGCCAAGACATGGAGCCGACAGCTGAGTGGCTAAAGCAAAGGTAGGTCACATACAGAGAGGTCTCATTCAGCCATGAAGAATGAGTTATGCCACCTGAAGGAAAGTGATCAAAGCTAGACACGATAGTAAGTGAAGTAAGGAGGGGGAAGTCTAGTAAAGTAAGAGAGCGTGTGCATGCATAAGACATGAAGGCAGGAGGACTTATGGGAGAGGAACTGGACTTGCAAGAGGGTGGGCTGGTGGAGCTATGGGGAGGCCATGTGAGCAAAGTACAATGCCACATGTATATGAGGAAATGTCACAGAGCTATTACTTTGTGCACTTGAAGATTATTGAAGTACTTTAAAGGATACATATAAAGCACTCATTTAACTTCAGATTAAACTGAATAGACATCTATTGAGATGGGGTAGCGGGGACATTCCTGCCATACCCATTTATTTCCTTTGGATGCAGAGGGAGCACCATGACTCTTTCAAATATTAAATTTGCACTTGGCAGCATTTCTGCACATTCCTTCTCATTTGCGAATGTTTTTCTTTTCCAGCTTTTATTTTGTAATCTACCATTTTTTTTATTATAGCCCAAATAAAGGAAATAAATTATAAAATGTCATTGGCCTGGCCCTCTTTAATCCCTGTTTTCAAACCAATCATCCCAGGAAATGGGGATGACATACTTACACTAATACCAATTTTTCTTTGATGTGTCCAATGTCAAGTTTCATCCATTGACATTGTGGTTTGACCAATTTACAAATGCTTACGGAAGATCAAACAGCCTAGAAATACTGACTCTAATGGCAGCTTCACAGTGCTTATAGAAGGTCCCCTATGGGGAGCCTCCCTACCTCCTATGCTTGTGGCCCAGTATTAACTGACTTGTTCTAAACTTTGAAATGAGTTCTGCACACAGATCCATTATAGATCAATACCAGTATGAACTGCATATATGGGGTGATGGCCCATATTGAAACCTGGACTTGCTAGTACTTGGTGCTGGGTGCTAGAGAAACGATGAACATCTCCTTGGAATGGCCTTTTGTGAGAAATTTCCATCTATTAGGATTAAAATACTTTTCATATAGAAAATAATCTGGGCTCATATTCTTCTGGCAAAGATTACCACAAGTCCTTAAAACTGGGAGATGGTTATACTTGTGCCTGCTGTGGTATGGAAGTTTGCTTTTGACTATTTAACTCTTGACTTCAAGGTAGAAAAGTATGAGTGAAGTGAAGCACCCCCAGACATCTCCAGCAAAGGCCACTGGGTATGACAGAAACGTCACCACAGTCGTTCAAAGCCAACAGTGGCATGGACTTATATCAGAGTTTGCACAATTTAGGTAGAAAACTTTTAAGAGAATTTTTTTTTTCTTTTCGGACTTCTTATATGGAGTTTAGTTTCTTTCAAAAGTTTGTAAGTTTATTAGTTAGTAAAATGGCCAGAACATCTGGTTATTTACAGAAAATTCAAATGTCCAATAAACAGTAGCAGAGATATATCATTTCATTAGTATCAGAGAGATGCAGATGAGGGCAATATAAACCTTCAACTTTTGGATTGCTAAATATTATGTTGAAGTTATCTTTTCTTCATGTCTTAACCAACTTCAAAAAAAAGGTTTAGCATGCGTGTAAGTATAAATGCCAGTGTGTCAGAGTATGCCCATCTGTGTGTGGATGGGCCAGCAGGGTACTGGATCCTTGGAACTTCAGTTTGAAGTATGGATATGGTGACCATTTAAGATGGAAACAATGTGAAACCATTTTCTGTTAAACACTTCAATGTTTTGGCAAAACTGCTTTTGGCTATAGTTGAAATTTTTAACATCATATGGAAACATACCAGATCTTAAATTATAAAACAGCATACTAATCTGAGCATACTGAAAACACTCAAGTATTTTAAAGATGCTGGCAAAGCAGTCATAATTGACATTGCATTCTCTTGTTATTGACAGGTGGCTTGTGTTATATTTCTATGTGTCAGTGCTACGGTCAATGAAATCTAACGTTCCAGGCATGACACCTCATCCTAAAATGTCTGAACTGGGAACTGTCAAAGGGAACAACTGAGTAGAGGAACCCTCCAGAGGTTGACAGCTCATTACTATTAGGTAATGAATTTGTTAGAAAAATTGTTGAATGGAACTCATTTTTTTCCCCCTCACTCGGCCAATGTTTACCTCAAGCTCAGTTCTCCCTGGAGCATGAGAGCAAAGAGATTACCAATACTTTTAAAACAGTATGGTCCTTCTTTCCAGTTTTACGTGGCATCAAGAACAGGGCTGCTGATTTGGACCAAAGATAGTAGCAGTGTTACCACTGCCTCAGGGAAGCTGCCTGATTAGATCTTTCTCACCTTAAATCTCCCTCGAGAGGCCACAGGGCCAATGGGCCTAGTAGGAAATCACTCTTGTGAAGTGAAGCCAAACAGGAGGACTGTGTGGGTTCAAATCAGGGTTTGCATTTCTGGCAAGGTGTCTAATACCCTGGTAGAATTCCATGCCTGTACTGTGGGCAACACCACTCTTACATCAGTAGCCCGTGTAAGACTGCCCTTTGAAGCCATCCTGTTTAATATTCAAAATGAGAGAGCAGTGTAGATCTTAAAAGTTGCTTTATTTAAACAAAACTGATGCCAACTTTTCTATCTATATACAAACATGGTTCAGAACCAGAGCGGCAGACACACAAACTGTTCACACGGGAACTGTAATGCTTGACATGTTAAGACAAAGGTTTGTTTTCTGCTCAAAAAGACATTCACAGATTCAAAAGTCATTCTGAAGGCTGAGCAACACCATACCTTCATCTTCCAGGTGGCTTATGTAAATTCTAAAGAATGGGGGATGGAACTTTGGAGGGTTTAGTTTAATTCAGCTGTGGTGGGGGCTCACAAAATGTTTTGGGCTGGAGATAAAATTTTGAATAAAATATAATCTACTGAGAGGACACTTAAGAAACAGAGGCTTACTTTTTTTTTTTTACTCTATTTGCCTATATCATAAATATAAAAAGATCCTTTCATTTTTGGTCCCCCAAAGTAAGAAAAACTAGCTTAAAAAATAAGTTTAAAATAATTTTATAAGTACTATCAACAAAATGTAGTGACTAGAGGTCCTTCAAAGTCAAGGTAAGACTACAGAAGGAAGTATCACATTTCGGTTCTTCTTCCCCCAACCCATTAGAAATGGAGTCCTTCCACACACTTACCTACATGATAAACTTAAGTCTAAAACTCTGTTGGAGAAGTCAGTCACTTTTGCCTTTCCCAGGCTGAGGCTTCCAGGAGCCCTTTGAGTTCCTCAACAAGGACTGTAGTTATGAAAATCCCCCAAAGTCTCGCTACATATTCTGCTCACTAACTCCAGCGCCACACAGGTACTGGGTATTTTAGATAATACTTGAAAACAGCGGCTGTTGCAGCAGAGTGTAAGTATTCTGTTGACACTGATCTGTGGCAGCTCTTGGTCTAGTCATTGGGGGTTGGGGAGCTGTGCAGCAGTGAGGTAGAGGAGTGGATCCCACAGCCCCTCCTGCCACAGCACATGAGATTCAAGTCTGAGCTGGAGGGTTAGCAGTCTGCACCACAGATCAGCCTCAGAATGCTTTGCATCACACAGCCACCGAGCACCAAGCATGACTAAATGCCACGATACAATGACCCACAGGGGCTGTCTACTCCCGTTTGCTCATGGGAATCAGGTCCCACCATTTACTGTGCTTTCATTTTCTAAAAATGAGATGAAACCATTGTAGAAATGTTCTTTCAAAATAAATTATTTCTAGAATATAAAAAGCTTTATATTTCCCCAGCTCATGTATCATTATAAAATAGGAAATCAGAAAATTAGCTGTTGCAATTTGCATATGGTAAAAAATATTTATATGTGTACACATATATACACATATATAAAAATGCAACTTTTAAATGAAAATTATCAATTAACAAAATGATCAGGTACTGAATTGTACCTAAGAAAAGCCAAGTATGTATAATGAAACGAGCTTAAAAGGAGTATCCCAACCGTGAGAGGATAAACTAAGACTTGCCACAGGAAAAGGCAAAGTCAAGAAGTCCGATTACTCAGAGATTAGAAGTCACTGGTACCATTTTCAGCTCTAACCACCCCTCTCCCTGTCCCCCTCACAGCATCCATCACTAAGTCCCTAAGGATGCATACTCTCAAGGTCACTGGCTGGTGACTGGGCCACCTATGCTTACCACGGTTAGCGCCCTTTGTCTGAGATGCTCTTGCCCAGGAAGCCCTACCCATGTAGGAGACAAACTTTCTCCTAATGTGCAAAGGTGCCTTGGAGATCGGTGGGTCTTACTCTTGGTGGAGAGGAAGTCCTCCCAGGAAATCTAAGCAAGAGAGAGGAGCATCTGCGGCTAAACCAGAACAGCCTGTTTCTATCACTGAAAACAGGGGTAGTGTTCCTAAAGACTCCACAGATAATTGGGGTTCTCTTCCCATGTTGTTGACCCCTGCAGCTGCTAGTGTTCATGAGGAAAAATGCTCACGGAGACTAGGATCTTCCCCAGGAGGGCCAGCTCAGGAACGGGCAAAAGGAGAAGAGATCTGGCCTGCGGAGCGGCCCTATGATCCTATGCTCAAGAGCGTGCTGGCATCCCCTGAGGCTTTGCATTGGGTTCCCAGGTGAAAAGCCAGCCACAGCAGACCTGCTTTCAAGTCCACCTGGAATGGCACCACTGGGGCTAATCTGTCTCTAATGAATCTGCTCCTTCGCAGTTTAAAATGGCCATTTATGTTTGGTGGAGTATTAGATGCAAAGAACAGACTTAATTTTATCTATTTTTTCCTTCTTTACCTAAAACAAAAACAAAAAACCAATTACGTATTCCCTACCCAACTATTATCCATCAAGATATCTTAAAAGCAAGCAAAAGCTAAACACTGAAAATCTGTCTTTTCTTCTCCTAACAACTGTTGTTGATACATGCCCATGAAAGCAAGGCTCACGGCTCTGCAGAGCGTAGCTCGTACTCACAGTGGGAGGGGTCAAGCACAGCACTCTAACCAGATTTAAGATGACCCACCAAGTAGAAAAATGTAATTTCTATTATGGAGCAAATATTCTGGAAGAGTCAAAGCAAAATCAAAGTGGATGTGTGCACCAAGACAGGCTTAACCTTTCAGCAGCGTTTATCCAAAAAGTGTGTCAATTATAAACCTGCCCCTTTAAATGGATTATGAAAGATGTGTCTACTCAAAAATAAGAACTAAGCAAGAAAGGCCTCAGATCTCACTGAAAACCTGTGGAGAATACTACATCCTTTCAATCAAAACCAGTAGAATTTCAGGGCCTCCCACCTTTTCCTGGTCCAGCCACAGAGCTCAAGTAAGGACAGGGCTCTTGCCCTTCCTATGGTGACTCTAAGGAATAAGAAACTCCCTTTCTTCTACTGCATCAAAGGTCTAGGGTGTGACCCTAAGCCATGAAAACTACAAGAAAATCCAATTTCAAAGACCAAGTTTCACTCATTTGCCCTTTGAAGAAAGGACATCCCAGTCTCTGGTGGCCTCTATCAAATGCCGCTGGCCGTGACTCATCCACTCTTCCTGGTCTTCGTAGAGCCGCCCACAGAACCAGCACTTAAAGACACACTGGGCAGGGTCGTCCGGCAATGAGCCCACCACCTGGTAGTTGTTTTTATGAACCTTCTTCAGTTTCATTTTCAACATCATCTGCCTCTTCATGTGGTTAGCTTCTGCCACACTCTGGTAGGTCAGCCGCATATGGTACCGCCGGACACCCAGCTGACACCGAGTCCTCTCAGACAGGACAACCTTAAGGACGTTGCCTTTGTACTTGTTGATTACCTTCATCACATTGGTCACTTCAGGGGAGTCGACATCAGGATGGTTTAACACAATGACAGGCTGGTTCCGACGGGGACATTTAATCAACTGATCTGGTTTGGCAGCTATGAGTCGCAGCTGCCTTGCCACCTGAAAAAAGGAGGGGTCTTTGAAATAGCGGCTGGGATTGGCCTGCATCTTGTTTTTCTTCTTGGCTGAGCTCACTTGCTTGGTTTTATTCTTGCTTACAGTGAGGTTTCTAGAAATTGGCCTTCCCTGCCTGCTGGAGTCACTGCTTCCTGGTGCTGTGCTATACACAGGGATGATTTTCTTAGGAGTGGCACTGTAGATAGGGTCCTCTTTTCTTGATTTGGGACGGAGAGATGTCTCCAGACTTGGGGACATGTCTGCTGGTCCACTCCTGCATGTAAAAGGCTGGGAGCCTGAGACTGTCTGTTTCATAGGGCAGAACGGAAGTGTTCCTGCTAACTGGGCTTCACGGCAAGGTATGCTGACAGGTGTGTCGCAGGTGGCCTCTATGATGTGAGCATCTTCAGAAGAGTTAAGGACCCTCAACACAGCCCCTTTGGGGATCAGCACTGGAGTAGCAACAGGAGTCTTTCTGATCACTCTGCTTTCCATTTTCCCGTCATTTGCACTGACAAACTGGGGACAGATTTGCTGCGGAGCAAGCTGTCCGCTGACAGTAATACTGTCCTCATTCGGAAGGTTTTGGAGAGGACCCACAGAAGGGCCAGGGGTAGGGCCAGGACTAGAGCCAGGGCCAGTAAGGGACACACTCATTTCTTGAATAGCCTTGGGGGCTGCTTTTGAAGTTAGCTTGGGTGACTGCCCTATGGAACGTCGCTGAGCACTATTGGCAGACAAAGAGGAAGGCTTGCCACAAGATTCAATTAACTGCGCTAT
This sequence comes from Grammomys surdaster, assembly GCF_004785775.1. Taxonomy (NCBI): domain Eukaryota; kingdom Metazoa; phylum Chordata; class Mammalia; order Rodentia; family Muridae; genus Grammomys; species Grammomys surdaster. Next base: position 1,274,995 of record NW_021620993.1, on the reverse strand, counting down.
CTTTCTGCGCAGCAGTTCAATGGACTTTATTTTGGTTGTTGAACTATTCCACTTAATGCCCTCTGGCACATTTTCAGATCCAGAGCTCAGCGAAAATACTGACGAGATGATCGGGCCTTCAAAGGTATGACCTGCTGTTTCAGAAGTCTTGGGCTGCACAGGCTGATCTCCAGGCTGTTGGGACCTTGGTTTATCTTCGCCAGTAATGTTTATGTGTAAATACTCTTTTTTCTGCACAGAGGAAACCTGGCCTGTATTTCCCACTGCCTTGCTTTCCATCTGCATGTCTTCCAGCTTCCTGTCAGAGGAAACCACTGTTTCAGGATGGCTAATCCTATTCCTGGCTTCTAAGTCATTTTCACCTATAGGCAGTAAGCCCTTCCCTCCAGAGAAGGGAATCTTTGAAGGCAACGAGGCAAGCGGAAGGAGCTGCTGGGAGTCACTGCGGGAACCTCTTCTGTCTTCAGCAAAAGCAACAGCTGCTTTACTCAAGAAATGACTCACTGTGGTTCCAGGACCACAGGAAACATTATTTTGGACAGAGGCTGGTGAATGACTTTTTACAGCCACAGAAGGAAGGGCTCTAGGTGGACATAAACTGTGAGATTTCTGTAAATCTTTAATTGTATCAGAACCAAGGAAAGATTCTTGATGACTCTGTACACCAGGATTGGGCATGAAAAAATTGCAAGACTTCACCCATTTCACATTTTTAAGCTGTTTCTGAACCAAAGAGTGTAGACGGTCAAGGCCCACAAAGTCTCCAGCATTCCCTTCCACTGCTAGTGACCTTGATGCTTCTGTAGAAAGCATTTTTTTCTGTCCCCCTGAGCCCTTCTCAGTGGTCATACACTCAGAAGTGCCTCCATCTCCTCTGCTTGTTTCGAGGCGGGAGTTTTCTTCCAACGGAAATAGTTTAAGCACAAGCTGCTGAGTGCCGTTGACAACCTTCACATCCATCAACTGGGCTAGACAGTTGGTGGGGACCACCAGCTCGGAGGGTGCCACAACCGTCAGTGGCATACCTGGCTGCACAGTTTCCTTTGAGGGGGACAGCACTTCCACCTCAACATTCTTGTTCCCCAACAGGCTCACCTCCCTTGGCTCAGACAGGGTCACTTTGTTAGGAATACACACTACATCTTTCTGGTACTTCTTTAGCTCCGGTAATAACATCATGTTGTGTGACTTGTCTTTGTTTGCATGGAGAGAGAACCGAGATAGCTGGTCTGACAACTTGTTTTGGAAGGCAGCCCTGGGATTGGGGGCCTTTGAGAGTTCTATGCTCTGCTTTGAAATGTTAGTTCTCTTGGGTTCCAGCTTGGCTACAGTTTTGAATGGCCGTTTGGCACCAGCCCGCTCATGGACCCTCCTCCTGTGCTTGACAATGTAGTCGTTTCGAATAGCACCATAGTCGCAGTACTCACATCGGTAAGGAAAGATGCCCGTGTGCTTCACCAGATGCCTCTGAAACTCCCCTTTCGTGTAGGAGATGTAGCTGCAGTGGGAACAGATGAACTTGATCTCCTCATGCTGCAGAGTGTGCTTTCTGTACTGCAGCGGGTCCTTTGTAGAGAACCGACATTTATCACAGTAGTATTTGCCTGGTTTGAAGTTCCTAACCTTAAATTTATTTACAGGACTTGAGATAGTTTCCGTTTCATTTCTGACATGAGCAGCACCAGCATTATTGTTCACAAAATGCAGCTGGGTAGGCACTGCTCGAAGGCTGCACTTAAAGCAAACATAAGTGTCTTGGCTCTGCCCAGGGCCCTTCCTCAAGTCTTGAGTAGGGATCTTGTGAACACTTTTGCACTGTACACAAGTAGCAATGGTCATTGTGGCAGCCTCTGCCTCTGAACCTTGGTACAATAGGGTTTGCGCTTCCTGTCTCTCCGGCCGAGTTGCTCTATTAGGTTGTTTGGGGGACATGGTCAAGGAACTGGGTCCCCCATTCACTTGTGTGGTATACAGTTGTTCTCCAATATCCTTCATCTCCCTTATCTGCATATGCACATAGCAAACTGAAACCAGAAAGCTGTCACTCAATGAAATCTTCTGCAGGCATCCTTCCACACCCAGTGACTGGTGGAGCAGCAGGCACTTCTTGGTGAATACTTAATAATCAATCACGTTTTGGGTCCTTTCACAGGAATATGTGAGCCACAATATGACTGCTTTCAATTCTGTTTCCAGGCAACACTACAGGAAAAATAAAACCATAAGGCATGATTAGTACAGAGGCTCAAGGGTTAGCTAAGCTACCACCACTTCCACTGTGTCGTTATGGCTCGGTGGACACAGACTCCCACAGACACTAAACTACTTCGCCACAGCACTACAAACACAACCATGCTGGCAAGCCTAAACTAAAACCATTCTGTAGCTCAGGTGCTTAGGAATCTCTAGACCAACCATGAGCCTGAGATGCCAGGAGGAAGGACATTAACAGTAGCTCAGGATCATCTTGACAAGGGAATGCTTTGTTTAACTGAGGTGAGTACATTCTAGCAACTTCATAGGTAGCTTCATATAAGCCTTGAAAAACATCATAAGGACATGCCAACTCAGTTTTCATGTGTGAGTTACCAAGTAGTGGAGACAGCGCTTTCAGCTGGCCATTCGCATGTGCACCTGCGTTATGCCAACTCTCACTCACACACCCACAACACTGACTCAAGCATAGTGATTTCTTTATCATCTTCAGGGGCCTCCACTAAGTGCTAGGCGCTGTCTGTGAGCTGGAGGGCAGTGATCAAGAGATGGCTTAACAGGTAAATACACTTGGTAGCAACACAGTCAGTCTGGTAGGAGAGAACCCGTTCCTGAAAGCCATTCCTTGATGGCCACACATGTTCTGGGGCATGGGTACACATGCAATGAATTTAAAAATGCTTAAAAATGGGCAAACCACTGTCTTCCCCTTATGAAGCCTACATCTGGGAGAGTGGTTCATTTGTTTAGTTGTAAAAATGGCAGTTTTAAAAAAAACAAAAAAAAGCAAAACTGGTAAAGAAATATCAAAAAGATAAAGAGGATAGGAAGAGCTCATGTAAGGAGGCTGTGGGGCTGGGTGGAGGGAGGACATCTAGACCTGTGGTAGCCAGGGACTGAGTTCTATGCGGGTCCAGAAAAAAGGATGTGTCAAGCAGAGAGAAGGCAAGATCTGTAGGGAGTGGACCTGGGGCACTTGGAGAATCAGTTGAGGTGGGAGCTGTAGAATGGTGAGAATGGGACACAGGACAATATATATGTGACATATGTGACAGAGAGCTGAGAGAGAGACTGGATCAACAGAATGATGTATGCTTTGATTTATACTCCAATGGCAGCATCCAGCTCATCTGGGAGGACTAGAGTGTATATTGGTTGGTTATGAGGCCTTGGATTAGAACAGGTGAAGGAAATGTGTATCTTCCAGAACGAAGAAGCTCTTCCCTTCTCATGCACGTTGCACAGTGGTTGAGAGTATATAAAGTACAGACATTTTTTCTCAGAGCCCAACAACACTTCTTGCCTGGAGTTTACTAAGCTGGTCTTTCTTGATCTTAATCAAACAAACAGAACTGGCATCATATGAACAATTTTCCCCATGTTTTCATCTAGCAATGATGACCAAGGACATTTCATGCAGCCACAGAGCTGCAAGGATGATTGTCTCCACAGGGCAGGAAGCAAACAGACACTCAAGGGTTTGGTGATGGTCAGGAAAGGGAGGAAGAACCGGCAGCTCCTTCTGGCACACAATGGTCAAGCCAAGAGCTACACAATGCCAGTCTGAAAGGTCAGCTCAGGGCAGGCAAAGTCCTTTCTGCTGCACATTCAGATGTGGTATAAAACCCTTTAAAGGCAGCTTTGAAAAACACCGGAGACCCTACACGTAAGGATAAGCTGTAACTTCACCTGCAGCTCTGTGACTTCCTGTCCAGCTCTGGTGAATGATGGTTACCTTCACCCAAAGCAACTACCAGCATGTAGCCAAGCCCCAACACCAGATGCAGCATCAAGGAGACAAAGGCCTTGGGGGTGGCTAGTACTGTCTGACCCCTCCAAGTTCAAGCTTATATGTATGCCAAAGGACCATGATTTGTACAGGACACATGAATGCTCCTAACTGGCAGCAGAGACTAGCCTTTCTACTCCACTGTACCCTGGTGTGGACAGAAAGAGGCCTTTCAGGGATATCAGTAGGGGAAGCAGACATACTGTTTGCTTTCTAGATCTTTAAACCGGCACATGTGAAAGGAGACAGGGTGACCCCTAGAACTCTTGCAACACACAAAGTGACCTCAAGCAATGACCTATGTGCATATGTTAGCTCTTCTATACAACAAAAGCCTGGATTAGGTTTCTAAGCCTGAGGCTGTTAGTCTCTGAAATAAGACTTTATAATTTAAGAACACGAGTATCTTCAACATGTTCTCCCCAGAAATTTCATGCAGATGCCATCCAGTGCAAGTAGGGCCTGGACAACCACAGGGCCATAGAATCAGAGGCTAAAGTCAGGGCACAGGGCTCATGCCAATGGTCCTGGAGCTTGGAGGAACCTAAGAGCCATGCAAATACAGACATTCCAGGGCAGAGGGGGCTGTTAACACAGCATTAGTTAAGGTATCAGGTAACCCTGACAAAAGCCTGCAGGCAGTTGAAATTGCTAGCTTCCAGACCCATTCAAGTCCTTTCAACACCCCCATCTTTGGCTACTCTAAGTGCCCCCAATTCTTCCCTCTTCAGGCACCATTTTGTTTTCATTGTCAACAATTCACCCCCAAATAAAAATGAAGCTGCTCCCCCGTAACTCCCCGTCCACTCTGTCTTGCAGGTAGACAAAGGACTCAGTCTTGATGGGCCCAGCTAGTAACCTGTTGCCAGGCAGTTCTTGGTTCTCAGTTCTGTCTCAAAGATCTGCACCCAATCACTATGGCAACGGCTACTCTCATCCACCAGCTTCATCACCTCCTATCATGGGTAGCAGTGGTGCTGGTGGTGTACTAATTTAAGCACTTGGCCTGCACAGCGTGCTTACTGATGCAATGCGGCACCTCATTACATGAACATTAACTATAGTTATCAAAGAACCCCACCTGCGAAATTCCCTTCAGATTTTCACACCTTCACAGCCTCTAAGATTCAAGAAGGAAAACTTTTACCATGCTCTTGCCAGGTCCCTTCACATCCTGGAGGCTCTCAATCCTTTTAAATGTTTAAATGGATTTAGCCAGCAGGGTCATGACCATCAGTAAGAAGCAGAGGGCATCCTGAAGCAGTGTCCCTAGATAATAAGGCCAGCTCCGAGTGGCCAAGGAACAACAGGGTCCTGTGATATCGTCTCTGCAAAACCATCTAAGCAGTTACAAATGCTTCCTAACTTCCAAGGGGGTTACAACCCACTGGAACCTGAGACTATCCTAAGTGAAATACAAATTCAACACACTTGCCTACAGCACAGCACAACGTAGCATAGCCCAACTAAGAATGCTTACATTAGCTAGCACACAGCTAGACAGTTCACATAAAATAACTAAGTCATTTCATATTTGAATACAGTTCATGGTGCAGTATTGATGGCTCACACTTGTGACAGCAAGGCTGACCATGAGCTCCAGGTCACAGCTGCCACCCGATATCACGAGAATGCTGTGCTGCATATAGCCAGCTTGATGAAAGGTCAAGAAACAAACCCAGAAGTATGATTCCTGCTGAATGCACCTCACATGTACACTGTCATGAAGTCAGAATCCTAGGGGCAATAATTGTTAAGTTGGAGACAACTTGTATTTTAAATGAAGAATCTTTGAGAACAGGTCTGAATGTGAGATTCGAGACTGATCAGACTGATCAGACTGATCATCGTTGCAGAGAGAAGCCAGACGTCTAGGCTGTAAACCATTTCAGTAGACTATCCTCAGTACAACATCGCTGCTTCTCACTCATGATGGAAAAGAGGGGGGTTTCTTTGAAGTCCCAGCTGACCTTTGCAACTTGTGTGGCTAGGTGCAGGAGAGCACACAGCTCCAATGGGAAAGGTAAGCAGAAGCAGCAGCATGGGAGAAGGGCAGTGGGTGAGATGGACATGAGAACACGTCTCAGATACAGTCCACCTGAATGAGAGGATCGTCCCTTGCACACAAGTCCTCTGTTTGATTCACACATAGCTGCCTGTAAAGCTAAATCCTTCTGGCAAGTTACTATCAATGGACTGAGGGCCAAGGATGACATAATACGCTGCTGACAGAGGGCTGTACATGGATGCACTTAATGCCAAAGACACCCAAGATATCAGTGGCAGAGTTCACCAACCTACAAAGTCACAGCTTCTAGGGCAAGACGCCATTTTTTTTTTCTTTCAGATAACTCAGAAGGGCTCAGTACTGTTAACTTAATGGCCCAGAAGGAGATCCATTTAACACTGTCTGTTTTCCATAATCAATGACTTAGCAGCATATAAAGAGCTTTTTAATAACAGAATTATCTGTAGCAAAAGCCAAAGACAGCTGTCATGCACCACCACATAGGAATAGTTCTGTGTGCTACACCCTCACTCTTGGCACTGAGGAAGGAGTGGAAGTGTACCTGCATGCACTATGGGCAAGCTTTTTTGTTTTGTGTTGTGTTTTTAATTTTTTAAATTTTGAGCTCATTTACATACTTATTGCAGGAAAACAAAGGGAAAACTTAGCTTGAAGATCCAGTTTACTGATGCTAAAAGCTAGTCAAGAACATGAAAGTTTGTATTCACCATTAAGAAGGAAGCATCTGACTTCCTAATGCTTATTAGTGTTCAATAGGTCAGAAAGGGCCAAGCATGTAAGACCAACTCTCACATTATCTATCATTCTAGAAACAATACAGGATTTTAAATGGCAGTGCCAACACTTGCTGGTGTGTGACCTGGGGCACACTGCTTGCTCCTTGGCCTAGAGCACAGGGTTGGCGGTAAGGGCAACCACCATATTGCCAGTGAAAGTTATCAGGAAAGCAGTTGGTTCACCAGGTCTTCTTAGATGTTACTTTACATTTTTAATGAAGAAAATATGCCAAGCATAGGTTTCTCTGCTGCGTGGTTATGGTTCTTTCCAGAACACGGTTGAGTCTCCCTTTACATTTAGACATTATTTTCTTTGATTGCATAGTCAAGACTGACCACACAGAAACAATTTGCCAGCTTTAGCGGTACCCGGGCAGTCGTCACCTTGGGAGAAAAGACACTGCTGGACTCACACTACCCTGGGCTTTACGTGTCAGCTACTCAACCAGGCTGTCTTTCCCACCCTCTTTTATGGAAGTGCAGTCACACCATGCAACAGGCCTGTAGCCAGTGTCCCCTCTACATGGCAACGAAGGAGGAACGTGGCTGGACACTGTATCACACCCACAACTGAACATGACAGATGACTGGCTCTATCTTTTTTGACTAGGAAGCAAAATCAAATAGCTTTTTGTAGGCATTCTGGTCCAAGACTTCTCCCTTTGCTGTGACTCTGCCTATATCCATTACGTGGGGGCAGGGATTTTGCTTCTGAACCCAAGAAGAACAAAGCAATCTGCTGGAAGCTTAACTCTTCAGCCCTTATTGGCTGGGTCCTTTGGCAAGTCATCTCTCTTCATTGCCAGGCAAGGGACAGTGTGCCTGACACTCACAAGCTGTGTCTACGTATTCCTTCTGTTTATGACGTATCTCCCCTGACCCTTCAGTGAACCCTTTTAACACTATTTGAGCCTATAATGGCTAATGGCCTGTAGCTAAGGCTGGACGGGGAAGATGCCAGTATTAGACTTACAAACAGCATATCATCTTCCGGACCTTTAAATAAAACAACCGCCTGGGCAAGTGCTTCCGTGACTACAAATCAGAACTGAGCAGACGGGAAAGCAGGCCTAAATAGGTAGTGTCAGTCATTCAGTGGACTCTTCACGCCAAACCACCTTGCACTTGGGAATGATTAAGGATGATTGTCACTTTGATGACAAGAAGCATGTCCAAATGCCACTGACAGAACACACTGCCCCCATGGTCTCACTGTCTTCTGAAAGCAGGTGTATTGTGGGGGCAACAGAACAGAGGGTGTGACAATCTGACTGTCTGCTCTTTCAGGGAATGCAGTTTAAGAGTGCGGAGCACAGGACCTTGGGAAACCATAGACAAGAGTCAAAGGGCAGGTAGGCTTTTGGCTTGCTAGCTATTTGGCTGTGTGATTTTAGACATTTAACCTAACTTAGCCTGAGTTTCTGTGGTAGTAAAAAAGGATAATTTATCACGTGGCTGATGTGAAGATGAATGAAAAAAATCTAAATGCAAGTAGCTAGTAACAGAGAGCCTGTCTTGTCAGGAATTGCTGACATTTTGGTAAGACTTCCTTAAGTGTAAGGGTCCACTAAAGCTCTACTGAAAAGCATACACTGAAAGCTCTACACACAGATGACTTTCTCAGAGGCTTGGAGCTCCCGGGGGTGACAGAGAAAGTGGCTTTGCAGAGAACATGTGAACTCTACAGCAGAAAAAAAAAAGAAAGGGATTTATGTTATGGGCCACTTCTCCCAACAGTTTATGAGAAAAGAAAGAGTAAGACTAAGGCTGGATCCTTCAAGTTCAAGGCTTGTAATTTAAATGTAATGTGAAAAATAAGATCATTAATGAGCAAACATACTTATGAGCATTAGATAGGACACATGAGTGTATGTGTGTGTGCGCGTGCGTGCACACACACGCACACACACACACACCACCAAGGGTATTACAAACAGTGGGTACAAATGTCAGATTTGAAACATTCAAAGGGCTCCAAGGTCTCTGAAGATATTTAGTGTAATCACTTTTTTGTATTTCCCTCATTCCCTTTTTGGCCTCAAAGAAAACCCTCAAAATTTATAGAATAGATAGTTCAATAAAAGAGAAGCAATTTTTCCTTCTACAGGGGGTGGGGGAATCACTGGCCTTGACTGTATTAAGGGAAATGTGGTCTGGATAGCTCACAATGTTTAAAGTAAGTTATTTACAGCCTTTGAAAATGCTGCCGCCTGTGTCCCATTTCTCCCAGACTGGGGTTTAACTGAGGTGGTGGCAGGGCACAATCCATACAGAAGTCTACAAGGCTTCAAAAATGATTCTGTATGTGACTCGGGTTGGGGACCACCTGAATTACAGGCTCAGGAAAGTGTGAGGATGGCAAGAAAACCTGTCACTCTGTAGACCTCACACAGGAAGCAGGGCTAAGCCATTGCCTTTAGACTAGTGAGGCGCCTAAACATGTAAGAGTCCAGGCCTTGCTGCTGCCCAGCAGCACTAACTGGGGAATACCAAGGTCTGTGAGAGGTATATATAAATCTCAGCAATCCAAATGTCCCCGCTCTCCCGCCACAGTGTCTGGCATGGCTAAGTACAAAAAGCACAGATGAGAACTGTGCTAGTCCACCCCTGTATGGGTTGCTGTCCCTAAGGAGTCTGAGTGGAGCCAGAAGTAAATGGGCAAATTCAGTATGGATCCTGTTATCAGGAAGCTGACCAGAGTGCTCTCAATTGTTGGCCAATTGCTTGGCCTTAGTCATGAAGGATGCCTGTAGGAGCAGGCTAATATGGTCCTAGACACGCTTTGAAATAAAACTTCAATTACCTGCTTCTTTTAAAACGAAGGGCCTGGAGATGGTATGTGGCTTTTCTAGGTCACACTGAGGTGGAAAGTGGTGGCAGGCAGTGTCCAGTTTAAACTCCGTCTTGTGAGCTGAGGTCACAGCCAGGATTCCTGGCCTCTTGGGCACTACTCCTCCAGGCCCAGAAGTCAAGAATGTGGCAAGTCTCTGTGGCTCTTCCTTTTCTTTCAGGCCTTATTAGTCACTGAGGACCCCAAGTCTCAGGACTTCAGGCCGTGGTGTAGACATCTATGCTCAGAAGCCAGGGTTGTGTCAACAGGCCTGCAACAGAGTCAGACACTTGGGTGTAAGTCTGGGATCTGTAAGATGTGATCTCTTGGATACACTTATTGTAGAAAAGACAAAACAAATCAACCTTCAAAACGCTTCTCAATGGCAGCCAGTCTAAGCTTAAGAAGGAGGGGTTCCTAGGAACCTAAATGAACTGGTTGGCTCCCTTGCTAGAGTGGGACACATGAGTGACTCAGAATCCTTCCCAGGCTATCCTGTGCTGCCCACTCCCACCTCTGAAGAGACAGTCTGGATTAGTCTCCAGCCACTTTTCTGCAGGCCGCTGGGTTTTCGGGGGAGCAACAGCATGCAGTGGAGATCAAAGGCAGTTTAGGAACAATCAAGGCTGGGAAAATCCTCACTGGAAAGGACCCCACTTACCACTGTAACAGCAGACTTGGCTCTGAAAGGCCCGCCATCATCACATTGACTCAGAGGATACCGGAGTGGGTGAAGAAAATGGAAGACTTCACAATGACAATTATTAACCTGTTCTTTGTTCTGCCTCTTGCACAAACACTGTCCCAGACCCTCTTACTTAAAGGCAGATAGACAAGAAAGAAAATATAGCTTTCTTTAAGTGGACTTAAAATTAATGAGTGACATCTGAGAGGAAGCCAGCAGAGAAGACAAAGCTCTCCTTTGCTCTTCAATAGCCACCAGCATAACAGGGCCGGATGCATCAAATGCCCCTGTCAGGGCTAACACAACAGATCCAAGATAAAGCGGTAAAACATATTTTAAATAAATGCATGCCTTCGATAAGGATCATGCCTGCAATTTAAAAAGCAGAATATGGCACTTCAAGAATATAAATATTTCTGGGCTCCCAGAACCCTTGGCAAGGGCATGCTCTCCTGGATAGTCCTGGACTGGGCTTAACTTTGTATGTGTGACTTAGAGGGACTGAGACACTTTGCCAAGCTAGCTGGCTGCTCTTCTGTAGCAAGTGTTGCAAGCGCAGGGAATTCTCTTTAAAGGTGATTTTGACTCTAAACTTAAGGTGTAATGTTTTAAGACCTCAAACACAACATTGAGTTTGGGTTGGTAGGCTGTTTTCCAATAGGACAACGTGCTTGATGGTTCACTTTTTAAAAAATGACAAATGTTGTTGGTATCCTATTTTTTGATAGAAGTAATTTAAAGAGGTAGGTCAAATACCCAACAAACGTTAAGAGGAGTTTGATTATTTCCGATCTTTTGGTTTTCCCTTTTCGGGTCATAAACTTTGCAATGGTTCTTTCTCTTCTTCTGCATCCTTTCTCTAGCCTTAAGCCTTAATCTGCACCCAATTCCTCAACTCCAGGCAACAAGATCAAACTGAAAGGCTGCGATGGAGCTGTCCCGCAAAAGGTGACATCAAGACTCATCCCACCCAGAATCAGGTCTTCTGTGGACAGACCCACCCCGACACCCGCTCCAAAGACAATGCCAGCGTGGTCCTCAAGTTTATTGTTGGCGCGCTCACAGGGATGCACGCTCTCCCGGGCGAGGCCAGGGCGCCTTCTGGCGCTGAGCGAGGTGCGAGTGCGAGAGCCGCACCGTCGCGTCCCCTCAGGGCCGGCGGGTCACAGATGGGGTGTCTTCCAAACGCTGAAAGCCAAAGCCGCGTCAAGCCGGCCTGGGAGGCCGAGAGGCTTTAAAAATGGCCTCTTGACGACACTTCCTGCTCGGGGCCGAGGCATCATTTAAAAAGCCGGCTCAGCCGCCCGGCGCGATGAGTCGCGGGGCTGAGCCGGCGCTGCACAAAGGCCGCAGGGTGGGCCGTGGGTCTCCGACCCGATCCGCCTAGCCCGGAGGCGCGCACGCGGAACCATGGAGCCACACCCGGCCGCACCCGCCCAGGTCCCTACCGCCCCGCACCACCACTCACCCGGACGCCGCGGCACCCCACGGTCCCAGATCCCAGCGGACGGACAGGTACCTAGACCGCCGGCTACCGCCCGCAGACCGCCGCCGCCGCGCCCGCTGTAGGTCCCTACCCGGGGGGGCGGAGTCGGGCCGCCGGCGCGCGTGCGCAATACGGCGCGACTGCAGCGGAGAGGCGGGAGCCTGAGGTTGCCCCTTCACTGCCCCTGGGCTGTGGGCTCTGAGCTTGGGTCGTTCGCACCTACTGGGTGCAGTGTCTGCATCACTCTGTCCTGCACGCTCCGCAGCCTCCTCGGCAAAGAACTGAGTGTGCTTCTCTTTGGGTTCAACGGAATATCCATGTGCGCCTGGCCTTCATTGGGTCCTGCTGAGGGTGGATTTGATGCTTGCCCTCAAGGAGCTTGAAGTTCTGCAACAAGTAAGTGAAGTGACAACAAAGGGGCTCAAGTCTTCAGCCATCGCAGCTTCTTGGGGCGCCCTAGTGAAGGAGATGCGCCTGCAGCCCTAGGTTTGGATACAGCTAGCTGCTGGGCCTTGTGCATGGAAGCTTCGACTCAGTAAGGAAGATCACATTTGAAGTCTAAGGCCTTATCTCGTGCACATTGTGACAGTCAGCAGGGAAAAGATTGATGGAAAGACAGTCAGAAGATGCTATGAGCTCATTTAATGCAGGAGTTGGTGTCTACCTCTTAAGTTTGAATGTCTGCAGGTACATGACCCCCTTTCACATTAGGTCCATACCTACAGTCTACTGGATAAAAGACAGCCCTAAACTAACCCCAAGGGAAGAAGGGAATCATATGGCCAGTGGGCCCACCATAAGTGACTTGGATGCTGCTTCCCACACAAATAAAACTGCCCTTCAGCAAGGACAGATGGTGGCAGGGAGCAGCGTCACTGTGAAGTGCAGAGCCTTCATTGACAAGAGGCAGACGTTTCCTTCAAAGCTCTGCAAAGAAGCCAAGACTGGAGAAGGATTCTAGTTCCTTCCTCTGTGTGGCAACGATCAGGTCCTAGATATCAGTTATATGCTGGGAGGAGATGTTGGGCTTTGGCAAAATCCAACCTGGATGAGTCAAGTTTGGAAAGAACAGGTAGTCACAACGCCAGTCAGCTGCTGGGCAAGCCCCCAGCTCCTGAAGGAGCAGGTACTGAACATAGAAAGTCTGGGCAGAGAGTCTTTACCTTGTTCTGTGAGATAATGCCTTTGACCACACTCTGATAACTATCTACCTGTCTTAGTTAGGGTTTTACTGCTGTGAACAGACACCATGACCAAGGCAACTCTTATAAGGACAATATTTAATTGGGGCTAACAGGTTCAGAGGTTCAGTCCATTATCATCAAGGCGGGAGCATGACAGCATCCAGGCAGGCATGGTACAGAAGGAGCTGAGAGTTCTACATCTTCATCTGAAGGCTGCTAGCAGAATACCGACTTCCAGGCAGTTAGGGTGGGTAGTCTTAAGCCCATGCCCACAGTGACACTCCTACTCCAAAAAAGGCCATTCCTTCAAATAATGCCACTCCCTGGGCCAAGCATATTCAAACCATGACACTACCTACTCCTGTTTTCTCTTTCTCCTGCTAAGTAAACTAAAGGACTCACTCTCAGGAAACAAAAACAAATAGGTCTCCCTCTAGCATAGGCTAAAGATAAGTAGAACATTGGGAGTATGTCTCGGTCATGCCAAGAACCTCTAGTGACACAAGGAACCCACTCAGGAAAGTCAGTTATACATTAGAGAATCAGAAGTCTCAGAGCTAGAGAGTTTTTAGCTCAAAGTGTTTGTTTTCTTTCCATCCCCACCCATACATCACAGTCCCACCTTCTTCAGTCACAGAATTGACAGAAGGTTGCTTTTGGATTGTCTGAAAGGTTCTGTGGAGATAGAGATACTATGGGCCTGCTCTCTAGCCTACCGGAACCCTGGTTCCTCATGCAAAATTCAGTCAATATTAGGACCTCCTTCACAGGTCTGTGATCAACAAGATAGTCTAGGCCAGTGGTTCTCAAACTGTGCGTAATGACCCCTTTGGGGGTTCCATATCAGATTTTTACATCATGATTCATAACAGAAGTAGCAAAATTACAGTTATGAAGTAGTCGCAAAATAATTTTATGGTTAGGGTCACCACAACATGAGGAATGATATTAAAGGGTCAGAGCATTAGGAAGGTTGAGAACCACTGGTCACAGTCCCTGGCTGTTGAGAAGAGACTGATAACTCCCACAATTCTCAGAATCCCCAGTTTGGTGAGGTAAAGTGGTTTGCAAAGAAGGGATATTTGCAGCCTGGGAAAGGGCCAGGCAGGGATATAGACTAGAATTCATGAAACCACAAAGGTTGAAGTGTTGATCCTCCAGGGTCTTTTGATGGCAAGCAGGAAAGAGTCAGAAATTCTAAACTGTACACTTCTGATGCTGCCATTCACAGCCTGTTCCCCACCCTCTAAAATACTTCGCCCAAGGTCTTTTTTGTTCAAGATCTCTTCTAATGTAGACTGAATTATGCTCTACAGAAAGATGCAGAAGCCCTCTATCATGGTTCCTGTGAATGTGGCCTTACTGGGAAATAGTCTTTATTCATGAAACCACATTAAAATGAGGTCATTACGGTGGGCCTTTGACCAATATGGCAAGTGTCCTTGGAAGAAGAGGACAAAAAGAATGAGATGCCAGGAAAGGTATCCATACACAGAAGACAGCATTGAAAACAGGCAGAGACCAGTTACATAGTCAATCAAACCAAGTGGTGGTCAGAAGCTGCAAAAGCCAAAAAGGACCCACTTCTCTTTAAAGTTTTGGAGGGAACATGGCCCTGCTGACAACTTGACCCCGATCAGACTTGTTTTGCTTGAGACAAGGTCTCTAGGTAGCCCTAGCTAGCCTGGAATTCAACGTGTAGACCAGGCTGGCCTCTGACTCAGAGGATCTCTATGTGCCTCTGCCTCTCAAGTGCTGGGATTAGAGGTAAATGCCACCACACTCTCCTACTACCAACCTCCAGAAAGGCTAATCAGATTTCTGTTACTCAGCATTCAGAAACTACCAGCCTTCCTGTTGTCACTGCCCCAGCTGTAGGAGAGCTATGAATGAACCAGTCTTTGGATGTTAAGAGCTGAGAACTGCAGCCAGTTCTTGGCTGCCATTCTGTTTGGACAGGGTTGTGGCTGCACAAACCTGTAAGGTAATGGTCTATGCCAAGGGCAAATGAAACTAGAGAGAGTGCGAAGCAGGAGGATGGCTGTTGGTGGGGCCATGGACGGCTCCTGAACGAGTATTTCTGGTGGTCTTTGGATGAAAAGAGATCTTAGCAGCAGCAGGAGGAGCGTGCTCAAAGGCTCTGAAAAGGAGTTGTGAATGTTTGGGGAAGAGAAGGAAGAAGAGTATGGATTTAGATCTTGCAGGCCCTTGAAAGCTGTACCTTCAGGAGTTTTTTGAACTCTACCAAGAACACATGGTCCGAGAGGGCATCCATGAGCCTTTGCATCCTGTCTCTGTAGTTCTTTGCTACACACCACACCAGCCAGTTTAATTTTCTCTAGTGGCCTCTAACACCCCTGAATACCACACGATTAACTCCCCAGTGTCCCTTAGAAAAGAGCCAGTCTCTTGCACACAAGCTAGGGTATTCACACTAGCCTTCCCATGCAGACGCCATAAATCTCAGATGCTTTAAAACTGCATAAATCAAAGACACGGGAGCAGCCTATCCCACCTTTTTTAAAAAATCGACACATTTTTAGTAGCTTCTTTCGGTTGTAGTTTTACTCACCCGTGAAAGAGATACAAAAGCCCTTCCGCCCAGGGTCCTTAAGTTGGCATAGTACAGACCTAGTGCTCAATGGTAGCAGCTTTTCTCGAAGTCGTGGAGGCGGGCAACAGAGGCTGTGGATTCTGTTCCCAGCTATGTGACCCTGGACAAGTTTTTGAGACGTTGTTCCTAGGAGCAGATTCCCTTGGGGATGATCAGGCGTCCGGTGTGTAGAGCACCTTCCTGCTGCCTTTTCCCGCTGGGATGTGGGGTTCCAGGCTCTCTGAGTGCCTCCAAAGGCTCAACTCCTGGAGCTACTGGAACGTGCAGTGACAATCACAACAGGCATGCGCGACCGGTAGACAACATGGTGGGGCTCGTGCAGTACTGCGGGCGGCCTGGTACGTCGTTGCGGAGCCTGCGCTCCTGGCTCTTAGCTATAGAGTTCCATTAGCTACTTACCCAGCCGCCCGACCGGCATCTGCTGCGCGGATCCGAGCCCGAGAGAGCCCTCTGTCTCTTCTCCCAAGAGCAGGAGACCAGTTGCATGGCTTTAGTTTTTCCAAGGTCCCGGAAACTGTGTATGCTTCGCTTGGGGATAACCCAGGACTCTGCTTGGAAGAGCTCCTGTGGCGCGTTCCAGATTCAGTTTGGCATGCTAGCCTAAGAGCATGCGATGAGTTCTCAGTGCCAGTTTCTGTTAGACTGGAGCTGCTGCCTCTGGGCTGTCAGCTGCTTGAAGATAAGGTCTGCTTTGTTCCCGGAAACCCCAGAATCTACCACGGTGACTTACACAGTGGCTTCCCGGGGTGAGAATACCAGAGCCATCAGCATTCTTTAGAACAACGATATGTGAAACGTGGTGGATGACAGGGGCCCTTCTTGGATAGGTGCTGACGGGTGTAGGTCCAGAAGGCAAGGAGAGTGCGCGCAAGGGTAATGATGGTTGTAGTGTTTATAGAAACTCAGTGAAATCTGTCTGCATCATGGGCTTTAGACAGCACAGTCACTTGTGGCTAGGGCTGTAGAGATGCAGGAGCTGGGCGGGGTAGGGAGTGGGTAAGGGAGTGGGGCGGCGACCTGGGCCAGGGCTGCAGGAAGATCTAGGCTTCCACTCACCAGTCATCGGTCCTGTATCCAGAGTAGTCCTTTCTCAGAGCTAACAGGCTAAGTCAGTCTTCGGCCTACCTGTTGTTCCAGGACCCTGCAGCTTTTGGGACTGGCCCACTCGAGCCTCTCAAGTCAGTTCTTACTATCCGGTAAGTTAGCTTTCCTGCTGGCGTCTCTGCACTACTGGGCTCCAGACTTACACTCCTGTTACCCGGCCCCCGAGGCCTCTGACATGCTTCACCTGTGTCCTTCCAACCCTAACATCACCTTCTCAGAGGCTTTGCTAAACCATCATCCTGTCCTGTCCGCGCCTTCAGATCCTGTGTTCCATGTTTTTCATGATTGTAATTGCCCTCTTTCCTGTTCTTTTTCCTCCTCTACAAAATAAACCACCATCGGTCTTGTTTAGCCGTAGAGGTCCAATGCCTGAGTAGGAAGGCCTCGGACTTCTTAGGATAGGGATCCTAAAAATTGAGACACCCTTTATAATTTTTTTTTTTAAATGTAGTTTGAGGCACCAAAGTATGGTCATGTTTGGAGTTCCCAGCCAGAAGCTGCCCACCAAGCTGATTCTGTCATCTGAGAGTTTCTTGTCTGAGGAGATGGAGGGAAAACTTTTTTCTCCATCAGGTTACGGTGGGGATGAGATGGGGAAACGTTTGTAGAAAGCTCATAAGGGAACTCCTATTGAGAGCTGATCATGGTCCCAATATTGCCAGACTGCAGGAACCAACACCTTCCAGATCTTGGTTGTTTAAAAAGACAGAAGGGTTTTTTGTTGTTGTTGTTTTTTTTTTTTTTTTCTGTCTACACTCCCTGACCACCGTGAATTGGCTGCAGATGCTGCTTTTTCATCTTTCATTCAGCAACAGGGCTGAGGAAGCAGCCAGTGGTTGATGTGTGGCCAGCTGCTGCGGCTGAGGGAAGAAGTTGTCTTAACTGAGTATTGACTCAAAACCTTTCAATCACAAATGCCTTCTCATGTTCAATTGGCCACTATCAGTCACATGACCACACAGTCTGTAAGGGGTGGAGTATATATGCCAGTCACATGACCACCCAGTCTGTAAGGGGTCTCTCAGTGAATACTGTGAAGTATTGCACAAACCTGTGCAAAACTCAAGAAAGCTGAGTGTGCACAGATACCTAGCCTGGAAGTTTTGTGCCCCTCATTCTTGGGTGTACCCCAATTCATCTTCTGCCCTGTGACTGCAGAATGTATGTGTTGGTGAACAGGTTCTTTGGTGCTTCTTTGTTTTCTCCAAACAATATACGCATGGTGCTAAATGTTCCTGGATTGTAGGAGACTCAAGACCAAACATTACATTTATCTTACTCAACTTTCATATACCAAACTCCTAGTACAATGGCTGGCGTGTTACTTATTGAATCTTTTGTGGACTATCCTGCAGGTATACTTCACGGCAATAGAATTTATCTTTTTCAATTATTGGAAGCCCCCTAAAGAACCATGTCTTATGGTTCCTATTGCTGTGATGAAACACCATGACCAAAGTAGCTTGGGGAGGAAAGGGCTTATTTGGCTTACACTTCCATGTCACTGTTCACTGTCAAAGGAAGTCAGGACAGGAACTCAAGTAGGACAGGAACCTGGGGGTTGGAGCTAATGCAGAGGCCATGGAGGGGTGCTGGATTGCTCAGCTTACTTTCTTATAGAACCCAGGACCACCCAGGGATATCACCGCCCACAATGAGCTGGGTCCTCCCACATCAACCTCTAACAGATTGCCTTACACCTGGATCTTATGCAGGCTTTTTTTTTTTTTTTTTTACTTGAGGCTCCCTCCCTTCATCCTTTCAGATAACTCTAGCTTCTATCAAGTTAACATAAGACTAATTAACACAAACTATTTGGACCACTCATTTATTTAAGAGTACAGCAGGGTGGGAGCATTACTTCTTCAGTAGCAGGCTAGAAAAAGCCTCTGGTGGAGATACTAAGATTGAAGACCGTGCTGGCCTGGGGCCCTCACTTCCCATTCCTTATCTGAGAATGTTAACTTCTTGTGCAAAGCAGTTCCTAGGAATCTGAGGTTCAGATAACTTAGGAGGGAAGAGGCTGGAGATGTGATGGAGAAGAAGAAAACCTCCACAGGGATCGGAGAGCCGTTCTGTGGTAAGTTCCCGGGTTTGGTGGTCACAGACTTTTAGCATAAACTTTTTATAAGAGTTTATCCATTTTGTTCTGATAAAACTTAGTGTCTGTGCTTGTGTTGGGAGCTACCAAGTTTCTTTCAGTGACTGCACGCCACTTCTTCCCCAATGGAACCCCACAGCTAGCTAGTTTTGAAAACCCCGTTGTATGAGAACAGGTGTCCATAGATAGAAAGCACCAAGGCAAAGAGATTCACTACTATTCTCTAGGGACTTAGAGACAGAAGGTTGACCACTCCAGCCTGAGGCAGAAGGAGATGCTTCATAGGCTAAGATACACTAAAACCAACCATTGCAGCCAGGGCCCTTCTAAAGATTATTAACATACTAGTGGCTAGTTAAGAAACTGCTAGGGGCTCACAGGGGCTCACAGGGGCTCACAGGGGCTCACAGGGGCTCACAGGGGCTCATGAGACCGAGCTGACAATATGGAAGCCTGTGTAAGTCTGACCTTGGTCCTTTGTATATATGTTATGATTATGTAGTCTGATGTTATTTTGGGTCTCCTAACAGTGGGAGTGGGGGTGTCTCTGACTCTTTTGCCAGCTTTTGGGACCCTTTTCCTCTTTTCCTCTTACAGGGTTTCTTGTCCGGCCTTGATATGAGGAAAGGACCTAGTCTTATTGCAACTTCTTATGCCATGTTTGATTGATATCCCTTGGAGGCCTGATCTTTTCTGAAGGGAAATGGAAGTGGAGTGGATCTAGGAGAGAGGGAAGGTAGAGGCTGTTAGGAGAGGAGGGAAGGAAAACTGTATGATATAAGGTATGTAATATACTAGAGAAACATAAATAAAAAGAAAAGGAGAAGAGAACAAGAAGCAGCCCTGGGATGTCACAGACTGCTGCATTGTTTTAAGGACTTTGCTTATTTTTATAGAGTTTGTAATGTGCCTGGTGGGTGAGCAACAGGTAAATGATGCTCACAACCAAAACGGCTCTGTTCACATCGCGCTGCATTCTCACCTTGGGCATAAGGGTACCAGCACCCATTGGAACACTATAAATCATCAACAGTTTGCCCATCAGCCCAGCAAGCAATCAGTTTCAGGTAACATTGGAAACAGTCTGTTGGTCCTTCCTCCAGACACGTATCTCTTTATTCCTGGCTCCCACTCCAGTTTCCTGTGAAGCACACAGCTTCTCAGACGAGAGACTAAATGTCAGTCTTGCTTGGTATGAGGCATGAGCATGTCACTAAGGCCTAGTGAGTAGGGAGTGAATGGAGAGTGTCCTTCATGGGATGGACACGGATTGTTTTCTTCCTTTCTCCATTTGGTTGCCTTGGATAAAGGGATGCAGACGTAGTTGACAGCTGGATCTGGAATAGCCACCATAGACTGTGAAGTGCCATCTCAGTTGGTGAGGATGGCAGAGCTACAGAAGGTGGAAGGTGCCAGAGGCCCCCTGCTAACCACAGAGTTACTATGATGTAGGTTGACTGCTACCTGCCATGTCTGATCACCTCTTTACAACTTAACTTCAGTGGGGACAGAAACTGCTATTTGACAAGGGACTCCACGTGTTCATTTTGCATAAATGGCAGAAATGTGTGTACCCATTTACGACTGAAGCTATATTTTGAGCATGGATTGAATTATTTATTTTTTCCTCATTAAGAGGTCTTTGATGATTCCAGGAGACATTATAACTGAAAAATGACACATTTCTCAGCTACCAATAGTGGACATTGCTGCTGCGTTTACATGAGAAAGGATTAGATGTGCAAACCTGCCATCTCAAGGTCCAGGGGGCCTACCAGTATCCGGATGTAGTGGGCACTACTAAATCCTAGCTTTTTGGTGTCTTTGCTGTAGAGCTTAGAATGAAGCTCCCTTTCTGGATTTTACGAATTTCCTGACATCGTTGCTGGTTTGCACAGCTGTAATATCAGCTAAGTGCTGCTAACAAAACACACAAAAAAACAGCAAATCCGTTTATTTAATGATTGATCCTATCTGTCAGGGGCTTGTAGACAGGGGAACCTGGCAGTGACTAGCTAGAGATATAAGGCCACCATTCAGTAACAGGCTGGTTTGTCCTTGTGATCCATTATTTTTGGTATAGCAGTGCTGTCCTCAGGCCTGTGGCAGCCAGCACCCCTACCTTGTCATTTGGCACAAAGAATAGAGCTCTACCGTTCCCTTGTGTGTATAGCTCTTGGCAGTGAGGGAGATTTGCTAGACACCTTCTAAATGCTTTCTCCTCCTAGGTCAGTGAACAGCATGGTGTGATTGGTCTTCAGTTAGGAACAGAGCTGGTATCATGTGCTAGAGCCTGGTGTATCCCACGAAGCTCCATGCACTGCCTTTAAGCCTCTCTGCTTCCTGATTAGAAACATTATGACGAACCATCTCATGTTCCCCACCCCCATGATTCCTCTGCTATGGTGGACTCTACTCCTTGAACCATGAGCCCAAGCCTTTCTCCTGGAAGTTGCTTTTTGCTACACTTGTACTCTCTTTGATGAGCCAAGTAACCAAAACATCACTTTGTATTCTTCCTAGTTCAGCAACTACAATTTTAATTCCATTCAGCTTGATTTTATGGGCTAACTTTTCAGAGGTAGAAATTGTAAGAGGATACATATATTTTAATTTTAATGGATTTGTTAGATTAATTTCCATATAGTTGCAGTAATTCTAATGTCTACTGTTAGGACAAACTTATAGAGCCTACCATCTCACCCAACCCCCACTCCCCAACCCGTCTCCTAAACTTTTTAACACTTGTTGGGTGAACATCAGTAGAGCCATTGCTACTGTAACAGGCATGTCCTTGATTACCCTGGACCTGGATTTGCTGCATCTGTTTGTGAACAGCAAGCTTTCCTCAACTGGAATCTTTTACCCTTAGATTAGCTTTTATCTTGGCTTGTGTCTCTAAGGTTCTTTATAGAAGCTACCCGTGTGTCTAAGTTAGGGTTTCCATTGCTATGAAGAGACACCATGACCAAGGCAACTCTTATGAAGGACAACATTTTATTGGGGCTGGTGTACAATTTCAGAGGTTCAGTCCATTATCATCATGGCAGAAAGCATGGCAGCACGCAGGCAGACATGGTGCTGGAGGAGACAAGAGTTCTACATCTTGATCCTAAGGCAGCCAGGAGACTGTCATCTGCAGACAGCCAAGAGGAGGGTCTGGATCACGTTGGACAGACTTAGGCATATATATGAGACCTCCAAGCCCTGAGTGACACACACCTCAAAGCCACAGTGACACACCTTCTCTAAGAACGCTAGACTTCCTCCAATAAGGCCATACCTCCTAATAGTGCCATGTCCCATGGACTTAGCATATTCAAACCACTACATCATGTGTATGTGTGTGTGTACGCATGTGCCTGTGCGTGTGCACGTGCACGTGTGCATGTGCATGTGAGAGATACAGGGGCCACTCATCTTATATCCATGCTTCACATATATTCCCTACCGTCTGCTCTTTGTCTTCTGACTATGTATATTGTCTCCTACATTGAATTTCAAACATTCCCCTTTTGAGTTTCCTGTCTTGCTTGAAATGTCTCCTGCAGCACACACACCACTGATACAAATGCCAGGGGAATTTTCCAGGAAAGGAACATTTTCTCAGACTTCTTCTTCACCTGCCACCCGTCTCCCCTCCCCCCTTCTCTTTCCTGTTTCTGGGGATCAAACCTAGGATCTTAGTGCTCTATCATTCAGTGACACCTCTGTTTCCTATTGCTATATATTTTTTTATAATTATACATGTATTAGATGTATGTATTATATATGTATTGTGTATATATGTGTTACATATATATGTATTATATATATGTATATATATATATGTTATCACAAACCTATTTTATATAGATGAAAGGAAAGCTGTCTTCTCTTCCCCATTTTGCTAGTCAGTCATTCCAGACATGTTTATTTAAATTAAGCCTCCCCTCCCTCTGACATGTAGTACTCTTTCTCACTCCTCAGTTTCCTGCTTGTGGATTTTCTACTACTTTTTAGTTATAGTAGTTTTGTATTTTAAAATTTGTTTTAGGACAGGCATAGTAGTACTTGTCTTTAATCTCAGGAAGCAGAAGCAAGTGGATCTCTGTGAGTTCAAGGCCAGCTTGATTTATATAGTGAGTTTCAGGTCAGCCAGAGCTACCAAGTGAGACCCTGTTTTTTAAAAAAACAGTTCTAAGACAGCATTGGCTGGTACCTCATTTGCCAATGGCCTCTTTTATACCTCGTTTTGTCTTGGAGATTCTTGGATATTTATTCTTTATAGGAAACATGTTTTTAACCTCTCAAGACTGGGGCTAAGGGACTGCTGATTTGATCTGGCATCTT
This sequence comes from Grammomys surdaster, assembly GCF_004785775.1. Taxonomy (NCBI): domain Eukaryota; kingdom Metazoa; phylum Chordata; class Mammalia; order Rodentia; family Muridae; genus Grammomys; species Grammomys surdaster. The sequence goes on along the minus strand of NW_021620993.1, from coordinate 1,251,851 downwards.
CTCTAATTATTGTTGGATCATCTTTATCAGTATCTTTTAATTCCCAGCAGGTGGAAAAGCGGCCAGCAAGGGCAATGACGGAGATGGGCAGGTTTCCCTAGTGTTTGGTGCAAGTGTCAGGCTGAGGGGGCTGCAGGACAGCAGAGAATCCATTTGTCTCTAAACTATACGGTGTGACATGCCCAGCTCCAATCCTCTTGTCTCTAAGCAACCCTGGATTGTATGTGATGATATAGTCACTAACAAACGTAGTGGGCTAGACTGGATGCTCTGAGTCAAATGACTTAGCTAAGTCAAACCAAGGTAAGTCATTTCTCATGTTACACATCCATTCCACAGAAAAAGTCCTGCATCCTCTGCAATTGGAAGCCAGACTGACTTCGCCCGAGAGACTATGGAGACCACGGGAACTGTTGGCTAGTGGACTCTGTCATTTTTAAAATAATATATAACTGGTAGATTATTGTTTACTCTTTCTCAGACTTCTGACTACATTGACAGCTAAGCTTCCACAGATATTATCTGTTACCTCATTACCTAAACTAAGTTGCATTAATTAAATGCTTCATATTTCCTTTTCTTACTATCCCACTGTCCTAAATTATCTGAGTTCCTGTAAACTTGCCTAACTCTAATAAAACATTCCACTATACGATCCAGCAAAGGCTCATGTTAAAGACTGCTCATGTTGTTAACTCATGCTGTTCTCTCTTTTGTAAACTTATAAGCTACAGGAAACCCACTACCTCTCATGGACCAAATAGATACCATCCAGATAAGTACATCTGCCTAAAGTTCCCACTTACTACCTATTACAAAGGGTGGGATCCCTCTCAAATGTACATCTTAGAAAATTTTTCTTTCTCTCAAATGTACTTAATCTTATTCCCTACATCTTGTCAAGGCCCGGCACATCCAGAACAGCTCCAGAGAAGCAACCTCCAGATGCTCCATCTCCTGTCACACACACAGCTGCTTCTACTGGACCTGTTCCTTCTGACCTATCCTCAGATGGCCCGCTTCATAGACTCTGGACAGCAGGAAACAGCCAACTCTCCTAAGACCGGACAAACATCTCCCATACCCATTCTTCTAGGTTCCCCGAAAAGACACGTTGCCCCCAATGCCAGCAGGAAGTAGCCAGATAGCACGACGAACCTATTCCTGCTTCACTGTCACCTCTTCCTAATTTTTCTTTTTTAATTAAACCAAAATTGGGGAATGTTAGTATTCTGTCTAAACTCCACCTTCACAGTTATCTGGCAACAGCCAGGTATGCTCCTCCCTACAGTTACCTGGCAACAGCCAGGTAGGCCTGCCCACTATAAAAGGGGCTGCTTGCTCCCTTCTCTCTCTCTTAATCTCTTACTCTCTTAATCTCTTGCCTCTAGCTTCCCTCTGTCCCCTCGACCCTCCCCCCTTCCCTTTCCCCTCTCTCCACGTGGTCATGGCTGACCTCTACTCCTCTACCTCTCTGTGTTCTCTCTCTCTCTCTCTGCCTCGACTACCCTCCTGGCTCCCCTCCCCATGCCCTGAATAAACTCTATTCTATACTATACCATCGTGTGGCTGGTCCCTCAGGGGGAAGAGATGACTCAGCATGGGCCCCACCAAGACATCCCCTCCCCCCATACCTCTCCACACACCCACAGGACATACTCTTTATCTTCTTATAAACACTACAGTGACTATGTGTCAAAGCTACCTGAAAACTCTTCCTTCTGAGGAATAAATCCCATATTCATCCTTTGCAATGTTTTTGGTGCTGCCCTTAGTAGACCTCATGTTGGAAACATGTGGCCACTTCTCGCCTTTGCTGCTGAACCCTAGCCTGAGATGGCTTACCTGCTAGTTTATTCAAGGTCTCCTAAGTGACTTCTCTTGAGAGTCATCTCTGAAAGGCTGAAGTCTGCCTGTGTCTGCATCCCACCAGGAGTTTCCCATCCTACTCAAATCAAGTTCAGAGTCTTTATAGTGGATGCAAATTTCCATATGACCTGGTTCATGTCAATTCTCTGATTTTTCTTTTACTTTCCTACTCCCTATCTATTCACTTACTATTTATAGAGTGCCTCCTATTGCCAAGGGCCCACTGAGACACTTGTACTACTCTAGAATCAATCATCATTATCCTCCTAACACTTGCATTCTGTATAGGAAAGCCAGGGAACATACAACAGACAAATAGTTAATAGTATTGGAAGTTGGGGACCACTGTCTCTGGCTGTGTGGGATTCAGGGACATCTCATATACTAGACTTCAGTACTGAAACTGGGAAAAATCTTAGGCAAGCTGGGGTAAGTAAGTCATCCTAGAAAATGTGTGTCACTGGGAACGAAAAAGAGAAGAGAAAGGGGGCAATTAGATTGTATGCAAATGTGTGTATGTGTTATTTGTTTGTGTGTGACTACATGTGTGTATATGTTTATGTGAGAGTAGGAGATACAGAACATCAGGACAGATGAGAGAAGGCTCATGTCCTGTTCTCTAGGTTGGTGTGTGAGTTTGTTTGGTATGTATTTGCCTCAGCTTATTACACCTTTCACTTAGCTATTCTCTCTGAACTGTTCTTGCTCCTAGAACTGACATGTCTGATGTCTGCTCTATCTTCAGGTCTCTAGATGTGTCTCTGCTGTGGCTGGGTGTGGAATTTAATACTCATTGCCATGTATTCAGCAGTTAGACACTTACCTGTGGTATTTAAAAGTGACAGGGCTGGGTGGCATTTCAAATGAGACGAGGTCATTAGGGGTTTGTGATGGCTATTCTTGATTGTTAACTCAACTACATCGGAATTAACTAAAACCCAAGCAGCTAGGTACACCTCTGAGGATTTTTTTTTTTTTAAATTAAATCATTTGAAGTGAGAAGACCCACTCTTCATCTGGATCTGTTGAGTTGTAAGATGCACCTTCAATCTGGGAGCCTATATAAGAGGCGTGGAAGAAGGAAGTTTGCTCTCTTTGTCTGCTTGCTCTCTCTCTTAGTCTCACTAGCCTTGGGGGGTACATCCTCAAGATTCCAGTGTGTGATCAAGACCAGCTGAGACATCAGCCTGAAAACCTACTGGGTTCTTGGAACTCCCTTTAGTAGACAGCCATTGTTGGACTAGCTGGACGGTGACCTGTAAGCCATTCTAGTAAATCCCCTTTATAGATGTACATTAGTTCTATCAGTTTTGTCAGTCTGGAGAGAAGTTCTCAATCTGTGTTGCAACCCTTTGGGGAGTTCAAACAACCCTCTCACAGGGCTATTTCACAGATATTCTGCATATCAGATATTGACATCATGATTCATAATAGTAGCAAAATTACAGTTGTGAAGTAGCAACAAAATTTTATGATTGGGGGTTCACCACGACATGAAAGACTTGCAGCATTAGGAAGGCTGAGAACCATTGCTCTAGAGGACTCTAACTAATACAGAGATGTCACAATGACTGCATCCTGGTGGCTTCATAATAAGGAAATCAAAATGTTAGCTCTCCCAGGATTCCCTTCCCATGCCCTGAATAAACACTATTTTATGCTATACTGGTATGTGACTGGTCCCTCAGGGGGAAGAGATGCCTCGGTATGGGCCCGCTGGGACATCCCCTTCCCCCATACCTCTCCACACACCCACAGAACATACTTTTTATTGTTTTATAAACACATCAATTTGAGCACCTGAGCCTGTCCATCCTTGTTTTCTGCTCTTGGCTTAGTTTTCTAATTCTCTTTGATTCTCTTCTTCTATGACCCATAGCTGAGCCATTAAGCCAACTCAGGACTCTAGCACCCAAGACTCTAGCAGAGGTTCAGTGGCCTATGCACACTGTCACATTCTTTTCAGTCATCAGGAGAAGGAAGTCAAGTCACTTAAAGGAAAATGGGGTCAATCGAATTAAGCAAATTAAACCATTCTCAGAAAGACAAAAGCCATTAAGTTCCCTTTCATTTGTAGATCCTAGATCTCAGGCGAGGTCCAGGAAAATCAGAAAATGGAGTATTTTTATGTTAATAAAAATAGAAAAGAAACTGTCCACAATAGGGTAGGGTGGGGGTGGGGGTGGTGCTAAACGGAGGCAGAAAGGAGAAGGCAGAAGGGAGGAAAAGGGGTTGAGGTGGGATGTGTTCCATATACAATACCTGTAAGCAAATAAAAATAAGTAATTTGAAAATGATCTAAACTGAAAAGGCAAGTCACTTAATTGTCACCTGTCTATGAATCCCCTTCTTTTACCATTGATTTCTAGACTCATCCCATTGCAGTCAGAGAGGAAATTCCATATGATTTTATCTTTGTTGGAACTTGCTTTGTGGCCTCATGTGTGTACTAGCCTAGAGTACACTTTACATGTGCTTGAGGGAAGAGCACATGCTTTGTGGCTGTCGGATGGCATGTTCTTACATGCCTGGTGGAAGCTTTTAGGTTTGGAGTTCAAGCAGGTGGTAGAGGACACTAAGGCAGGCCGTCATTTTGGGTAAGGATTATTAGAAGAGTTATTAATGCAATAAACAGACAGATGGTAACAGAACTCAAGGCCCACGAGGCTCTGTGTGTGTGTGTGTGTGTGTGTGTGTGTGTGTGTGTGTGTTTGGAGGGGTGGGGGTCCTTCTTAGAGGTCTTTAGGGAAGGTTTTCCACCAGGTGGTTGATGGATAACCCAAGCTGTCTCTAACTCTAGGTAATGGAGGAGTTTTGATTTATTTGTTCATCTAGTTATGATTCTTATTATACTAGTCTCATTAAGAGATACACACCCTTTTCCCTTTTCTTTTTGGTATTGTTTCTTTGTTTTAAATCGATAGGGTCTATCTTGGTCCAGAGTACAGCTTTTGTGGCAAAGCCCCTCTCCCTCTTAAATTGTCTATGTTTCTTCTGCTATTTGTTTTGTCTGTGACATTACCGTTTTCCACCTCATTAGTTTAATTGTGTTTCTGACACTCCTGTCTAGTGTCATCTGCATCTATGGAATGAATCTGTTGTTCTTTTCTTTCTTTTTCTCTGTTAGTAGTTTCTATATTTGTTTACTTATTTATTTGGAAAGGAAGACCAGCATTTAGGATAATAAACCTTTTCTAGCCTCATTATTTTAAAATTTATTTACTTCTTCTCCTTATTATTTTTTTTCCTTTGAGCTTAATTCGTGCTTTCTTCATAGTTTGTGGTAAAAAGTATGACATTTAATGGTTCGATGCTTTTTGCTAATATGTGCAGTTAAAGCTATAAAGGTATAAACCCCTCCCTTCTTCCCTCCCTCCCTCCCTCCCTCCCTCCCTCCCTCCCCTCTCCCTCCCCCTCCCTCTCTCCCTCTCCCCTCTCCCTCCCCCCTCTCCCTCCCTCCCTCCCCTCTCCCTCCCCCTCCCTCCCTCCCTCCCTCCCTCCCTCTCTCTCTCTCTTTCTTTCTTTCTTTCCCTCCTCCTCTTCTTCCTCCTCTTTTTAATATGGAGTGCCTCACACATTTACATGTCATCCTTGCACAGAGGCCATGCTAATCTTTGTGTCATTCCAATTCTGGCCTTTGTGCTCCCAAAGTGATCACATCTACAAATTCTTATATCTTTTTGCAAGGGGTTGTTACATCCCTTAAATTTTGGAGTGTAACATTTGCTATGCCGTGACATATTTTAATGTTCTTTTTAATTTTTCTTTACCTATGAGTGAAAAAGAAATGTATTGCTTTATTTATAAACAGTTAAAGAATTTTCTAGATACATTATTATTGGCTTCTAATTTAAGCCCCCCCTCCCCACTGTTAGTATTCTGTCTAAACTCCACCCCCATAGTTACCTGGCAACAGCCAAGTATGCTCCTCCCCACAGTTACCTGGCAACAGCTAGGTAGGCCTGGCCCACTATAAAAGGGCTGCTTGCCCCCTCCTCTCTCTCTTGCTCTCTTGCCTTTTTGCTCCCCCTCTGTCCCCTCGCCCCTTCTCCCTTCCCCTCCACCTCTCTCCACGTGCTCATGGCCAGCCACTACTTCTCTACTCTCTCTCTCTCTCTCTCTGCCTCTGCCTCTACTACCCTCTTAACTCCCCTCCCCATGTCCTGAATATACCCAATTCTATACTATACTGTTGTGTGACTGGTCTTTCAGGGGGAAGGGATGTCTCTGCATGGGGCCACTGAGACCCCATACCTTCCCCCATACCTCACCACACACGCTCACAGAACATATTCTTTTTATCTCTTTATCTTTTTATAAACACATCACTCACCCCAGAGAAAGTAATTTGTGGTTTTTTTTAAAAAGTATTTTTTAAATATACTGAGGTTGCTTTAGGTCTCAGGAGATGATCCTTCTTGGTGATTGGTCTCTGTGGGCTAAGACAGTATTTGTATTGTGCATCTGTCTCATGAAGGAGTTGGTAAGTGACAGTTAGACCTCACTGGTTGATAGAGAGGTCACAGTTCCTCTGTGCTTACTCACTTTCACGGTCTCACCCAGTTGTCTTGTGTGTTACCATTTTCATGATTTTGTCTATTTTTTCCTTTCTATGTTGTCTGTTTTGCATTCTAAATGCCTGCTGATTTAGGCAGCATCCTGGCTCTGTGGACCCTCTTGCTGCTCTGGGGATATTCAGTATAGTTCTCTGCATCCTCTTCTCTACCATCCTGGGTCTCTCGCTTATGTTCTTTCCTTTTTTTCTGGTCTGTAGCTTTTCTTTCACAGTGCAAGCTCTTTTCCCTATGTGTGGCCCTTCATATTTAAAGAACAAGGCATCAGAAGGTAGACTGAAGCGAGTTTGCATGGCTGGGGTTTCCCTGTAGCCCAGTGAGAGGGATCTGGTTCTGCTACCCCTGACTAGCTGTGTCAGGACTTACAACAGAGTTGTATTCCTTTAGTTCACAGTTGAAATTCTTTTACTCTTCTTGCGAGCCCATTTGTTTTAACTAGGGGTCGGGCTCCCAGACATAGAGAGGAGAACTTTTACCAAGCCCCACTATCTAGCACAGCACTCACCCCACAGTTGCAGCCGAACCTTACAGGTCTAATTTGATGCATTGCATGAAGGTGTTTTCTCTCAGTGGTCACCACAGCTAGGCTGGCTGAGTTAACCTCTAACCCTGGTCGAAGAAGTGTTGGTTATAATAGGTTCTTAGGATTGTATATAAAATCTTTTTACCCTTTATCTTTATTTACTGGTAAATGATTCTGTCAAACTGCTCAGTTTTTCCAGACTTTTATTTTGAAAGTCAGCTTGCATTTTTCTTGCATTTACTCTTTCCAGGTTAGTGGATCTCAACTTGTGGATCATGACTTCTTTGCAGAGGCAGGTGCTAATGACTCTTTCACAGGGATCACACATCAGATATCTTGCATATCAGATATTTACATTACAATTCATAGCAGAAAAATTATAGTTATTAAGTAGCAATGAAATCATTTTATGGTTGGGGGTCATGGCAGCATGAGGAACTGTATTAAATGGTGAAGCATTAGGAAGGCTGAGAACCATTGGGCTAGGCTAACAGTAATGATATCTGCCTAGTTCTGATAGCCCCACACTCAGCAAGGCTGCATGGCCTAACTTTCAGGCCCAGAGTTTTCTTCTCTGAGTTGTTTATGCCCTTTGTATACATATGTCATGTTGTTTAATTGCCTTTTGGCTTTGCCTGACTTTTGCAAACATTTGCAATTTTGATGTAATGAATCTATCAATCTTTCCCTTTATGATTTATGTTTTCATCTTGTTTAAGAGCACCTTCTCTATCCCAAAGTCATAAAAATTATTAGATGAGAACACAGGACTCAATTCTGACTTTGCTTGCAGCTATTTGATTTATACAGAACATATTTTGTTATGACTTGAAGGAGAGACATAATTACAGTTTTTTTTCTTCTGGTCAGAGAGCCAGTTTTCCTAGAACTATTTAATGACTACTGTTCCTTCCCTGAGGATGCTGCTTCCAGTGTCTTCATCTAACACCCCAACATGTGGACATTGCTTGACCCCTCAAAGCCTAGATCTTAGGATACAAGGTCACTACATGGACTAAGTACTTTCCCAATTCTAGGGGTTCCCTTCAAGTCTCTTCAAGTTTAAGCCTGAATATCTCTGCAAAATTTTCCCTGGCCACACCTCCCAGTGAGTCTACTCCTTGCAATCAGTTGCTAGCTTGCATACTTCTTTTTAAAAGTTTACTTTAGAAGTGTAGCTGATATGGGGAAGGGTGCAAACAAACATCACACATTTAATGTGTACATCTGGATATACTTGGAGACATGAATACATTTCTGAAACCATGACCACAATCAAGGTAATAAACAGATCAGTGCCTCCCAACCCCCACCAAACCATGACTACAATCAAGGTAATAAACAGATCAGTGCCTCCCAACCCCCACCAAACCATGAC